>NC_139708.1:40248081-40493081 GCF_964188405.1 Protomyctophum parallelum
ATGTACTGCTAGACTGACGGATGTGTTCCTAAATTGTATTGCACTTAAATTAACCTCCACCTTGTTGTCATTCTATTCAGATGTTGCCGGGGCGTGTGAGGGACATTCTCTTACGATAACCTGCAGCGCATGTAAGATACAACATTCATTCAGACAAAACATGTTCAGAAAGAAATCCTCCCCCAAAAGCATTTTTTGTTTTCATGAATACGAAACCAATTAAATGATTATTTTCAGTAATGTCATGAAGATAATGAAATGCAATAAATTAGAAAACAAATGAGTAGTGGAAAATGGTCTACAAGCTCGTAACATGGATTCAGACTAGTAGACTATATATTACATTGTACTATATAGTACATTATCAACAACATGCAGAACTAATCATCGGCTCTCTTTACTTCTCAGCGAATATGACGGTCAAGGTTCTGTACGTGTTCTATGGGATATCCAAACGTCACCGTCTCTGCACTCGGAGGCGGACTCGGACGAAGACATGCGGAACAAACAAGAGGAGAGCCAGACACGCCGCAAGAATCCGGTAAGATGCCGCATATAGAGCGTCGCAGTCCCTCTCCCTTTCAGAACGAGTGGCATTTCAAAACGTATTTATTTAAAGACCTTTTAAGCGTCGTACGAAGCCAACTCTTGGCGTGACAAATCATGACAACACACACAATATTTTGGACCAAACAAATAATTACAAAGTAGAAAAACAACAAAAAAAGTGTAACCTGCCGTTTGGCCTTTGTTTGGCCCGAGAAATTGTGTGTTGTCATGATTTGTCACGACAAGAGTTGGCTTCGTACGACGCTTAAAAGGTCTTTAAATGAATACGTGTTTAAATGCCTATGGGAAAAATGCATTGGGATTAATTTCCTGTGCCACTCGTTGTTCTGAAAGGGGGGGGGACTGTGACGCTCTATACAGTACAATACTCTCTCTCTCTCTCTCTCTCTCTCTCTCTCTCTCTCTCTGTAAAAAAAAGACAAAAGACACAGTGCCCACTGCTTACATGGCTTCCACATGTCCTTTAGCAACATTAGAATGTAATGGATTGTAACGGAAGTGTGTGTGTGTGTGTGTGTGTGTGTGTGTGTGTGTGTGCGTGTGTGCGTGTGTGCGTACGCGCGTGCACGGCAGGTGTGCGGGGAAAAACTCGTGTGTGTTGAAGGCTACCAACGATGTCTTTAAGAACCACTGTCCTAAAGGGACTCCCCAGTTCTTATATGTGAAGTACAAGTGTGTGTAGGCAGCAAGGTCTACACACACCTTGTGCAGGTATGTACACACGCACACACACACACACACACACACACACACACACACACACACACACACACACACACACACACACACACACACACACACTCACCCAAACAATGTGTTTTCTTTGCAGAGGACAACGGACTAGAGAAGCGTGTCTCATCCAGCCATTCAGCACCATGGCCTCTAGCTGTTTCACCTCCACACCACTGTAACAGAACATTTCATTTTATCATCTGGCACTGTGCCTTAAAATGTGAAAATAAACCTCAGCGAGTCGTCAGGTCATGTCTCATGTCTTGTCTGGAAAATGTAGATATTTACGTCCATGCTAAACCCCTTATCCCTAAACTACTTTTCCCTTTTTCACTATTTTTAAAAACATTTTTGAATAGTTATAATAGCCGATCTACATCGACACGTTGTGAGCTTGTAGATTCAGATTGGCTATTTTAACTATTAAAAAATGTTTTTCAAAATAGTAGTAGTTTATGGATAAGGGGTTTAGGGGTTTAGTCTTCGTGACTCAGATGTCAAGACTTGAGAGATGAGCTGATTTGCACTGGAAACAGAGCAAAAGATTGACTCAACGACCGAGTTGTCCTTAATTGTCCCTTTGTTTTCAGAAAGACAAGCACTCTTTTAAGTCCCACTAGTGCCAGACTGAAATGAACACTCTGAAATGGATAGTATTTGCAGTGTGGTAAATAAAAAAATGTTGGTGAAAACCACATATGTCTTTTCTTTGTTGTATGTCATCTCAACACACCCTTCAGGCTTCATGTTGATCACCACACCATCGGACAAAACAGGAAATGGTGCACGGTGCACACCAGTGTTGGTGAGGTGCTGGCCTAAGGCAGTAAACAAGGCAAAATAAGAAAAAAGGCTGCACACTCGTAGCCACGTTTGGACAGGAGGTCGAAACGTTGGATTCTTGTCAATCCAATCCATAATAAAGCGAGTGTGTGGCGTTTTTCTTATTTTTCCTGGAACACCACACATCACCAGGCAAACCATTCATACTGTACAGTGTACACTGTATAATTACTGATGATCATGTGTTAAGTGTGTGTGTGTGTGTGTGTGTGGGGGGGGGGGGGGGGGTCACAGCACTCCATCTTTAAAGTACAGCAATGCATGGCAATTGAGGTATATGCCTCTATTTCAGTGGTTTTCAACCAGTGGTCCGGGGACCACCAGTGGTCCTTGAGAGCTAGGGTTCCAGGTGATCCCCAGCAAAATTGTGGAGAGTTGTTAACCAAACAGACCCTTAGAGATCTTTAACTCTTGAGAGCGTAACATGAAACCGAATGGACCCGTACAGGTCCATTCGGTTTGATTTTACGCTCTCAAGAACAGTGATTGATCAAAATAAGAACATTATAACTGTGTGTTTAGACAACCTAATAACGATGCCAACCTCAATTGCATTGTAACTAAGATATTCAATATAAATTAATGTTTCAAATGATCATATCTAGTCAGCACGAAGCCAAATGTGCCATCTAAACGACTAGCATAACCGTCTAGCCACTGAGCCTGCCGCTAGCAACGTGTACAGTTTCAGACTGTTTCCCGTGATGTCATAATGACATGTTTCGGGGCGTGTCCCTGCAGGACCTTTAAAATGATGAATACGTTCAATATGAATAATCACACCCACCATGTGAAGTGATGGGCGCTCTTATCATTGTACATCATTATACATCACGTTCTGTGCTCAGCCAATCAAATAATTTCCGTAGAACAAAGTGCTGCAAAAGCTGGGCTTAGGAGGGGCTAGTGCCCCTAAAAAGATAGAAGCATTGTTCAGTTTGTGACATACAAACATGTGAACCAATGGTTCCACAGTCTAGAAGAGAACCAGTCCATTATGAGGTTCAGGTCCAGGTGTATTTGTTCATAAATATACAAAATACAACAAATACAAAAATCTTTGTCCCGATGATGGTGGTAGAATGCCATGATGAAACCGGTACTCGAGTGCCTCCGGTGTTAATCAAAGTCCAGACCATCGCAGTGGTGTCCAACTTGTACAGTAGGTGTCTTTGAATCGTATACCACTTGATGACCATCCTCCATGGATGTACATGGCCTTCTCCAGGACACAGGCTTGAGTGTCCGATCTTCCCCTTCGGTACAGTCCCGGTAATCCTCGGTTTGAACCATCTGTGGGTGTCCACATCAAATGCATGAAGCCCTAAGTATCCTCCGCGTACAAACCCTCCCCATATGTAGGCGATATCTTCTATCAGGACGGCAGTGTAGCCAAAGTACACATTGGGAACCTCGAGGGGGCATTTTCCTCTCCCAGGTGTCACTCGGGGCAACTTCCTCCATCGCAGAGACACTGTGTCGAAGACGTACACATCGATCGGACCCATTTCACATGCACTAGAACCAGGACCTACGAATGAGTACACCTCACACCCCACAGCTATGGCAGCGTGTTCACCATCCTCCTTCAATGTTTCCCTCACCACAACTGTCCAGCGCAACATTTTGACTGTACAGCAACACCAACGATAACTATCAATTTGAGCACTCTTGCCTGAAACAGAATGGAGTGGCCCGAGACAGCACTTATATCAGAGGCCAGTCTATGACATCAGTCCTCTATGATGTCACTGCTGTGACATAAACACTAATAAACTATTTGTATAGCAAATTAATTCCAAGCCATCAGGCCATAGAAGCAGAATGCTGCTTCACCATGTTTTTTATAAGCCATTGCAGGCACATCAAGCAGGTCAGCGGTGGAGTGGACCCGGGTTTGGGACATAATAGGCAGGCATTCATATATAGGTAGGAACCCAGACCATTGTAGAATAAAAATCGCACCCGTGTGAAGTGAGGGGCGCTAATCATCATCGTACATCATCATACATCATCATCAAGAATGGTGGTCCCTTATTGGCCAAGCGTTCCCACCGACATCTGATTGGTTAGCCGATTTGCTCGTCTACATATGGCGTATATTTTCCCTTCAATGTCGACGTTTTAATGTTTTGATGTTTAATTTAGTCATATTTAGCGGAATTCTGGTGTCATTTCTCTGTTCATTGTCAATGGCACACCTTGAGATGTGTGAGGACAGAAGCTCTAAATAGAGGAGGGGCTATAGCGCCCCTCAAAATCACACTTGTGTGAAGTGAGGGGCGCTCTTATCATCATACATCATCATACAGCACATTCCGTGCTCAGCCAATTAAATAATGTTGTGGAACAAACTGCTGCAAAAGCTGGACATAGGAGGGGCTAGTGCCACTATAAGAAAAAATAAATAAATAAATAACATTGTTCAGTTTGTGACATATACAAAGATGTGCACCAATGGTTCCACAGTCTAGAAGAGAACCAGTCCATTGGGAGGTTCAGGTCCAGGTGTATTTGTTCATAAATATATAATACAAAATACAACATATAAATACAATGAAATACATTGTCCTCCGAGCACTCTCAGTCTTAAGACAATAGACCACAACGAAAACAACTACAGCACAAATGAAAAACAAACATAGGAAAAGGCGCAGTATGTATGAAAGTATGACTAGTGCTGACTCAGACGCCCTACACATGAACCTGTACATGAGGTTACGCAGCACGGCAGTGCAGGTGGGTACCATGACACAATCGGTCATGGCTTCCAATTCCCACCTGATGTTGTGTGGGAGTTCTGACCGCTCCAGATCATACTGAATAACCGCCAGCTTGCATAATGTCTTTAGACCAGGGCTCATGTCTAAGATGTACAGGCTATCACATTTCATATTAGCCTCTCTAAAGAGGATAAGATCTCCCACAATGCAACAGAAGCCAGAACACATGGTTGGCCGTGGGCAATTCCCCTTGGGCTTAACCTCTTTCCAGGTGAAGGTATTTAGATTGAATTTCCACAGATCATTTGAGTCGCTGTATCTTGAGCCCATGGATCGGCCCCCAAATATGTACAGCTCTCCTTTGTAGGCAAACGCTGAATGACCCGAGCGTTCTTTTGGACGAAGCTGTGCAGAAGGCGTGCTCAGCCAGTGGTCGGTCTCTGTGTCAAACACTCTGACGTTGTTGATCCCGCAGCCCCCAAATACAAAAATCTTTGTCCCGATGATGGTGGCAGAGTGCCATGATGAATTCGATACTTGAGTGCCTCCGGTGTTAATCAAAGTCCAGACCATCGCAGTGGTGTCCAACTTGTAGGTGTCATTGAATCGTATACCACGTGATGAACATCCTCCATGGATGTACATGGCCTTCTCCAGGACACAGGCTGAGTGTCCGATCTTCCCCTTCGGTACAGTCCCAGTAATCCTCGGTTTGAACCATCTGTGGGTGTCCACGTCAAATGCATGAAGCCCTAAGTATCCTCCGCGTATCCTCCCTCCCCATATGTAGGCGATATCTTCTATCAGGACGGCAGTGTAGCCACAGTACACATTGGGAACCTCGAGGGGGCATTTTCCTCTCCCAGGTGTCACTCTGGGCAACTTCCTCCATCGCAGAGACACTGTGTCGAAGACGTACACATCGATCGGACCCAATTCACGTGGACTAGAACCAGGACCTACGAATGAGTACACCTCACACCCCACAGCTATGGCAGCGTGTTCACTATCCTCCTTCAATGTTTCCCTCACCACAACTGTCCAGCGCAACATTATGACTGTACATCAACACTGCACCGACAACTATACCAATTTGAGCACTCTTGCCTGAAACAGAATGGAGTGGCACGAGACAGCACTTATATCAGAGGCCAGTCTATGACATCAGTCCTCTATGATGTCACTGCTGTGACATAAACACTAATAAACTATTTGTATAGCAAATTAATTCCAAGCCATCAGGCCATAGAAGCAGAATACTGCTTCACCATGTTTTTTATAAGCCATTGCAGGCACATCAAGCAGGTCAGCGGTGGAGCGGACCTGAGTCTGGGACATATCTAGGCCTTAGAGATATGTCTCTATTCATATATACAATTTACAATTACAATTTAGGCATTTAGCAGACGCTCTTAATCCAGAGCGACTTACATTTAAGCAAGAACAAAAGCATGGGAATACATCACATAAAAGCATTTATCATGAAACATGCGTAAGCTAAGAAAGTAACAGTGGAATATCTATATAATGAACACTATACATATAAACTATACATATTTACTACTATGCTATACATATGTACTATGGCGTGCTATGACTATATACAATACAATTATAGTGCTGTCTACATAACATGCTATAAGTCTGTGTCAAATGCTATCTAAGCCAACAGAAATGCTATCTAAGGGGTTAGGGTAAGTGCTATGGGCCATGATGGAGTCTGAAAAGGTGGGTTTTCAGGCTACGGCGGAAGATTGGGAGTGATGCTGCAGTTCTGACTGCAATGGGAAGTGCATTCCAATGAATGGAGAGGCGAAATGGACATAGTGGCCGAATTTGGTATTGCAGCGTGGGCCCAAACACATGAACGCTCATGGTGACACGTGGCCGCTGTGAACGCACCTGTACTAGGAAGGTGCCAGACCATTGTAGAATAAAAATCACACCCGTGTGAAGTGAGGGGCGCTAATTATCATCATACATCATCATCAAGAATGGTGGTCCCTTATTGGCCAAGCGTTCCCACCGACATCTGTTTGTTTAGCCGATTTGCTCGTCTTCATATGACATATATTGTCCCTTCATTGTCAATGGTGTTTAATGTATTGATGTTTAATTTACGTCATATTTGGTGGGAATTTGACCTAATTTCTCCTTTCATTGTCAATGGCAAATATTGAGACGGTCCTCACTAATGTTCATGATAAAATGCCACCATTTTTTTCTACTCTGTCTCCTGGGAGGACTGTGGGCAGTTCAGAAACCTGTCCACTAGTGAGTGACATCATCAATGGGGAATCCAAGCTAATAAAAACTGCAGGCTTTTTATTCCTGAAAAGTTGCAACGTGATAATAATAATGAATTGCATTTTCATAGCGCTTTTCCAAGTGCTCAAAGCGCTTTACAATGGTTCATTCAGTCATGCATTGGGGAGTAGTTAGGTAAAGTTAGCTTAAGTTGTGGCAAATCTGCAAAAATAAATGCTTACCACTAGCTTTCTTCACAGACGTGTTCATAAAGGTGTTCAAAAAATTGTGTTCCAACCCTTGGGAAACTTTGTGACAGTTGCTGAAAGTTGGGGTACCATTATCAACCAATATGGCAAATAATTCTGAATTTCATTATACTTTAAGTAGCATGTGACATGTCAAACTATGTGGTTTTCATGTTGCTGAATCCTGCCCATAGCCAACATCACAAATGTGGCCATTCCAAACTAATGTTTGGAATGGATTCAGCATCATCAAACCTAAAGACATGTCACAATTTGTCGCATGCTACTTAAAGTATAATGACATTTGGATTTTTTTGCCTTACATTGGTTGATAATGGTACCCCAACTTTTAGCAGCTGTCACAAAGTTTCCCAAGGGAGTTGGGTTGGAACATTTATTTTCTGTGATAGTAGACAGTAGACACCATATGAACAAACACAAGAAAGCTAGTGGTAAGCATTTATTTTGCAGATATGCCAACATTTAAGCCAATATTTCCAAGTTCAACTTTAATGCCTCGTCCATAGAGCCCAACTTTCATTATTTTGTTATTTAATAATAACCATTAACCATGATACAATGTTTTTTTTGTTTTAAACATCTTTTCACCATTATCATGTAAGATGACAACTGGCTTTATGTGATTCATATATACAGTCCCCCAGTAGGTTTCTTCCCGCTTGTCAGATTGGTGCACCTGGGTTTCTCTAGGTACCTCTTCTCAGCCACACCTCTAGTCCAACCCCCAGATTCTTAGCCACACCCCTAGATTTATTTGATGTGCAGTGTGGCCATTTTCAAACTAGTGAGCACTGAGAGCAGGGGATTTTCTTTCGGCATGTTCATTTTCCCTGAAGTCTGTCTTAGGGACCGGTCGTTATTTAAGTAGGGGTGTGTGTGTGTGTGGGGGGGGGGGGTACACAAAGTTGTGGACAACCTCCAGTATGTAGTTGGAGATCCTGATGTTATGTGGTGAGTCCACGTCCTGTCCCATGACCTGAGATTGCTTCAGGCTGATTGTGAGTCCAAAGTTGTGGCATGACTCGCTGAAGTTGCTCATGAGCTGCTGTAACGCTTCAGCTGAGTGGGTGGTGATTGCTGTATCATCTGCAAAGAGAAACTCTCGCAAGCACTTAACTTTGGACTTTGCTCTTAGTCTTGAGAAATTGAAGAGCTTTCCATCTGTCCTGGTCTGGAGATAGATGCCCTCTGTGGCAGATCCGAATGCATGCTTCAGCAGGAGAGAATAGAAGATCCCAAAGACGGATGTCAAAGGCATCAGATGATGAACCGTCAAAGACCACTGTGCCCTTCGTGCCTTCATGGAAGGACATGATGAAGCTCAGGAGCCTGGGTGGACATCCAATCTTGAAGAGGCCTTCCCTGCTGACTAGGCATGCCACGGTTTACCGAATTTCGGTAATACCGCGACAGGAATAGCCACGGTGTTGATACCGTGAGATTTCCGAGCTTACGGTATTTGAATACAGCGTCGGTGGGCGGTGCATGCTGCACATATGGAAAGCTTCTCCACTCTCAGAATAAGGCATATCTATTATCAGTGTTGGGGAGTATTAAGCTACATGTAGCTGAGCTACGTAGCTGAGCTACATTTTGCTGTAGCTTATGGTATTTTAGCTACATTCATATTTGTGTACCTCGTCAAGTAGCTCAGCTACCTTTTGGGTCATTTTTTGTAGCTTAGCTACTCAAGCTACAATTTTGGGCAATAACATGAAAGAAATATATTAATTTTGACCATTGGTTGCTGTGTTAATTCTTGTACTAGAACCCCCTTTGAAAAATCAAGGACTGTTCCTTTTTCTGATTGCTTTGAGGGCATATCAGCACTTGACAGCTGCCTCTAATTGGCCTCTGATTGGCCCTGGTATCACAGGGTGGGAGGGGTCTCCCAGGGGGGAGCAGGGGTCTCCTAGAGGGGAGGAGGGGTCTCCCAGAGGGGAGCAGGGGGAGGAGGGGTCTCCCAGAGGGGAGCAGGGTGGGTGGGTCTCCCAGAGGGGAGCAGGGTGAGGAGGGGTCTCCCAGAGGGGAGCAGGGTGGGGGGGTCTCTCAGAGGGGAGTAGGGTGAGGAGGGGTCTCCCAGAGGGGAGCAGGGTGGGGGGGTCTCTCAGAGGGGAGTAGGGTGAGGAGGGGTCTCCCAGAGGGGAGCAGGGTGGGGGGGTCTCCCAGAGGGGAGCAGGGTGAGGAGGGGTCTCCCAGAGGGGAGCAGGGTGGGGGGGTCTCCCAGAGGGGAGCAGGATGAGGAGGGGTCTCCCAGAGGGGAGCAGGGTGGGGGGGTCTCCCAGAGGGGAGCAGGGGGAGGAGGGGTCTCCCAGAGGGGAGCAGGGTGGGAGGGGAATCCCAGAGGGGAGCAGGGGGAGGAGGGGTCTCCCCAAGGGGAGCAGGGTGGGAGGGGTCTCCCAGAGGGGAGGAGGGGTCTCCCAGAGGGGAGGAGGGGTCTCCCGCATGTACATTCTCAATTTAACGCTGAAAAATAAAAAGTAGCTGAGCTACTTTGAGCTACTTTTTCCATGTAGCTGTAGCTTTACAAGCTACATCTCTCCAGGGGTAGCTATGTAGCTTGATCAAGCTACTGCCATGGTGAGCTACTTGTAGCTTTACAAGCTACGCTTTCAAAGTAACTTGCCCAACACTGTCTATTATTTTCACCACACAGCTGCAGTATATTGAAAAGTTGCTTCCTACCTTTGAGTTAGTGTTGCTGAAAGACACCCAGATCCAATTGTATATTCCATATTTCCATATGTACTATACTACTAAGTGTTGACTGTCAACACGGAGGCGCACAGTGACAGTTGTGAGCATGCACAGATTGCACCACCTCTGCTCCAGCACCGGGTACAAAACGGAGCCATAGTACAGTGAAATACAGTGGGGAATAGCTATTGATTCATTGATTGAATACTTTATTGGCAGAAATGTAATCAGTATAGGGTACAGTCAAACACATGTCCAAAGGGATCACTGATAAAAGTCCTTGCTGTCTTGTTTCCATTCAGTCCTGGGTAATCAATTCATAATCATGACAAGTCACACATCATTATGATATATATGATGATATATATATAAATATATATGTATGTAGGCCTGCATGTTGGGGAACAAATAAGGGCTTATAAGGAGGTGGAGGTAGTCACTAGACATAGGTGGGGGGGGGGCAATCTTTTTCTTTTTTTTAAACTTTTTTTTAAAATATAAATACCGTGGAATACCGAGGTATAGGTTATCAATACCGGCACCGTACCGTACTGTAAAATCTCATACCATGGCATGCCTACTGCTGACCAGCACAACAGCCTTGTTGAGTTCTATGAAGGCTACAAAGAATGGCTGTCTTTGTTCCCTGCATTTCACCTGTAGCTGAGGGAAAATACCATGTCAAGAGTGATTTAGGGTATGCTCTATGCCAGTACTTGGAGCCTATTCAGTGCCACACGAGCAAATAGCTTCCCAATGGCACTAAGGAGGGAAGTGCTGCGGTAGTAATTTAAGTCACTCCTGTCACCTTTGTTTTTCTACAGTGTGATGGTGTTTGCATCCCTCATGTCTTGTGGCACTTACCATCTCTCCAGCAGAGGCAGAGGAATTTGGGCAGCTCGGTGATGAGGGATTATTTGTGGCACTTCAAAACCTTGGCAGGAATGCCATCATTTTCTGGTGCCTTGCCATAGGCAAGACAATCCTGGGTCTTGCCGAGTTCCTCGAGTGTTGGTTGACTATTGAGCTCCTTCGGCACCGGCAAGCTTTGGATGTTATTTATAGCCTCCTCTGTAACCATGTTGTCCTTGGCATATAAAGCTTAATAGTGTTCTACCCGGCCCAGGCCGTAGCGTAACGGTCTGGGCACCGGACTGGTGATCCAGTCACGGTGTGCCGCGGGTTCGACTCCCGGACCCGACACGGCCTTTACCGCATGTCATCCCCCCATCTCTCTCCCGTTTCCTGTCAGCCTACTTTCTATCCCTTAAAAAATCAATAAAGGCGTAAGCCGCAAAAAAATATCTTAAAAAAAAAAAAAAAAAAGTGTTCTACCCATCGCTTCATCAGTTGTGCCCGGTCCACCTGTGGCAGACTTTAGAGGGCCGGTTTTATTCTGTGTTGGTCCTAGTGCCTGCTTGATTCCCTCGTACATGCCCTTGATGTTGCCCTTGTCAGCTGCATTCTGTATTCTGCAAGTAGTCATTTGCACATTGCCTGGCACTCTGTTGCATTGTACTGTGGGCAGCCCGGAGGATCAGAAGTTATTTTCACTAGGACAAAAACACATTCACCCACTTCTTTAAATGTGTAAACCAGTGAACCGAAGTTGATTCTGACGGCGTCTCATGATTTCTTTGATCTCATCCAACAGCCTGTCCTTGATATTTTCCACATTCTCCTTGGATTTTTGCTTCAGAACCTCGATCTTTTTGGTATCGTACGCTTGATCGGATGTCTTGTATTTCTCTCTGCACTCCTCAATATCATTTTTACAGTTGACCTTGTTGAATAGGGGCATGTGGATCACTGTCGGTCTTTTGCTGTCTCCTTGAAATGCATAAAAGTCATTCGGCTTTAATTGGTCTTCAGAAGTTATTTCGGGTATTTCAGGGAAAGGTATTTCCATCTCCTTGGCCATTTTTTCAGCTTCTGCAACTGTCATCATGGGGTCCCCTTCACTGAAGTCCAGAGAAATGACGAGGTCAACCTTTCTGTCTTTTCTCAGCACGGAAAAATACGGGGAATTTAATAGCAGGCCAGCGTCAATGTAGTCCCGTGTTTCTGTTGTCAGGAGGCTGGGGACTACTTGCTCTACACTGGTGTTATCTTCCTTACTCCTGCCGTGAAGGAAGTTGTATGTGGTTCCCCACTTCCAGGTCGGCAAGCATGACACGGTGCTCGCCAATATCTTGGCCCAGGTCCACGCATCGACACGAACAACGTCGCTCTCACCACTCTCGCGGTCCTTCTCGTACCAGTCGGAAAAACATTCGCAGAATACCAGCGTGTAATGCTCGAGTTCCGCCTTGGTAGACTTTTGATCTAAAATCACGCGCTTTCTACTCTTGTCCAGTTTGCCCGCAAGCAACTCGTTCATTCTTTGGACATGGCGAGAATAATCTTTGCCTTCCGAGGCCAGGCTGTTAATGTCGACGAGCGTCTCTAGGGCTAGACGCCAACTGGAACGTGATTGGCCGGGAAGCCACTCTTGAATTCCTTCTTTTAAAAAATTCCACAGTGACTGGACGTCGGCCAGAGCACTCCCACACATGCCTTGCACGTACAGCATGTCCATCTCTGGCATTTGCTTTACAATTGAACCGTTATTAAACATACTCCCAAACTCTTTCTGCTGAGCAGGGGGCCCGAAGAGCGAGTAGCGTGCCTCATGCGCTGTCAGTTCAAACCAGGGGCCCATTTTTGAGTCACTTCCTTCTAGCTGCTGCTTGCAATTCTTGTCGATGACCGTATATATGGGATATGGGACCCTGCCGTTCACCTCCGTCTGCTTTGAAAGAAGAGTTGAGTCCAGGTCTTTTATCATCGTGGTAACAGCAATCGCAGACCAGAAATGTGTCAAATTGTAGTGGTCTGTTTGTTCATAATATCCCTTCAGTCTTTCTCCACATTCGGCCCAGGACAGTTTTTCGCCATCAAGCCTGTCAATGATCTCTTTCGTCACAGCCGTCTGGTCGGAGCACCAATCACGACCATTTTGGTACAACGATGCCATGCACCATGTGGAGCCAGATACACCGCTCAGATATGAGATAGAGTCAAGGAGATTGCTTTCCCCAAATTCTTCAAGCGCTGCCAAAAAAGCTATCATGGCGCGTTTCCCACCTCCGGACCCTATCAGAGCTATTCTTGGGACAAAATCATGGCACTCAATGCCGTTCGCTGCCAAACAGTCTTTAACTCTTTTAAGCCGTTTATCTACATACATTCTCTCGTCCTCGTTTATAGAAGGGCTGATACCCACACCACCGGGTTCTCCTGGGAAAAACGTCTCTTCTTCTCCTAGACCACCGGCTTGTCCTGGGTAAAACATCTCTTCATCTTCACCCAGACCTCCAGAGCTCAAAATGACCCCATTTCTGTTCTCCATTATGTGGGCTTGAATTATGTGGTTAGTTCGTTTGTTGATTGATTGATTGGTTGGTTGATTGATTGATTGATTGATTGATTGATTGATTGATTGATTGACTTACTGACTGACTGACTGACTGACTGTCCTTATTATATAGATTGACAATCGTGAAGCTGCCATCAGTAGTGTGACATAGGACTCCATATTTGGTATAGTGGTGGAAAAAGTACTCAATACAATCAATGCTATTATATCAACTAAAGAACTATGACGAAAAATGTTTGTCGACTAACTTTTTTGAGGGGCGCTAGCAACTCCTATATTCCGCTATTAGTGTATAGAATTCCGTCCTACACAAACATTACATTTCTTTTCAAAATTAATGGAGAATTTTACGTCATTGTGTCTGGGAGAATTTGGCTTAGTGTCTATTTTCGTCCTACACAGACATACAATTCCCATTGACAATGAATGGAGAATTTTATGTCAGTGTCTGTTTTACATCATGTACGATGATAAGAGCGCCCCTCACTTCACACGGGTGTGGTTCCTTTACTGAAGAAAACTATTTGAGAACTAAGCTTTGATGATTAAAACTATGACTAAATATACTGACAATTCCATCAACATTAAAAACTACACTTTAATGTTAAAGAGGGACTTGTGGAGAAGAGATCCATGTGGAAGTCATTTTATGCTTGGGTGCATGCGTACGGGTGTTACTCTCCAAAATAGAGGCACTCAGGCATTACGACGCCATTAGCCTCGATACCCAGGCTTTAATTTCGTCTGCGCGAAAAATGAATAAAGCCTGGATTTACGCATGGGCTGCACTGGTCTAAAAGTCGGAGTCAGTCAACCCTTCCGTGTAGGCGTCGCTCCAAATGATGTGACGTCAGGGCTCTGAGCGGTGTGCACACCTCAAAATAACACCATGAGGAAATCATTACCAGTGAAACTTCAAACGAGGCTATATGCGAGGAAAATGAGGAGAATGGCTGAAGAACCCACCACACCGTCTAAGAAAAAAACCAACGTGTGCCGACTCTGTGGAATTAACTTTGACAGTCCGTTAGAATGGTATACTCCAGCAACCAGTGGTTTCTGCTTCTGGTCAACACAATAACAGTGCTGCACTGGGGGGGGGGGGGGGGGGGGGGGGGGGGGGGGACAGATCGGTGAACCAATCAGGGTGCGCGTTATTCTGAGACCCTCCCATCTAGGCCAGAAATGTCTAGCGTTAGCTCAGGCTACGACGCCATTAACGCCCGCCAAAAGCTTTAGTTAACAAAATCAACTGTAGATTTAGTTGATTAAAATCTTACAATATTTAGACCAAACTTTACACTTCACATTAGTGAAGTTTAAAAGGAACCCTATAGAGCACCGAAGTCCTGACGTCACTTTCGGAAGAGGGCGTCAGTCCCCAGGTTCATGTACTTTTTATTTGCATTGAATTCCCCATAGGGGGATTTTAGATCTCTTCATATAAGAACTGCGTTTGAAAAATAAACCGATCACCCCGGCCTTTTCACTCATATGGATATGAAGCATCGACTGAAGGTGGAAATGTACAAATATACTCAAAGAGTAACATAATAAGCGTTAGAAACGAGTCAAATAACCCAGAGACTACATTTCCGGGTAGGCGGGTGGCTGCATCTGCCTGTCGCAGAACATGAACTGAATGTTAATTAAGTTTATTTTTATTTCATTGATATTTAATGTTTTGTGGTTAGTACGAGTCGAGTCACCACCAGCTGAGCTTATGTCAATGAGGAATCTCAGGAACGCAATGTGTTGACAGCTGGGCGAGACGTATATTAGCAGTGACATTGCCTTCATATGTAGTTTCAAGGCTTTTGCGGCCACATTAATTCCATTTTCTCCAGAAACTGGCTGTATCAAATATTAATGAACATCATTAACGACACACAGCCACTCCCCTGACAGAAAGGCCGGGGTGAACGGTTTATTTTTCAAACATAGTTCTTATATGAAGCGATCTAAAATCCCCCGATGGGGATTATAATGCAACTAAAGAAATACATGAACCTGTGTACTGGCGCCCTCTACTGAAAGTGACGTCAGACTTCGGTGCTCTATATGGCTAATAACACAAATATGCCTTAAAACATTATACATGCCCTCTACAACTAAAATAAAACAATAAAAACACCTAGAAGAAGTGCCCCTCGGGGCACAGCTAGGTCTCCACCAGGCCAGGTCAGGTTGTGGCCTCCCGGTGGCGCTATAATAGGCCAATGTGAAAAGGGTGCCATTTGTTCTTACCACTGATGGCAATTAGAGGATTTTCTAAACATGTGTTTAGCAAAAATCCACCTGTTGGTGGCGCTATAACAGGCCAATGTGAAAAGGGTGGGATATATTCCTCAGCCTGAAAGTCTGTGAAAGATTTCACGTAGATTGCACACTGCATTAAGGATTTGAGGCTTGTTGTGTCAACAGGGCCAATCCTGCAAACTTTGTTAGCCAATTAGGATAAAATATGAAATATCGGACAGATGAACACATGACTATAGAGATAGTGTGTAACGATTCGCGGGAATTCTGGTCAGAATCTGGAGGTGTAATATCCAAAACCCTAACCCCAAAAATGTGTTTTTTAAAAGTCAGCCTCCTGGTGGCGCTATTACAGGCCGTTCTGAAACAGAGGTTCATCATTGGCATCCAGGGAGTGTGCAAAATTTGGCATCGACCGGGTTAACAGGGCCGGAGATTAGCTGTTCACAGACGGACGGACGGACGGACGGACGGACAGACAGACAGAGTGAAAAACATACTCTCCCACCATGCCTTCGGCCTGATGGAGACAATAATGTATTTCTTTCATAAATAGAGAAACTTTCACTCAATAGGAACTGCTCCCGTCGCAAGTTGATGATGTCATTATGTCCATATAATATATGTGTCCAGCCCTATGGAATAATGCACAGGCTAGACCACACTTTGACATTATGACATTGCAACTTTGACGGGAGCAGTTCCTATTCTATTTTTATGAAAGAAATACAATATTTAAGGTGTTTTCATTTTATTTATTCTTAGTTATAGTCTGTAGTGCATATTTCTCTTAGTCTCTCTCTCTCTCTCTCTCTCTCTCTCTAGTATAGAATACTTAATGTATACAGTAGGTGGCGGTAATGCACCACTAGGTTTGCGAACCGCCATTAAACACCAGAGAAGAAGAAGAAGACCTGCCAAGCTGAATATAACAACAACGGTGACCGTTTAACATTTGTAGAGTAGACAGACAGTCAGACACATGGCGGACCAGCAGCAGGCTCCGGTACAGGGGGCCCAGGCAGCTCCCCTCACGGCCGCCCAGAGGCAGCTTCACCGCCGCAGAGAGGAGATCATTTACTGGAAGCAGAACATGGAAAAGGTCCGCAGACGCAACCTTTGGACCGGACTGGCCATCGGAGCGTTTGTGGTCGGAATCTGTATCCTTTTATACATGTAATAACAACAATGGATTGCACGACAATGTGTCCCATTATATAAACAGTATATGCTCATTTTAAGGACGTTGGCGTGTATACTTTTATATTAGTGTTATTGTTGCTGACTGTGAATGTCAAACCGTCATCATGTACACAGTCAGCATGTCAATTCGTTCTGCAGTTTACTGATCCGGTTTGGCTCCAGAGCGGATACGGAAACGATACGTGCATATTTTGTGTGTGCCTCGAACTACCGGATGCAGTAAGGCGGGTTCTAGACAGGATCACACGGGTTAAGTCGAAATAGAAACCAGAGGTTATGATGGAACGGAATGTTGTGATCTGTCTCTGTCTGTGGATCTCATGGAATAGTGGAGTGAACCAGAAGTTAATTACTGATTTGGGCTGCTAAATAATTAGAATGCAACTTGTTATGCGACAACAAAACATGCCACACGTATGTTATGGATAAAATACAATATAATGACTGTGTATAATTAGGCAATTAAAGAAAATGATTAAGTAGAATAAGTAGCCTACCTTTCAACACTTAGATAAAAGTAATTGGAGTTGTTAAATACTCCCTCATGTTTCCTCTTTCTTTATTTGTGTCTGCCATGTTATGTTGTCAACAGTAGTTGACTGTCGAGTTGCACCATTCCACTGAGTCCAGAGGAGGGCGCTATTGTACTGTTTATAAGTTAGTAGTGGGATGTATTGTGTATGAAAGTGGTTAGATAGGCTACTCCTTGTCTAAATATTACTCCGCTACAAGTGACAGTTGTTCTGTCCAATTGTACTTGAGTTAAAGCAGTGGGGCCCTTGGGGGTCCCCAGACCATACTTTGGTAACTAAAGTACCTGAGCATTTCTGTATTCAAAATAACATGCTTTAAAAGAAACGATACTTATTTAAAAATGACACATTGCAAAGCATATTTATTTGTGCTGTAATAACGCATTGCTGTATTGAAATGTAGACATTTATTTTATTTTAAAATATTTTTTTTTCCTAAACTTAAAAAAAAATGATAATAGCCGATCTACATAGAACGTGATTGTTGTTATTTATACTTAACAGCAGATCTCCAGTCAGTTACACCATCTTGTCGGTCAAACAAGAGAGGGTCCTGGACGAGATCGACGACGAGGCGAGAATTCACGTCATGCGGGGCCCTCGGACCGGGGCCAACTCCTAGAAGCAGTGTTTCTCAAACCTTTTTATTTATTTGTTTTAATTTCAAGGACATCCACAACTCTTGAGACTGTAGTTTGGTTCCATAAGCATACACTTAAGGTCCCTTAACCCATTCTGACCGGGCACCCATTTTGGTGTCAGCATCATGTTATGCTTTAGCTATTTAAAAATAGCAGATCTACAAGCTCATATCGCGCCACCGAGTGGCGCGATACGAGGTTGTAGGTCTGCTATTTTTGAAAAATCGAAGAGCGACTGACATTTTTAGAATCTGATCTCAGGTCAGAATGGGTTCATCAGACCAGTGTGTGTCCGGCGGAAACCTCGTATGAATCTGATCTCAGGTCAGAATGGGTTCATCAGACCAGTGTGTGTCCGGCAGAAACCTCGTATGAATCTGATCTCAGGTCAGAATGGGTTAACAGCAGTGCTTCTCAAAGATTTTTGTTTTCATTGTTACTTTATAGAACCTTACTTGTCATATTGCGGTATGTAAATATGTAAAAAATCCAAATATTATCAAAGTCTTCTACGTCACAGCACCCACTTTGAGAACCACTGCCTTACAGACCATATAAGGGTCTATTTGGAAACCCCCCCACAAGGAACCCTGAGGGTCCCCGGACCCCACTTTGAGAGCTACCGTGCTCGACCCTCACACTGCTCACAGTCCACCCTGCACCCGGAGCCAACAGCTAGGAGGCTGTTGTTGGACTCTTATGGATCAATATGGACCTATTAGTCAAGAAATTAGTACGTCAGAATTCTGCAAAATATGTAGTAAATTAAACATCAAAACATTAAATGCCATTGACATTGAAGGGAAAATGTACGTCATATGTAAACGAGAAAATAAGCTAACCAATCGCATGGGGGAATCATCGATGGGGGAATCCAAGCTAATAGAAACTGCAGGCTTTCTATTCCTGAAAAGTTTCAATGTGAAAATGGAAGCCATCGTTCTCACGATAACACTAATCTAAATATATATAGTTTTAAAGGTATATTCAGTGATTTCACTTAATTCAAATATCACTTTTTGTTTTGTTTTGTTGTGATAATCTTCTACTATAGTGTGCTGACCATATAATGAGTTCCTCCCTGTCCCCAGTTAACCCCTGGGGGTCAAAAAAAACATAGGTTTCGTTTTTGGCTCTCTATCCTGATTGGATGAAAGGCTTAGGTCCCAGCCAAAAACGAAACCTAAGGTTTTTTGAGTGAAATCACTGAATATACCTTTAAATGTTTAAAAAAATCTGCCTAAAGATGATGATGAACTGCACACAGCCATATCAGACAAAGACCAAGCAGAAGAAAAAAAATCACACCCGTGTGATGTAAGTGGTGGTGGAACTCCGTGTGGGGGTCCCCGGAACTTCCAGACCCACAGGAACGCGCCCAAGGTGCCGGCACGGTCCCTGCGTCCGAAATGGTTGAGAAATGGAAGTTACCATGTGGGGGTCCCCAGGGGGTCCCTCTACTGTACTGTACTGATACACCTGAAATCATCATATACAGTTAATACGTATCTGTGTGTTAGGCTGCGTGGTCCTTTAATAAAACACAATGGCCTATTGACATGGTGTTGCACAAAGAGGGGAACAAAAGGAATACCAAATAACTCGCCCCTTTGCCAACTTTCCCTGCGAAAAGTGTTAATTTAGTTATTATTGTATTTAGTTATTTTGTATCTCCCTCCCTCGCCCTGCTGAAATCTGAAATGATCTTGTATACAGATTTATTTGATTGTATTATACTAGTCGATCTCTGTACTCTGAAATAATCAATAATGTGAGACGGTGACTGCTTTCTTTCAGTGCTGTGTAAACAATCCACTTAGTTTTATTAAACACATTTCTTCCATGTAGCCCATGTTTTGTAATTGTGCTATTATGTCCATGGATATACAGACTACAGAGTGAACTCAACAATTATAAATTAATATGATGATACCTTTTATATAATCACCAACATGAATTATGTTTGTTATTTTCAGCTAGGTAGAGTAGTAGGGCGAGATGGAAAAGGGGCGACCGTACCTGTTACCAAAAAAAAGGACCGGTGTCAGCCACATTTTGGGTAACTTTATCTATGAAAAAAGAAAAAGAAATACATTGGTAAATATGTTCAGAATCAGAAGTTTCAGTAGCTGTAAAAGTAAAACCAGCTATAGTTCTAACACATCCTGTCCAAAATTAATCTATTTTACAATCCCTCGGTTCTCACCACCACTCTTGTTTTAATTAGGGTTGCAACTGTCAATTTAATATTTTTTTATTATTATTCTATTGATTTTTCTATTGATTACTTGTTTAGATTAATCAAGCAAGCGAACACTTACAACTTGAATATACATACATTCAAAATAGTCATGACTGCCTATTTGGATTCGTTACTATCAACACATACTTTTGCACTGATGAACATGAATCTAAGAATGTAAACATTTAAGTACAACTTAAATATGGCTGGTCATCATCACTTGCAGCATGCCACGAGATGATTTGAATCCCCATCCTTTGCAGTCCTAGATTGCAGTCTGTCCTGCAGGTGCATCTGATGACCAGTAGGAGTCACTGAATGTGAAGCTGCTGGTATAGTCCACCTGGACCGTGCTTTAGACAGGGGGACAATATCGTGGCTTTGGCCTGGCAGTGGATTCTGTCACGCTCCTCCCGGTATGAGCAAGCACAAGTGAATCCATGTTACGCCATGCTAGGGGCTCCCCCAGAGTTAGTGTATAAGTGTCCTTGAGCAAGACACTGAACCCCTAATTGCTCCTGATGTGTTGCTTGGTGCCTTGCATGGTTTCCGCTGCCATCGGTGTATGAATGTGTGGCTTATTTCTTCATTTTGTAGTTATTGTTTTCCCCTCCACATGAGTTTCTCCTTTGTTCCAACTTTGCCTCTAGTCTGTGCCAATGAAGATTGGCCAATGCATGCTGTGTTCATCAAGCAAAGAGGAACCTTCCATGTTCACCTCCTCAAAGACAAGCTGCACATAATGAGTGAGTACAGCTGTAGGTTCTTAACTGTCACGGTCAACTTTACATCCCCAACATGTGGGACGTTTGTCTTGGGAAATTTCCACCCCTGTTGCAGCCACAGAAACCTTCACAGAACATTATGCGTGCAACAGAATCATCATCATTTGTCACATCACAGTTTTAACAGTGATTTTATGTGATGTATGATGCTTTTTTGTTCTTGCTTAATGTAAGTCGCTCTGGATTAAGAGCGTCTGCTAAATGCCTAAATTGTAAATGCCTAAATTGTAACAAGTTAAAAAGTGGGTGAAATTCATTGTTTGTGCATAGTTCACATCTTGTTGTTTTTCCAAGAAGGGAAGAAGAGCTAGGGGCCAGGGAATGTCGGTGGACAGTCGGACCTAGCCTGGTTAATAAACCAGACCGAATCAGCCGTTGGCAAAAAAAAATTGCCTACCGGCGGATTTCGGTCTGGAGAGGCTCAATTTTACGCCCATTTCCTACACAGGAGAATGTGGGCGCCCAATAGGGACACGGTATGCAATATGGGCGGGCTTTGGTACAGTGACGTTCAATGCTTGAGACCTTTGACTGACAGTAGCTCTGACCAATTGCGTCAAAGAGAAAATGTTTCCCTGGAAATGAAATCCAAGCTGAGCCTCCCCAGACTAATATCCCGCGGATCCGTGCGATATTAGTCTGGTTTATTAACCAGGCTAAGTCGGACCAATAGTATGTCTAAACTAAAGCATGTAGTGTACCCAAGAAGAGGGGGGTTTCAGCAGGCTCTTTTGAAATCACACAGTGGTGGAAAGTAACTAAGTACTTTTACTTAAGTACTGTACTTAAGTACAATTTTGAGGTATTTGTGCTTTACTTGAGTATTTCCAATTTCCAGTACTTTTACTTCTACTGCACTACATCTCAGAGCCAACATTTGTACTTTTACTCCACTACAATTATTTGAAAACTTTAGTTACTTTGGCGATTTTAATTTTGATTAGAAAACATACATTAACCACTTCAACCCAATAAATTTTGGCCATTTGAAAATAGCCGATCTACAAGCTCACAATGCGTCACAACGCGACGCATTGTGAGCTTGTAGATCGGCTATTTTCAATAGACTTTGTACACATTTTGAATTCTGCAATATGAGTACTTTTACTTTTAGTACTTTAAGTACATTTTGATGCCGATACTTTTGCACTTTTACTCAAGTACATTTTCAATTCCGTACTTTTACTTGTAAAGGAGTAGTTCTAAATTGCAGTATTGGTACTTTTACTTAAGTAAAACAATTGAGTATTTTTTCCACCACTGAAATCACATGAGGCAGAAACACATGACGCTTCTCATAATCAACATTACCTAATGGTTCAACCACATGAACCTCACGCTGTAGCGTCCCTGCCGTGTCACCATAGACGAGCATTATGCAGAAGTAGCAGATTGCTGAAACACATCCTGAGCTTGCAGATCAGCTATTTCCGGTAAAGTGATTTTTAATGTAGGTTCTTAAGTTTGAGATTTGTAGTGTACGTGCCTCGCATTGCAAGGCATTGTGAGCTTAGATTATGCTTTGCTATAGATAAGCTATAATCACAATTTGTTTTATGGTATAGTTTGTTCATTACTTATTAATGCAGTAATGGTTATTTTTTTTTTAGGTTTGAAAAAGTCTTCAATTCTCACTTCACTATCGTATGGGGAAACCCTGAAACCATGTGGGATGCCAGCCAATTACTGTATGGTTTACTTAGTTAAATCACGTTGAATTGAACAAACACCTCTCACTCTGCATGATGAGTTCACTTCAGCACCATGTGTGGATCTGTTCTATATGACAGTAAACAACCAAACCAGTATGACCAGTGCACTGTAAACCAAACCAGTATGACCAGTGCACTGTAAACCAAACCAGTATGACCAGTGCACTGTAAACCAAACCAGTATGACCAGTGCACTGTAAACCAAACCAGTATGACCAGTGCACTGTAAATCATCTATTTGACCTGAGGTGTCCACCAGGCCTGTTACTAGGCCTACTCTTGTTCTTACACAACCAACCAAACACTTGGTTGTGGCCCATTTGTGTTGCGGACACATTTTCTATGGGGTCCTTAGACATTTTCCATGGGGTCCCTATGGGGTCCTTAGACATTTTTTTGTTTAGTACATCTTATTTTTAATACTTTCAGTGCCATTGCCGAAGCCCTTCGGCGAAAATTGCAAAATTGCAAAGGGTGAATTGAGAAGTTGTGTCACTTTGCCCTGGCTGAGCTGGGAAGGCTGACAAAGGGTGAATTGCAAAGTTGCAAAATTGCTAAAAAATGCAAAAAAAATTGCAAAGAAATTGCAAAAAAGAAATTACAAAATTGCAAAAAAAATTCAAAATTTCAAAATAGTCAATCTACAAGCTCTCAGCACGAAGCGACGCATTGTGAGCTTGTAGATCTGCTATCTGTCCCGGCAGGCGTCCAATTTCTCGTCTGGGTGTTGAGCTAAAATCAAATGTGTGGGAACCACCGATCTATATGACATGTTCTGAGCTTGCAGATCTGTTATTTTCCACCAAATATACGCCCAATAATACTGTAGGAACGTTAGGGTTCAAGTGTGTGTGTACAAAAATCTACTCATTGTGAACTTGCAAGATCTTTGTTTGTTAGGTTTTCCATCTGTTATGCTGTATTCCCTGAATAGCAATGTGAGGTTGACAGTTAGCTGTACCACTTCCTCAAACACCATGCATGTTGTAATAATGTACGGTATTTGAATTTGAGCATGCAGAAACAATGCGTTTACATTGCCAAAGTATGTGTCAGTATATAATAAAGACAGCTAGTTGAATAGGGGTAAAGTATATAATAAAATGTAAAAAGTGTATATTATATAAATATAATGTTAAGCTATTGTAACACACACACACACACACGCACACACGCACACACACACACACACACACACACACACACACACACACACACACACACACACACACACACACACACACACACACACACACACACACACACACACACACAGTACGGCTTAGAGCAATCTCTCTCACTCTCCCTCCCTTCCTCTCTCTCTCTCGTGGATGAGCTGTGGTGATATTTGGAACTAAAGTTCAACAGAGGAAATAAAAGATACAGTAATACCAGCACTTTACACTGGATTAAAGCAACCTACACTATTTAGAGAGGAGGTAAGTTATAGGTAATTGTTAAAAGTAATTATAGTAAACATTAAATACGGTATCTATATTCTTCTATAGTTGCTAAAGAGTGTTTGTTCAGTAACGCGACTCTCTGTCTCTCCAGCTCATTAGTAAACAGAAACTACATTTTAGGTCAGACTCAGCATAGCAATTTCATCCATGGAGAGAGAACTCACACACAGGACACCAGATTAACAAGTGCAAATGAGCAGACACGTTTGGAATCGGAACACACTATACAATTGAAGCTCATTAATCTCTCTACTGATGGTATGGAATTGGTGACCCACCTGGCAAAAAAAATAGATTCTGTGTATTTCTGTGTAGAAACGTCTCTGCTTTGCTTTTGCATGTGACGTAACAGACAAAACAGTGCACTTTTAATTATTTATTCTTTCTGAGAAATGAAGATGGTTGCTTATCAACTGACCGGTTAATCGACCAATAACGTTATGAATTATCAATGGATGAATTGATCGATGATTTGCATCCCTATACTTTTAATCGACCAATAACGTTATGAATTATCAATGGATGAATTGATCGATGATTTGCATCCCTATACTTTTAAAGAAGAAGGACCGTAGAGGAGAGGACAGAGGTGTCATCACCACAGAGGACGGTGTCGTCATGGGTCTGATCATCTCTAAGCACTCCATCAAACATCCTCCACAGGTGGGGTGACCAGATCCACACCCATCGCACTTGTCCCACACAAGCGATACCGGGGTACGGGGTATAGTAACGTATTACTTGAGTTGCTATTAAATGCCTTGATGTCATATTTGATCGTAGGCCTAATATCGCTTATGAACTCCTCTGGCGTCTCACATTTTGTTTTAAAATAATGCTAATTTTGGTCATGGGTGGTATAGTAGACTTGGTAGGCCTTTAGTAGGGATATTTTCATGCTATTTTAACATCTTGCAGGGAAAGAGACAATGAGAGAGCTTTACAACAGATCAGAAGACAACTTATAGAGGAAGCACATGTGACATTAAATAACAACAAATTAAAACCTATTTTTTGACCAATGCTGATGGCTGCTCAGATGGTTATGATGAATTCTGTGTCTTGAACCATTACAATACGAGATGCATGATTTTAATGCAACACTTCTAACACAAACTGTTTGTATACATGTGTATGGGTGCGTTTGCGCGCATGCGCATGTACGTGCATGCATTCAGGTCATCCTGATGGGTTTAGACTTATCTGGGAAGTCTACCTTGCTGGCCCGACTGCTGACCGGGAAGGTGAGCAAGGCTTTGATTATGCTGGAGTTTGATTCCCAACAAGCGAATGGCGTCAAATTTCCATAACTGAAATGAACCCAGCTGCTGTAATGAAATGAAATCCCGAATACACACATCATCAAAAGCTTCTGCTATATTACACGTGTGCGTGCGCGTGTGTGTGTGTGTGTGTGTGTGTTTGTTATGTGTGTGTGCGTGCGTGTGTGCGTGCGTGCGTGCGCGTGCAGGTTGTGGACACATCTCCTACCATAGGGTTCAACGTAGGAACTCTGGACGTGGATAAGAAGACAGCTCTGACCATCTGGGATGTAGGAGGACAAGACCGGATGAGAGCCAACTGGAGGTACCAGAGAGAGAGAGAGAGAGAGAGAGAGAGAGACACATTTAATGAACAAACACTCTAGCAATGACTAATATCATAATTTATTACACGGCTGTCTAATCAAAGCCTCAGAGAACCTGGCTGCGCTGCTTGGATGTTATGCTGTATCCAACATGACAGCCATGCAAAAAAAAGCACACACACAGTAAGCGCACACACACACACACACACACATACACAAACACAAACACACAACATTTTATTTACAATATAAACATTGCTTTCAAGAATGTTTTTGATAACATTTGAAGCGAGAAATAGATGATGCAGTACCTGAAAATGTATTGTACATCATCAACACTTGCAGCTGGGCAGACAGCCAGATGGCCAGCGTGACACTTCAAATCATTACCGTAAGCAAGGGAATACCTCATTTTGTTGTTACTTTTGGGTCAATTTATTAATTTGTCATCATTTTTCGACCGCGGTCGAGATCATGGATTCCACAATGCCACGCCAGACTTTCCGGTGCCATCCTCAGTTCCTGCTGCTTACTGATGCATGTGTCCCTAGTGATGACATCAGGGAACGACAGTTTTCTACCTCTGGTCTGCTTGGAGGCAGGATTCCAGAGAAGAAGGGAGGATATAACCTCATTGTCAGCTCTGTAGCAGTGGCCGGCAAACTGTTCTGTTCTTTTTAATAAAGCAGCCAGGTCATAATGCCCTTCAGGATAACACCTCGACTTCGCCACGTCATACATTATCGCTGGCATGGAGCTATTTAACACTGTCACAACAATAGGCATGTCCCGATACACTTTGTTCATTCCCGATCCGATCCCGATATCACAATTTCTGTGTTAGCCGATACCGATACCGAATACCGATACCAGTGTTGTGATCTCATGTTGTGTTTATAGCTATCTAGCTATATATCTCGTGTTGGGTTTATAGCAGACTCCTCACTCAAATGTGCACTTGCAGTTTGGGCAATTTGAAAGCAAATCCACATGCCCCAACATTTAATTTACCTGCCATAGTGTCAACCCCTTACCCCTGTGTCGGATCGGTGGTTAGACTATATTCGCCCCTACCGATATGACCCAATATGACAAATAAGGGCCGATACAGTATCAGGACAAGTATATAGCAATGATTGCAAACATAATATAGAGCTATTTAACACTGTTACTGAACACTATTAATCTATCTGGGTTGAACTTGAGACACATGTTGATAGTGTTGCTGCTGTCAGAAACCTCTAGGCCATCTAGGCCTACTTTTTTGTTATTTGTTGTAAATGAATGCCCAAATTTAAAAGTGTCAAACAAAAGCAACAAAAGTATAGCAAGTCTGCAAGCTCGAAACGCAGAGCGAAATAACCTGAAAAGCAACAGTTTTGGACATACAGTACAAGGACGATATGATGCTTGTCCATGCAGGTTCTACTTGGAAGGCTGTAAAGCTGTAGTGTTTGTGGTGGACAGCAGTGATGCAGGTAGGATGCCTGAAGCTCACAGAGCTCTGATGAAAATCCTGAACGATGACAACCTCACCGGAGTTCCTCTGATGGTGCTGGCCAACAAGAAGGACCTGCCCAACGCCATGAGCATACAAGAGGTAGAATTAAGTACATCTTAGCATTCAGGAGATTTCTGTGAACATTTTGATGTGTATAATTCAGTTGTGTACAATACTATACCTGTGGACATAGACAAATGTCTATCCAGTACTCTTCGGAGGCCCTGTTATTGGAGTGGACTTTTAAATCCTTTATATAATTTAAATTTAATATAAATTAAATTCTCAATACTTCAAAGATGAGAAGCTATATCACATAAAAGATCAAGCCCAGAAACAACTCGGTGTATAGAGCACCGAAGTCCTGACGTAACTCGCTCATCCCGACGATTCCCCTGGTTCACGGAAGTAGTTTCTCTATGGAGAATAACATGGGGTGATCTTAATATCGTCTACTATAAGCGTTGTGGTCCAAAAATAAACAAGCTGTCTCGGCGTTATTGTCAGGGAGGTGTCTCTGTATCGTTTGCAACAGTCAGTCACTCATATATGATACAGTCTGCTTCTAGCGAAAATCTAACTAATTCAGCAGCAGTAACATTAGCGTTTTCTCTCAGTCAGTTGATTCTTCATATCCATGTGAGTGAAGCGGCCGGGATGACATGTTTATTTTTCAAACACAGTTCTTATATGAATCAATCTAAAACTCCTCCTATGGTGATTTCAATGCAACTAAACAAATACATGAACCTGGGGACTGACGCCCTCTACTGAAAGTGACGTCAGACTTCGGTGCTCTATAACAGAACACTAACGGCAGCCATGTTTTGATGTGTGTGTGTGTGTGTGTGCGAGGTGTCGAAGCACCTGGACCTGCCCAGCTATCTGGACCGAGCCTGGGAGATCCAAGCCTGCAGCGCCCTTCAGGGTCTTGGGCTACAGCAGGCCTTCCTGTCCGTCCACAGGCTCATCAAGAAGAGCTGAGGAAGAGGAGCATTCCATGGCTCATCAAGAAGAGCTGAGGAAGAGGAGCATTCCATGGTGAAACTCAGTGGTTCTTATAAACTCTATTAATGTGACCGTGGTCCCCCATCTGGAAATATGTTGTTCCAGGAGTCCCGGATGCTGTGTTGTTTCTTATTGAACATAGCAGATCTGTAAGCTAACAACGTGTCACACTGTCTGTGACACGTCGCAAGCTTGTATATCTGCTCATTTCATATAGCTGATGTATCGAGGGTTAAAGTGGTTAAACTGATGTTTACGCTATTTTAACTACTTTAGCTGGGGACCCCAATGTAACCCCCTCAATGACCCCTGGGGGTCTTTGTGAATCACAGGCATAGACTGTAAAAAATATGGACAAAGCGTTCCCCGGGTCTAACATGGACGTAAAATGAAGCCAGTAATTCCTTGCACTGTAAGTCGCCATCTTTCTAGATCCGTTTGGGCCCCAGCTGGCCATTGGCTGGCCCAGACAACGAGGCGGGACTGCCCCCCCTTCTTCTCCGTTGGTTTTTATTTTGACTTGAGTGGGAGGGGAATCCCGATCATAGACTGTAACGGTAGCCACGCCCCTCAGAACATACAATTATGGTCATTTTTTTTTATTAATGGGACCATAATTTTCCAAAAAGAATATTATGACATTAGAAATGAGACTTTAAACTAGTGACTGGAAGCAGAAAGTATTCATGACCATGTTTATTAAGGTAATACAGTCTAGGTGAAGTTGGGCCCAAATACATGGACTACTATGGGGCTATGGGTTTTTTTGGGCCCAATGACAGCGCCACAACAGGCCATTATATGAACTTCGATTTCCTTAGTGGCTTCACAAAATATCTGCCTGACTGCCCCCCTGAGCACAGGTCAAAGCCCTAGACATAATGGTAGAATGGCCTCGGGCGCTGTGCATCAACATCACTGCCATAGTATCTGGGTCAGCTTGCCATAATACATAATACCCCCCCCCCCCCCCCCATTGTGTGCATGTGTGTTTGTGTGTGCGTGTCAGACAAGCAGGTTTTTTAGGATTGCTGTACCATAGTAACACTGGGTGTTTAGAATGGGACAGGTAGGTTAGTCTGGTTGAATATACCAAATTTTTCTGTACATTGTCTTTGCAGCTGTCCCAGCAATGGGTATTTTGTAATATTCTATTTTATTGCTTACCTTTCTGAAAATGATGTGAACATTATATGTATGTTTATTTAGGTACATTTGCATGCTGTGTGGTGCCTGGTCCTTTATTGCTGTTCATTATGACCTAGAAGGGCATGCAGGAGCAGAGCCCTGTGATTAGAGCATAGACTGTAAAAAATATGGACAAAGCGTTCTCCGGGTCTAACATGGACGTAAAATGAAGCCTGTTATTCCTGCACTGTAAGTCGCCATCTTTCTAGATCCGTTTGGGCCCAGCTGGCCATTGGCTGGCTCCGTTTGGGCCCAGCTGGCCATTGGCTGCCCAGACAACGAGGCGGGACTTCCCCCCTTCTTCTCCGTTGGTTTTTATTTTGACTCGAGTGGGAGGGGAATCCCGATCATAGACTGTAACGGTAGCCATGCCCCTCAGAACATACGCGACTTTATGGTCATTTATTTTATAAATGGGACCATAATTCTCCAAAAAGAATATTATGACATTAGAAATGAGACTTTAAACTAGTGACTGGAAGCAGAAAGTATTCATGACCATGTTTATTAAGGTAATACAGTCTAGGTGAAGTTGGGCCCAAATACATGGACTTCTATGGGGCTATGGGGTTTTTTGGGTCCAGTGACAGCGACCACAACAGGCCATTATATGAACTTTCAGGAGTTTCAGGCTTCACAAAATATCTGTCTGACTGCCCCCCTGGATTAGAGTGAGGCATTGATTGCACCTGTGTGAGCTGAACTCAGTCAGAACAAGCTGCGTTTCCGTGGTGCAAGGAGATCTTCCCACGTCTAAATAGTGCCCTTAAATAAAGAATATAAGATAAGATAATGTAGCTCTCCTAAAATAATCTGCAGAAGGCGCACACGGTATGTTACATGTTGGTGTTTTCTGTGTTTGTAAACAGTGTTGTAATTCTGTCGATCGTTTAATTGTTTGTGTACATCTCATTGTGTTTGTTTATATACGGACATCATGATTGACTGACAACAAGGACATTCATATTTCATTGTGTTTAAAAGAATATTGTTATGTTTTGTGTTGCAGTTTTTCACGTTGTCTTGGGGAAATAAACAACCTCGATATCAGTTGGAGCGTTTGTTATTCTGCTGGATAGGAGCGGTTAGTCTTATTGTTGGTAAGCGTTGATACTATAGACTACATTTTGATTGTAGATAATTTATTTTGCAACAATGTTTTAGGGAAACTACTTTAAGTTAAGAGCCTGATGTATTGGTTCATATAGGCCTACATGTTTCACCTTTATTCAAGCGTGGAGGGTTATTCAATTGTCAGTTAATTGGATGGATAGTTAGTTAAAATTAGTGTTAAATAGCTCTTTACTAGACATCTGACCTTATGTGCTTCTAGTGTCAACAGAACATGAGAAATGACCCGTCCCATCTGTGGCATGTCTCTTCCTGGTCAATAGTGCCCTCTGTTGGTTGAACAGTAGCACAGACATTTCAGTTTAATCAATAGATACAAGCATGGCATAATAATGCTCTTAAAGGGTTCAAAGAAACCAGCTGCGTGATGCGAGAGGTTAAATAAAAATCACACCCGTGTGAACTGAGTGGTGCAGCTCCCCCCCACACCTCTCTCTCTCATTAGCAGGCAACATTGCAGCACTATCCCTCTCTCTGTTTCTGGCGCCCCCTACTGGTACCCTATAGTCATATATCGTGCTCATGGCCACATAGGCGGGTGGGTTACACGGACATTGCTGGTTGTAGGAGTGGTTGCACCACTCAAAAATATTACTAGACCAGAACAGTTTGAATTCACACCAACTTGTCAGCGTAATTAACTATGCATACTCCCTGATGCAGTTTGGAATATACCATACGGTCTATATAATATTACCCATTTAATTCATGTCACATAATTACACACAGCTTCAAGTTTGTGATCGAATTCAGTGTCTAGAGACCTCAATCATCCCACCTATGATTAGCATCTATGAAATCTGTGGTACATTGGTACAAACTGGTCAGAAATATCACCTCAGGTTAATAGTAAAGCGTCTGAGTGCAACTATTGACTACTAGATTACTAGCACAGTCTATATTTTAGCATCAGGCAGGCGGGAGAACATTATGCATAAACAAAGACAGTGGGAGACCCTCCCTCTGTGGGTCACATTAAGCAGCGGCAGCTGAAGCCAATCATGTGCGGGGAGTAGCACATTTCATTTGCATTGGCTTGCTATAAATACTGGTGCAACGCCTCGGATAACCACTTATTCTTCTTCAATACAAACCATGCCTGAAGTTGCCAAGCCAGCGCCCAAGAAGGGCTCCAAGAAAGCCGTCACCAAGACCGCAGCAAAGGGTGGCAAGAAGCGCAGAAAGTCCAGGAAGGAGAGCTACGCCATCTACGTGTACAAGGTCCTGAAGCAGGTTCACCCTGACACCGGTATCTCTTCCAAGGCCATGGGCATCATGAACTCCTTCGTCAACGACATCTTTGAGCGCATCGCCGGTGAAGCCTGCAAATTGGCTCACTACAACAAGCGCGCCACCATCTCATCCAGGGAGATTCAGACCGCCGTCCGCCTGCTGCTCCCCGGTGAGCTGGCCAAGCACGCCGTGTCTGAGGGCACCAAGGCTGTGACCAAGTACACCAGCTCCAAGTAAACTGTTCTGTCTGCTCTACAACACAACAGTCCTTTTAAGGGCCACCCATCTTTTCCAACAAAGAGTTTATCCAGATGGTAACAAGATGACTCGCCCCGTTTCTGTTTTCCTCCCAGAATTTTCCCCAGTGAGGGGTGGGAGAGGCTGGACAGCAGACGGCTGGACTTTGAATTTCTCTAACTATAAACTTTCATGACAGCAGACAGCCTAAGTACAAATATAATTTATGAAAATCTACTACATTGAAGTCTGTTCACAGAAGTTGTTGTAGGCTATGTGGGGATTATCTGACGAGTGTGCAAACCCTTACATATACTAAATAATACTAAATTGTTTATAGGGTCAATATAAGTAAAATAATATAGCCTTTCTACAGGAGTATCTTTTTATATTTTTCCAAAAAGAATACAAACAGCCAATAGCATATTACAAAGTTATCCCCCTCACTGGTGACAATTCCGGGATGAAAAACGGGCAAGCACCGGGGCGAGTCATCCGGTATTCATCCAGATACTATAGCAAGTGACCAACTATTTCAGAGCTTGCCCACTAAACCAGTTTAGTTAATCAATTTTGTCTTGACCGTATCATGTAAAAACCGTAGACCTGTCCAATTGTCCATCTTTATGTGTATGAGACGTTCATTATTTTACGTATATAGTAGACTTTGTAAGATTCTGACACTGATGCATTTTTCAGGTCGAATAACCAAAGTATAACCCCACTGAGCATTTGGTCTAATATTCGTCTAAAGGGCCGTCTAAAAACGGGATAAAAAACGTCTAAAAATGAGTTTTTTAGACGTCTATTCTTAGATTAGGCGTTGATTAGCGGTTGATTAGACGTCTATATATAGACGTCTAATCAACGTCTAATCTAAGGATAGACGTCTAAAAAAACTTTCATTTTTAGACGTTTTTTATCCCATTTTTAGACGCACGTCTAATAGCCGGCTATTGCTCAGTGGGACACATTGCTTAAAATGTTGATATATTACCTTATTTAGCATGGGGAGACCCAGTTGGCACTTTGATAATCACTTGTTTATGCTGTGTGGATAAACAGCATGTGTAGGCCTTAAATTGTCACTCAAGTGTCATACAATGCATTTGAAGGCTGCCTAATACTGCCAATTTGGTTCTACTAGTAAAAAGTCATCTACACCCACAAAATACTATTTCCTTTGACCAATACAAACATCATGCAATCTGAGGATAAGTGTGCCACAGATCCCTTTGTAAATTGTGTCTTGTGTATTTTACCTATGCAGGCCCATCTACATTGAAAAAGTGAAGATTGTTCTCAATTGGCCATTCTTGAATAAATATAGACTGAAATTACATGTGAAATGAACTGAAACATGTCAGATTTCTTACAATGAATAACAAGACAACACTTTTGATGGGTATTTTATCCCATCATGATAAAAAAAGACAGGGGGGACTGTAAGCCCCTGTAACTGAATCTAAAGATAATAGCTTCGTTTCGCAAAAGGCTAGAAGCTGCGAGCTGCTCCGGAACAGAACCAAAATGCTCCGGAAGGCTCACAATACATTTACTTTTAGGAGTAATCCCATTACAATACTTATACTTAACTTTAGCTTTTACCAAAATACTTTAAGTAAATAGCCAATATGAACAGGAAGGATTACCCCATACCCAAAATATTACCTTATTTTACCCCAAGGAGAGACGTCCATTTCAGAGTGTGGTTTTTAGTCGTTTTATATTATCATTTCAGAGCGAACAGAACAGGATTCACAAAACACAGCATGATAATCAAATACAGAGCCCGAGGGCTAGAATGGTTGGTTTCGCTCTACCGTCTCCCAAAATGGAATCCGGTATATATACTTTTACAAAACAAAATGGAGGATCGTACAAAGCGACGTGGCACGACCGAGGAGTATCGGGCACTGAAATGGAAAATTACAAAACACAGAAGTCTATCTAGGCCTCAAAGGATAAATTTGTCAGGGAAGGGGGTGCCGGCCCGGTTGCTATGGCACCCGGCTGATAAGATAGCCATGCGAGGTCAAATTCATGTAGGGAGACAGAGACTGTACAACACTAACTAAGCGCCAAAAGACAGCGTGAAGTCACAGGGGCAACCAGATTAAAAGGGTCAAAAGGTCAAAGGAAATGATCAATCAAACATAAAATATAAACAGATAGAAATTATCTATCAAACCCATCGCATTTTATGCGCGAATGATCATATGACCTTTGACAAAATCAAAACCTCAGGGGAAACTTTACTTTATACTATGGATCAGGAACATGAAAAATAAAAAACACAATGATTTCAACTTTACTAGGCATAAAATCCTTAATTAGATGGTACTTTGGGAAAGAGAAAGAATGGCTTTTCTTTCTTGATGATGACGATGGTGATATCTTCGGGAGTGGCAACCACCCCAGCAAACCGTTGCAGCCTACCTGGCCGGCGAGATGTGTCATTTGACCACATGAATGTTCATTTTTAGAGCAGTTCTTCTTTTGGCTCGTCATCAGTTCGTTGTCAGAACTGAATCTGCGAGAGTTCTTTTGGCTCGTTTGTCGGAGCCGATTCTTCGCCCCTTCCCCCCCTAATGACAGGTTCACAGATACACTCGATCTCTGCAAACAGACAAGGTTCAAAAGCTTGGAGAGGGGAAACGGGGTATTCTGCATGCGCTCCAGCGCGATGTCGCAACAATGTCTTTGGGAGTCCCTTAAGTACCATATACAGGTCAGATATAGAATCAAGTGATTCTGGGGTGAATTAATGCCTAGTCCAAATCGAACTCATGATGATAAAAACCAAAATAATAAAATGTAGAAGGAAATGTTCCTATATTGACAATTTAGGGGAAATATGAAATGACTAAAACCTTTTTATAAAATCAAATGAAATCAACAATAATGTAATACAATTGGAGGTGATTAAACGTAGCTTGGAAAGCGTACATTAGCACAGGAAAGGAAAAAAATAACAACCTCAACATAAACTACATAAACATGAAAACAAAAAATTTAATAAATTGGTTCCAAATGGGAAATCTATGGGCAACTAGTTAGACTGTTCTGGGGTTGGGCCTAACCAGTGAATTTAGACGGATCTGCGCTGGGGGGTCGGGTCGGGTGTCAAACCTTGTATACAAGAATGGAATTTCGAAGTCCACAATCAACCACAAACAATTTTCAGAGACTTGACGCAGAGAGAACTCTCCCTCCTAGTTGTGGGCTTTGAAATTCTCCGCTTGTCCTCCCGACCGCGACTCCCCACTGCAGCAGTCCGTTTCTGTATAGATAAACAGAAAAAAACAAAGAACAAACTGGTGAATGACATGAAAAACCACATTATATATCTATTCACCTCACTCTTAACCTGCCACATATATCACTGAACTTTTATGGAGGGAGAGCATCTTTAGAACAACAGGTGTTGATCTTAATATACGTATATCACAGTTTATTATCAGGCGAGTGGCAGGAGAATAATAAATGAACAAAACTGGTTCTAAACAAAAATAACATGTATCAAATAGAGATCTAGATAGAGGGGAAAAGTATGTATATTTCAGATTTTCAACTTCGACAGACATGTGGGCCACTAACGGGCATCATCGCACATGGTACAGAGAGTTAGAGAGAGATTTCTTCTTGTAGTCACAGAGAGAGAGAGTGATAGCTAGATCATTATTTGTCGGTAGACCCCTCTACGAGATCTATGGTACCCACCAAACACGCGTCTGTCTTCTACTTCGATCAAGTCTCGTGATTTATAAGATTAGGATAAGAGAGAGAGATGGAGTTAGATAGAGAGGTCTGCGACCGTTGAATCCTAAACTATACATGTTATGTTCAAGAGACGTTCATGGTACTCCTAAACATTACGATGACTCGCTATGTGCTCTCCGGCTTGACTACTGCCGCACACAGACAAATCACCTAGCAACAAATAGCGGCAGTCACGTCCGCTCCAGAGGTTGGCACACTAATCAACTGAAGAAACTAGTGGTACACTGTATTAAATCTAAATTGTTGCATATACTAGAAAAATGGCGAAGAGACACCCGAAAAGTCTACCCAGCCTTCCTCCGACGTGTACAACATCGCAAAAGGCTCAGGAAACACAGAGATTATTATGATACTATGTGTGGCAAAAAGGGAATGCCAAAATGATAATAAATGTATAACTAATTTAGTGATAAATAAATAAAAAAAATTACAACGAAATAGGATAAACGCTATGTAGGTGGCGCGGCCTCCTAGCTATGTGCTCTCCTACTTCCTGTAACTTAGTAAAATAAAACAATGTACTGAGACACCACAGCCAACGTTCACACAGACAGAAACATGCACGCAGAAAACCCAGCACGCACATACACAGAGAGAGACCCAAAACAGGCCCAAACATACATGAAGGAGATGGAGGGGTTATCTGTTGAAATAGGATAAAGAGAAATTTGTACTAAGGCCATCAAAAATGTATGAAATGCAGTAAAAACTGTAAAAATACCAAAATTAAAATTTGGGTTCAGGCTCCCTGACTATAATTTGGAAATATGGAAAATGTACTCTTTGGCTCCCTGACTAAAAGTCAGGATTTTTAGCTTTACCTAAAAACTACTAAAGTGATGAAACAAGATGGCGTTGCACTCTGCTACGAGCACATTGAAATGGGTGGGAGGGAGGGAGCCCCCCCGCACGCATGCACACACATATAGGATAAACACAGACCAAACGTTCAATCTGGAAAACTCGTATGAGACCCAGCTGCGTTACACACACACTGGGGTGGATACACACACACACACACACTCCTTTTTGGTATAAAAAGAACCCCTCTTGGTATCCTCATACACCCCGGCCGAGGTAAAGAAAAACCCCAAGAGGTTAATATCTATAGGACCCCCTCCCACGCAGCGGTAAATCACTCGCGATAATGACCCACGCACGTCGAAAAAGGCATAGATATTCTTTCTACCACACAAAAAGAAATATACAGTTGGCATAAAGCAAATTACACAATTGGATAACGAAGAACATATTAATAATGACAGTATAATCTATTTAAGACAGAGAAAGACATGTTTCACACGGAGGAACAGAGAGCTCCCCCCCCCCTCCCCCACACACACACACCCACACACACACACAGGCTCCAAACAGGAAATTTTTTCACAGAGAGAGAGATAGGGAGAAATAGCTCCCACACACACACACACTGACAGGAAACTTTTTCACACAGGCAGGGAGAGAGTGAGATAGGAAGAAATCGCTCCATGCGTTTACAGGAACAGTCCCCCCCCACGCCTCCCCCCCCTAATGACACACACAAATCACTGAATAATTATTTTTCAAAGAAATAAGATAAACGCTGAAGCTGTCCTACTTCTTTTAAACAATAACAACAGTTTAAACACAAAAACAAATAGATTACTTAACTCAAGAATAGCGCAGATGTCTGGTGCAGACCTATATGGACGCGGTCCACGGGTCCAGTTCGTGAAGGCATTCACGAACCCCATAGCTGGTAGTGTCCAAAAGGATAATCCGTGTTCCTGAATCGATAATGACGACTTAAAACAAACCCGCTCTGAAGATAAATCAGCGGAGCTCTCCGTTGGGGGAAAAAGGAAAACAGAACTTCTCTGATTCTTTGCCTTTTCGGTAACAGCTAATTGTAAATAAATTAGACTTACGCACTTCAAAGGAGACTCGAACGGGACCAAGTTGATGGGTATTTTATCCCATCATGATAAAAAAAGACAGGGGGGACTGTAAGCCCCTGTAACTGAATCTAAAGATAATAGCTTCGTTTCGCAAAAGGCTAGAAGCTGCGAGCTGCTCCGGAACAGAACCAAAATGCTCCGGAAGGCTCACAATACATTTACTTTTAGGAGTAATCCCATTACAATACTTATACTTAACTTTAGCTTTTACCAACATACTTTAAGTAAATAGCCAATATGAACAGGAAGGATTACCCCATAACCAAAATATTACCTTATTTTACCCCAAAAGAGACGTCCATATCAGAGCGAGGTTTTTAGTCGTTTTATATTATCATTTCAGAGCGAACAGAACAGGATTCACAAAACACAGCATGATAATCAAATACAGAGCCCGAGGGCTAGAATGGTTGGTTTCGCTCTACCGTCTCCCAAAATGGAATCCGGTATATATACTTTTACAAAACAAAATGGAGGATCGTACAAAGCGACGTGGCACGACCGAGGAGTATCGGGCACTGAAATGGAAAATTACAAAACACAGAAGTCTATCTAGGCCTCAAAGGATAAATTTGTCAGGGAAGGGGGTGCCGGCCCGGTTGCTATGGCACCCGGCTGATAAGATAGCCATGCGAGGTCAAATTCATGTAGGGAGACAGAGACTGTACAACACTAACTAAGCGCCAAAAGACAGCGTGAAGTCACAGGGGCAACCAGATTAAAAGGGTCAAAAGGTCAAAGGAAATGATCAATCAAACATAAAATATAAACAGATAGAAATTATCTATCAACTTTAACAGAGCAAAATAAATGACCACAAGTGTCCTCTCATAAGTCACCATGTCACAGGTCCATTGTTGTGTTTGCAGGCACTGAAAGGTTTTGATTTTTAAAACAAACACATTGACACAGATGACTTATTTTACTTTTATAACATTGCTAGACATCTCACCTTGCTGTGCAGTGAATATTGCTCGGGTTATTATATGTGCAACTATTTTAAAAGCCAAATGACAGGAAAGTTGATGAACAACTCTCCATGTAGCTGTGTATATGTGAGGTTTTAAACGTCTCAAACAAAAACGCAGGAGGCCTCAGGGATCCACATGATTTAATTATGATGCGAAACTAGTCTGCTATCTGCTCCATTTGTTGTTTTACTTTAATACTTAAATTTGTCTGTGTTTTATTTGGTTTTTAGTTGTAGAGAAAACACAAGTGTTCCACTATTCTTCAGCACACAGCACTGACCTAGTGGGTTGAGTCTACATGGTTCTCACACATCCTTTAAGTTCCACCCCCTTCTGCTCTGCTTCATCATCACTCTCTACTCAGAGTTTACTTCAGTGCAACTGAAATACGAAACTAAAAGACTCAAGAGAATGGCAGAAGTCGCCCCAGCTCCAGTTGCCGCCTCCCGGGCTAAAGCAGCCAAGAAGAAGGCCGCCGCCAAACCAAAGAAGGTCGGTCCCAGGGGTCCCAGCGCCCAGGACCTCATCGTCAAGGCTGTGACCACTTCCAAGGAGAGGAGCGGTGTGTCTCTGGCCGCACTCAAGAAGGCTCTGGCCGCCGGTGGCTACGACGTGGAGAAGAAGAACAGCCGCGTCAAGGCTGCTGTGAAGAGCCTGGTAGCAAAGGGTACCCTGCTCCAGACCAAGGGTACCGGTGCTGCTGGATCCTTCAAGCTCAACAAGAAGACTGAAGTGAAGGCAAAGAAACCCGCTAAGAAGGCAGCCAAACCAAAGAAGCCGGCAGCCAAGAAACCCGCCGCAGCTAAGAAATCCCCCAAGAAGGTTGCAGCCAAGAAGCCTGCAGCCGCTAAGAAATCCCCCAAGAAGGCGAAGAAGCTAGCCTCTGCAAAGAAAGCCGTAGCTAAGAGCCCCAAGAAGGCGACCAAGAGTCCCAAGAAGGTGAAGAAGCCAGCTGCCGCCAAGAAAGCACCAGCAAAGAAGGTAGCAAAGCCCAAGGCGGCTAAACCCAAGAAGGCAGCCGCCAAGAAGAAGTAAACATACACACAACACAACAGCATGTTTTAACCTACAAAGGCTCTTTTGAGAGCCACCCACAACTTCATGTAAAGAGAATTCCTCAATATAGTATCCTGTAATGACAATCATGTATTATTACACATCTACAATATGAGGTTGTTTTAATTGCTCAACTAGTTAATATGGAAGTAATTGTTCTCAATTAACGAATTAATTGAGTCCCTTCACATTGAGTCTTAATAGTTATATTATCGAACAGTCATTAATTGCTAGGAACAAAACAAGTTTAGTTACCGCGCAACGTAGAGCGCAACTTTTCTTTGTCAACAGAAGCAGAAGGCATAGTAACTTCATATATATGTGACCAGATGGACACTGATAATACTTTGGGATAAATCAATTTGACTCCGCCACTCTCTTTAAGGGGAGAGACCATAGAGTATATATATCTATAGAGAAGACACCCGAGTTCTCCTCCCATCCACTTGCATTGAGTTGCTCAAAAGTGCATGAGGCGGATTCACTCCTCCTTCCTGGTAGGAACAGAGTGCATTCTGGGACGGATTGCAATGGTGAGTGGCCCCAAACACATGAACGCGCTGCCGTTGAACACGCACGAGCGTCGTCCGTCGTGAACGTGTACAATGATAGTCAACGGACAGCGCGTTCATGTGTTTGGGGCCAGGCTGCAATACCTTCATTCGGCCACTATGTCCATTTCGCCTCAAGATTTCCTCTGGGTGCCTTCTCTATAAATATATATACTCTAAGGGAGAGACCCTGAACCAACTATACATTTACTGTTACTGTGGTGACCAAACTCAGGTTAACAAGACAGACAGAGGCTTTTGTGTGTACAACCATTGAACACTTTATTTAAATATCAGCATAATGTTTATCAAGGAGACTGGTTGTGTACCAACACTTTCATCGACCGGGGACAATAAGACTTTAATAATAATGAGGACACAGCACACTGATAAAACTAGTAGAACACTGCAAAAGGTTAAAATCAACTGCGACTTAATATGCGCACACACTAATGAAATTACACTTTGTTAAAACACTGCACACTTAGAAAGGGGGGGGGGGGAGGGAACAGTACGGCCATCCTTGTGAAGGTACACGGCTCTGACTCTGAATATACACTGGACCTAAGGTGAGGCACTTGAGTAGCAACTATGAACTATCAATAAAATAAACAAGAGGAAAAGAGCAGCGGCTGCCTGCTGACCACGATCCCGTGCGTCACCAGTGTCAGCCTACAATATACAAAAATATAATTACTCCTTGAGCACCATCATCATTACAAACAATACATACAATATACTGGCAAGCCCATCTTCCTACCTATAGGCCCGAGGCATGTACACCCAAACGGCAGGAGCATGGGCTGACCAGGGTCTGGGTCTGTCTAGCACTCTACAATATAATACAGAAAATCATATTATTTACACATCACAAAACAATGTAGGTTTAGTCATAACCCATGCTGGGTGAATGCAATAAACTCCATTATGTACATGAATCTCTGGTTGCTATTAAAAAACATATAAGTTAACTCCTACCTCAGACTCTTGTTACAGTGCATAAACAGTACTTTGCTGGTTCCCAGCAGTCCTACTGCTAGGGTGGCCACCTGCAAGACCTCAGAAAGGAGGACACTTTTGCGGGGCTCGCTCCCCCGACCCCCCCCCCCCCTCCCAGATCCCCCCCCCCCCACATATATCAAGATATCAACCCTTTCACACACAATCAGAGACATAGAGGAGGACCTGAGAGCTGAACACATCTCATTCCTGCACAACTACAAGACCACAATGTAAAGAATCCAGTTCACACTACCCACAGACCCACATATGGACCGAGAAGCAGTGATAGATATGGCCAAACACGTGGGCAACCTGACAATCACTGTCACCTACACTCCTGTCATTCTGGGCTACAACATTGCCAATCCGAGACTCGGATCATGTCTGAAGAGGTATTTATCCGCTCTGAAGTTCAGACAAACAAAAGCTGCTTCCTGACAAGACCAGACACCAGAGTTTTGACTCCCTTTTATTTGTGCTGTGTTCTGATGGTCTGGAGTCACAGCTGGGATGTTGCAGAGTAGACTGGACAGTAGACCCTGGAGAACTAAAAAAAAAGAAACTGACACCATAACCTTGTAAAAAAAAGAAGGAAAAAACAGCTTTGAAATGCCTTGATATATGTTTGTATTGTAACTTATATGTGTATATATGTAACTTTGCATAAATTGTATATGCAGATTAAATTAACACCCACTTTCAAGCATTTTATCAATTGATTCAATTTGGGACTATGGTTTGGTATAAATTGAGTTGGAATGTGACTGTATACATCACATAATGCTCCAAGTTTGCAAATTATAATTGCTCTGTGTGTTACAGACTGGTCAGGGCCATGGATCATAGAAATATCATCTCGGATTAGTAGCAAATAGACTATTAATTAGTCTATATTTTAGCGGGAGATATATTTAGCAATATATCAGGCAGAACCATGCAACATTATGCAGAAACACATGTCACAAAAAATCACTTTCCCCTAGAAACTCCATTCACAGTTTTTATAATTCAGTTTAATGTGGGCACACATGCTGGAACTTTTACTTTGAAATGTTTTTTAGTTATTTAACTTAAACGCCCAATGCATTCTCAATGACAATAGCACAAACTTTGGCATGCTACTAGTCCTACATAATTACACCTATAGAAACCCCATTCAAACCTATTTAGCTTCATCTTACGGTGGACATGTTTGCCTGAAAAGGAATCTTTTAAATGTTTCATAGTTTTAGAAATAGTTATTTCAAATTTGAGACATTTGTAATGGGGCAGCTCTATGGCACATCAAAAACTTGCTGGAAGTTTTTACTTTGAAATGTTTTGTAGTTTCTGAGTTATTTAACTTTAGCGTGTGTGTGTGTGTGTGTGTGTGTGTGTGTGTGTGTGTGTGTGTACAGTATATATGAGACAAAAAAGGGACTAATGCACATCCAAAAAGACCCGTAGGAGGTGCAAGTCTAGTTAGCAGGCATAGACATCAAAAAAGAGAAAAAACCTTCCAAGGAAGGGAGTGCACACTCCAGGGAACAGAAACGGACAACTTACTGCATCAACTTATTTATTAGCACGACGCGTTTCGCCGTGAGCTTCGTCAGGTGCTTTTTCTCTTTGTTCCTCCATTTTAACACACACAAACACACACACACAATTTACAATTTAGCAGACGCTCTTAATCCAGAGCGATTTACATTAAGCAAGAACAAAAAGCATGGGAATACATCACATAAAAGCATTTATCATGAAACATGCGTAAGCTAAAAAGTAACAGTGGAATATCTATATAATTAAACTATACATATAAACTATACATATATACTACTATGCTATACATAAGTACTATGGCGTGCTATGACTATATACAATGCAATTATAGTGCTGTCTACATAACATGCTATAAGTCTGTATCAAATGCTATCTAAGTCTACAGAAATGCTATCTAAGGGGGTTAAGTGCTATGGGCCATGATGGAGTCTGAAAAGGTGGGTTTTCAGACTACGGCGGAAGATTGGGAGTGATGCTGCAGTTCTGACTGCAATGGGAAGTGCATTCCACAGTTTTGGCCAGAAGGGAGAAGAGTTTGGGACGTGTGGAGCGATGTCCCGGCGTTTTTAGTGAGGGTACTTCCAGCTTCCCTGCGTTGGCTGATCTGAGTGCGCGGGAGGGTTTGTAGGGTTCAATCATACTTGCAAGATATGGGGGAGCCATACCTTTGGTTGCTTTGAATGCCAGCATCAGAGTTTTGTATTCTGTGCGGGCAGCGACCGGGAGCCAGTGGAGGGAGCGGAGCAGGGGGAAGACATGTGAGAATTTTGGCTGGTTGAAGACCAAGCGAGCTGCAGCATTTTGGATGCACATGCTGGTAGGCCAGTAAGGAGGGAGTTACAATAGTCGAGTTTTGACAAGACTGTTGTCTGGATTAGGAGCTGGGCTGATTCCTGGGTGAGGAACGGTCTAATTCGTCGTATGTTATAGAGTGTGAACCTACAGGATCGAGTGACAGCTGTGATGTGAGCTTTGAACGAGAGCTGACTGTCCAGGACAACACCAAGATTCCTGGCTGTTGGGACAGACGTTACCAGGGCGTTGTCTACGGAAATAGTTAGCTCCCGCATAGGGCAGGACTTAGCTGGGAAGAAGCTCAGTCTTGTCTGGGTTCAGTTTGAGGTGGTTGGAGGACATCCACTGTGAGATGTCAGCCAGGCATGCAGTGATGCGCTCTTCCACCTAAATGGCAGAGGGGGGGGGAAGGATAGAAACAGTTGTGTGTCATCGGCGTAGCAGTGATAGGATATATTGTGAGCAGAGATGATAGTGCCAAGGGATTTAGTGTACAGTGAGAAAAGGAGGGGACCAAGTACAGATCCCTGTGGGACCCCAGTTTGGAGGGTTCGGGGGGATGATAACAGACCTTTCCAGGAAACCTGGTAGGTCCGGTCGGTGAGGTAGGAGGAGAACCACTTTAGTGCCGTTCCACCGATGCCTAGATCCGCTAGGGTGTCTAGGAGCAGCTGGTGGTTCACTGTGTCGAATGCTGCCGATAGGTCTAGGAGAATCAGTACTGCAGAGTGGGAAGCAGCTTGGGCAGCATGTAATGCTTCTGTGACTGCCAGCAGGGCAGTTTCTGTGGAGTGGGCCTTCTTGAATCCGGACTGGTTGGGATCCAGCAGGTTGTTCTGTGAGAGATGGAGAGAGAGCTGGTTGGAGACAACACGTTCAATGGTTTTAGAAATAAATGAAAGGAGTGATACCGGTCTGCAGTTCTTGACATCTGAGGGGTCAAGGGTTGGTTTCTTGAGGAGTGGTGTTACTCTGGCTGACTTGAGGGCAGATGGGACGCAGCCTGAGGTTACTGAGGTGTTGATGATGGAGGTGATGAAGGGGAGCAGATCAGGTGTGATGGTCTGGAAGTTTGGAGACAGGACAGGGTCAAGAGGGCAAGTGGTAGGTCTAGAGGATGTTACTAGTTGTAGAACCTCGTCTGGGGAAAGAGGAGAGAAGGAGGACATGCATGGTATGTTGGGGTTAGTGTTGGTTGAGTCAGATGCCACTTTATGTGGGAGGGGAGGAAAGGAGCTGCTGATATCATCAACCTTCTTCTCGAAGTAGTTGACAAAAACATCAGCAGTGAGGGCACACAGAGCACACACACACACACACACACACACACACACACACACACACACACACACACACACACACACACGTACACACACAGACACACACATATATATATATGTGTGTGTGTGTGTGTGTGTGTGTGTGTGTGTGTGTGTGTGTGTGTGTGTGTGTGTGTGTGTGTGTGTGTGTGTGTGTGTGTGTGTTTGTGTGTGTGTGTGTATGTGTGTGTGTCTTTAAATGTGTTTGATGAAATTAAAATGGAGGACCCTGATATAAACATGTCTTTAGTGTTTTCTTTTCTGGTTTTATCGCCTTAGCATTTTTCTTTAATTGATTGTTTTTTTTTCCCTTTTTCAGATTGTGCAGCCATTTTACTTTGCATTTAAAGACACACACACATACACACACACAACACACACACACACACACACACACACACACACACACACACACACACACACACACACACACACACGTACACACACAGACACACACATATATATATATGTGTGTGTGTGTGTGTGTGTGTGTGTGTGTGTGTGTGTGTGTGTGTGTGTGTGTGTGTGTGTGTGTGTGTGTGTGTGTGTGTGTGTGTGTGTGTGTGTGTGTGTGTGTGTGTTTGTGTGTGTGTATGTGTGTGTGTCTTTAAATGTGTTTGATGAAATTAAAATGGAGGACCCTGATATAAACATGTCTTTAGTGTTTTCTTTTCTGGTTTTATCGCCTTAGCATTTTTCTTTAATTGATTGTTTTTTTTTCCCTTTTTCAGATTGTGCAGCCATTTTACTTTGCATTTGCTATCGGCAGTAAGCTATAGTTTTATAACGTGAGTGAGCCACAATTACAAATGTTACAAATGAACAGCTGAACCAAATTTTAACAAAGCATGTTTGTAGCCAATAACACACAGTATACATATGGAAAATGCATCACGCGCAAACAAATATACGTTGTCAAATGACATGAATACATCTCAGAGAAGTTGTAAACTTGTCTGAGATAATACAGAAGAAAATGAGGACCAAGAAAACATTGACAATGAATAAATAAAATGATGAAATGTATGATCTTCAAGTGAAACAATGGCTTGAACTTAAGTATTTAAAGAATACAGTGTTTCTAACAGAAACAACACAGAACCCACAAACTACTCGGAACAGGGAAACAGAGTAATGAAGCTCCACAGGGTCTGAACTGATTGATTCATCAAGACCTCCAGCTCAGTGGCCTTGTGGTTAGAGTGTCCGCCCTGAAACTGGGAGGTCGGGGTTCGATCCCCAGCCGTGTCATACCAAAGACTGTAAAAATGGGACCCAATGCCTCCCTGCTTGACACTCAAGCTGTATTCTGCTTGTCTTAAGTAGTCTTAAGTCTTATTACCTAACTTGAGTAAACTAAAGACCTGGAAGTGTGATCAATGCTCTTTGGCCACTCAAAATAGCCAAATGGCATTGATCACGCCTCAAGGTCTTTAGTTTACTCAAGTTAGGTAATAAGACCTGGTACTTAAGACACGCAAAATACAGCCCTCAGCATCAAAGGGTTGGATTGGGGGTCAATTCTACTAATCAAATGATTCCCGGACGCTGCAGCTCACCGCTCCTTGGCTGCGGCTCACCGCTCCAAGAGATGGGTCAAATGCAGAGAACAAATTTCACTGCGGTAACGTGTGTGACAAATCGTACGACTTTGACTTTGTTGGTCTTACATCATTGCCATCATGGACTGCATTGCTGCCATATCTTGCTGTTGCTGTCAATACATATTTGTACAAAAAAAGAAAGATAGCAAAACATTACACGTATTTCTAAGACAAACAGCATGCTGTTCACCAAAGCATAAAGAGACTGACTGACTAGTGTGACATACGCACATGTCCGGGGAGACCACCTCTACAACACCACACCCTCCGCTAAGCAGCAGAGGTGTAAAAAAAAATTGGCAGGCCATACAGCGAGGTGAAAGGTAAAAAAAAACATCCCATTTCCAGACTAAAGTGGACACTGGACAAAAATCCCTTATGTATCGACTAGTGTGACATACACATGTGGCCCGAGCTAAAAACACCAAAGCACTAAAAACTATATACTATATACTATATAAATTTGCCAATAAAATACAGTGATAGTAATAAAGTGCAGAGGTGCTTAGCTTAAAATTTTAATGAGCCGACCATGCCACCTTTTTCAGCGTTCTGGTCCTCTATTAAAATAATATGAATATAAAAACAAGGCAACACAGGTTCGTGGACAACTTCAAATATAAAAGGCAAACTTAAAACAGGCCGATTTGAATGAACAAATACTTTTATTACACTAAAAACAATAACTCTTAAAATGTCCTTATAAAAACATGTGCAAATTGGGCCAACAGGGGGGAATTCAGTCCATGAGGGGATCTCCATGGGATTCTTTCTTCTTGGTTCACTGTGAATATACAAGGAGAATCCGCCAGTACATCTGTTCCACAATAATTTACTCTAGTGATGGTTCCACAGATAGGTTGGCAACACTACAGAGCAGTTACTTACAGACAGCCCAGGTTTTACCCTGGGCCCTTCTGATGATGAATGCGTGTAGTGTTGCGGCCTCTACGCTCTCCTCGGTCCATGGCCAAGTTCACCAAGCTGAACTTGAACTCTGTGGAGTCGTCTCGTCTTCTCACCTCACCTCTGGGCACGGCAGCCCCCCCCCCCCCCCCCCCCCACACGGCAAGGGGCGCAAACTCTGGAGGGCGTGGCACTTATAGAGTCGAGGGACATGGCTACCACTGGCCCCCCACGGGGGTCGTGGTCATGGCACTTACAGCCCTTCTCGTGTCGACATCATGGCTACCCCTGGCCCCCGGCTGCATCTTGGCCCCCAGCCATGGTCACTGCCCTCTCCACACCCTCCTTCAACCTTCCTTCTGGTTCTGTAGCCCTCTTTCCTGCTTCTGTTTCTCTTCGCTCTGTTCCATTTGCCAGCCTCTATTCAGTATTTAAGTCCGACGTCATTTTGTAGTGCTACGTTACGTCCGGGTCCAAGTGGCACCAGCTCCCGTCCGCATCCCATTGTAAATAGAATATCTAAACGCGTGAATCTTTTTAAATTGACGTTATTTTTCAGAAAGGAAGCCATAGAGGGTTAAAATGGGTCTTAATGCTTCCAACTCGAGTAGAATTATTAATGTTTTGTACAAGTGTCCATGACAACAAAAATATATGATGTGGAGACAATAAAGACTATTATTATCATTATTATTGAAGGTGGCAACAGTCCATTTGCTCGGTAAAATATTTCGGGGGATATTTACAATGTGTGCAGGCTTGAGTATGTTGAATCTAGTTTGCATTAATGAGGATTTAGTTGACACAATCAAATAAAATGGCGATAGTATTCCATGTGGGGCAGACGGCCTGTCACAGCCAGATTTTGGAGAGAAGCGCAGCTTTGTTGTTGCGAGGAAAGCGGTAAAATGAGACTTTCGTGGTTGTTTTCGTCTCAGATTTAGTCCGACGGAGCGTCACAGTATAACTCCATGGGGACACAAAAGCGACACAAAAGTAGGACCCGGAAGTATCTCAGGAGGGGGCGCTCACGTCACAGCTAAAATACTGAATATATAGGGCTCCTGATTGCTGGCCACGCCCATTCCCAGGTGCAAGTCAGTCACTCAGCTGCAGGTCCTTAGTGAGTTATGGTATCCAGTCAGTGGGAAAATAAAGTTATAACAAATCATGCAGTTCAAACAGAAATTAATATAAGCAAAATAATAAAGTAAAATCACTCGACAATAATCTCACTTAACAACAAAACAAAATCATAGAACACAGCAAATACAATAAACCAAAACACATCTAAAATTCCACCGGCTCACACACACATGTCCGGGGAGACCTCCTCTACAACACCACACCATCCGCTAAGCAGCAGAGGTGTAAATAAATAAGCATACAGCTGTGGTCAGATGTAAAAAATATCCCATTTCCAGACTAAAGTGGACACAGGACAAAAATCCCTTCTATGTATCGACTAGTGTGACATACGCACATGTCCGGGGAGACCTCCTCTACAATACCACACCCTCCGCTAAGTAGCAGAGGTGTGATTCTGTATGGCACGCCATACAGTGAGGTGAAAGGTAAAACAACATCCCATTTCCAGACTAAAGTGGACTAAAATAGAATATAAAATAATACAGACAAGGCTTTGAAAGTTACCAAAAATACCTTTTAATTAATCATGAAGTAGAATGTTACTTATGCTTTAAGTAGCATGATTGAAACTCATGATTCTGTATCCATTCCAAGCATTAGTTTAGCACAAAAACACTCATGTGGCTAAAAACGGCCATAGCCGTCATGACAAATGTGATTAGGTCAGCACATTTCGGGCACATGTGGGCATGTGGCTATGGCCGTTCTTAGCCCAAGGACTGTTTTTTTTTTTACATGTCACATGCTACATAAAGCATAATGAACATTTTAAAATCTTGCCTTATTAGGTTGTTAAATGACAACTTTAGTTTTTTTCAACCAAGGTTCATGTTTTAGGTTGTTATTACAGAAACTAAGGCCTCTTTTAGACGGCGACCATCTCCATATAACACGTCAAAGTCCCGTTGCGTTCTCATTTTTTCTTACCCTTTACACGAGAACGCACACGTTATGATATAATGTGCTATTATGCTATACTGTCGCTAGGTGGCGATAACGGGCTGCCAAATAGACACGTCACCCACGTACAAGAAGAAGACGCAAGCAGCGCAACACTGCTCTGGGCGCGCCACGGGATGATATATATTTATTAAATAAACGCTGCTGCCGCGGCTGCCGTCTATCACAAGGCTTTTTATTTACATCATGGTTTTACATTCAACATCGCTGATGAGCATCACTTTGTAGGCGAGGAGGGAGGCTTGTTCAGGAACTCCATTATATCATAATGATATGGCTCTGCATCAATGTAATAAACGAAGCGCACTTTCTGACACACCTCCAGCAAACCGGACTATCTGACATGGTTGTTGTTGTTCGTTTCCCCTAGCAACTGGCCCATGATGTCACAAGTTTTGCGGATCCAACGTTTACACGGAGACCATAGGAAACGGCGTTCTGAAAGATTTCCACTCTGGGAGGCTGTTTCACTTCGATGCGTTTTCACCTCCTGAGAACACCGTTCTCGTCTAAATGACAGCGCTAAACGGTACTTTATTTTGCCGTTTTTTATGAACACCATCCTCGTGTAAATAGCACCTAAAAGATGTTATTTCTTTTCCATTTGCTGCTTTCTTTCGTTTTAGGGATTTTAGCTGTTTTGTACAGGAGGGCGGGGGCATTCGAGCATGGGGCTAAATATGTATTTTTTTACAAAATATTATGGAGATTTATTTTTTTATTATTTACTATAGCCCTAATAAACCCCCTACTGGGGGGAAGCCACACTGTGTGTCATAGGCTCAATGTCAGTTCGACACATTCAGTAGATCTCGTAATGTTTTGTGGCCAGATGAAATTTCCAGGGGTTTATTAGGACTATAGTAAATAATTAAAAAAGGAATCGCTATAAAATGTTGTAAAAAAATACATATTTAGCCCCATGCTCGAATGCCCCCGCCCCCCTGTCAAAAACAGCTGAAATCCCTAAAACGAAAGAAAGCAGCAAATGAAAAAAAAAGAACACTCATCTTTTAGTTTCTCTAATAACAACCTAAAACATGAACCTTGGTTGAAAAAAACTAAAGTTGTCCTTTAATGGTATAGTCACATATATCCCCCTATAAAAGAAATTGCTCAATACCATTACCGACAGTCGGTCAGCAAGTGGATTCATGCATGTATGTATATAGACAATATATTTGGCCAATACAAAAAAACAAATATCCCACATTAAACAAAAGAAGCCTGTTTGCTGTCAGAAAACTAGCAAAAATGGTAGTTAGATAACATATCAGAATATAAGTAATTGTGTACAAAATAGAAACATTGAGCTATTAACTATGATTAAGAATTTTCTTTTTTTGTGTGAATATTGTACTGTATGGAATTAAAGATTGCACTTTTTTATATATATATATATATATATATATATATTGAAGGGGACCAGAATGTACTCAGAAGGTTCGCCCTGCGTTCTACTAATACTAAAACATTGTCCTTTGACTCCTTCAAAACCATTCTCAAATAGCACTTGGGCGTACTTTCTTCAACTAAAATCATCAATATGATTATTTCCTTTTTTCATAGAACATTTTTACGTCTTTAAATGTTCTGATGAATTGAAAGTGGAGTACCCTGATGTAAAGATTTTGTATTGACCTGTACTTTTGTTTTAACTGTGCCCATTCTACAAACTGTAGAACCGATTCTCAGAAACCAGCTTTAGATCTTTGATTATTTGATTTATACAGTTCCTGGTACACATCATGTCAACATCAAGAAGAAGTCTTGGTGAGCTTGGTGAAGTGTTGCCAATAATGCCATTCCCTCATGTCAAATAGCAGCCTGTTTTTACAGTTAATCTTAGTTAAAGGCCCAATGACACGCCCCTCTGGAGATAAGAACGGCTATCAAACAATGCTATCATGATGATGACGTCATAGTGGCGATAAGCTTTGCCCTACTACTTATATGCAGGCTCGCCGGGCGTGTACACACACACACACACACACACACACACACACACACACACACACACACACACACACACACACACACACACACACACACACACACACACACATACACACACACACACACACACACACGTGTACACACACACACACACACACACACACACACACACACACACACACACACACACACACACACACACACGCACACACACAGACCAATCGGCAATTGCACTCTTGGCCAGTTCCACCCTCAGCCCAGAGAATGCAGGAAATTCAAAATAAAATCAAAATGGATCCACAGGACGAAATATTTTCGAGTTTTCACCTCCATCATGCCCGAAGAGAGAGAGAGGCATTCTGAGGCCGCGGACAACCGGGGCTGTGTGTGTGTGTGTGTGTGTGTGTGTGTGTGTGTGTGTGAGAGAGAGAGAGAGAGAGAGAGAGAGAGAGAGAGAGAGCCCCCCCCTCCCCCGGAGAGGCTCATAATCTCGGCCGCAAGACTATGCCTCAACTCGGCTCGGACAACCAGGCCGATAATTATCATAGCGATATTGATTATTACAATGAATACAAACAAACACACTATAGTTCACTTGAACAATGTTGTGGTAACTAACTACGGTATTACAGTGGGGTGTACATGTCAGCCTGCGGCTGAGAGGGGAAGAAAGAAAGGGAAGAGAACAGTAGTCGCGCTGTTGGGCTCAGGGCTCTACTCAGAGTGGGCACACAGGGCTGTTGGTGACCGGGGGAACGTGGGACTCGAGTCCGAAATTTGCGCTTGTGCTGCAGTTCCCCTAAAAAAGCCCACGCCAACCTCAATTGCATTCTAACTAAGTTTCGGGCGGAAAAATATATTTTTTTCAATTACATTTAAGCCAATATGACGCTAAATGTACTGTCGAAAACGCTAGCCTGACCTAGTAGCCAATTGTTGCTAGCGCCGTAGCTCATCGCAAACGCTTTCAAACTGTTTTCAGTCAGACCACGTGATGTACTGTACCACCCATATTAATTCCGGGGCGTGTCATTGGACCTTAAGTGTATAGTGGCGTCACTTAGGGGCCATCCAGACGAGGACGTATTTTGAGTTACCTGGGCAAGTATTTGCCGATCTGCCCTTTTTGCGGCTAATTTTGAAACCACCTTCCAGTGGGAAAGTTTGGAGACGCAACTTTCTCGTCTCCGTGTGTATACCAAATGTCGCCTAATTTTGTCACGATCCGTGACAAGTGTTGGTTTTTATGTTTTCCAGTAATGGTTGGTGTTTTACTTTTCTGTTCTGTTCCTCTGATTTATATACTTATATGAAGTATTGTGTTCTTGTTTTCCTAGTACCTGTTTGAGTTTTGGCAGTATGTGCCGGGCCTGGAAACACAAGTGGCCATATTAAACTACCATTGACAGGTTCCAACTCATTGAGGCAGGAACAACGAGAGCCCAACCTACCGCTTTAACGAAGGCGACATGCCGTGTCCACCACGGCAGACCAGGTAGCAGACGTTCAAGATTACCTGTGACAACAACACGTGTTTATCTTCCTGTGGCGTTAGATAGCGGACATCAACAGGTACTGTGGATAAGGGCTGTCAACATACCGTGGCGTATGTTTCACCAAGGTCAAGCACTGGGACTCCAAGAGGAGTGAGTCAATGTAGCCCGAGGCTAGAAAGACAAGCGTTCAGAGTCACGTTCAAGAGCAACAAACTATTAGATGCAGGTGATCGTATACACAGCAATGTGGCAAAACATACCTGCACCGACATTCAAACCAACCACACTGTCACCCGACGGGACAGTGTTGGTTTAGAATAACCACTTCAGTGGCGTACGAACAACTCCCAACCGTGGAGTGTGTGGTGTGGAACCCACCAGCAGAGCAGAAACAGACAGCTGATGCACCCGGAAGATGCGCCGCCTTATAACGTGCTACAAATCAACCCACTAATCAGTGGGCGGAGGGTGGCGGTGGCACGAATCCATCCACCAACAGGGGTGGGAGATGGGCCGTGTCATTGCACGTCCATCCTGCCACACAAGGAATAAAGATGCAGAATGCACTACACTTCCCTTTGAACTGTGGCCAAATTGGCCATATCTTTTAGCTCAGTAGTTCTCAACCTGGGGTCCAGGGAACCCCGGGGATCCTTGACGGGGTGTCAGGGCAGGGGGTTCCCAGCAAAATGAGGAACAGTTTAAACACGTTTAAGCCCTATTTTATATCTTGGCTATTCAAAAGTAGTAACAACGTGTCGCATTGCGATGCATTGTGAGCAGGGGTTGTGAACTTGTAGATCTGCAATTTCGGCTATAATTGTGAAATCATTTCTCGACCGTTTCGGACAGGGGGGGCTCGCCGGAACTGGGATGGCAACCTGGGCGCGTTACTGTGGGTCTGGAAGTTCCGGGGACCCACCGGGGACCCCCACACGGATTGCACCACTCAGTTCACACGGGGTGATTTTTTTAATATTCTTCACATAACATCTTTCATTCATTATAACATGGTACCATTTGGCTCAATCTATAGTATAAAGTATAAAGTACATGATTTTAAGTAAAGTACATTTTATTTACATATAGCACCTCTCACAGAATGATCATCTCATAAAGTGCTTTAGTGCTTAAAGTGGAAAAAAACTAAACAAAACAGGGTATTAAATCAGAAATAAACAGGCTGTACAATTAATCTCAAGCAAGACAACACAAGCATGGGAAATAAGTTCATCCATCAACCCACGCCTGTTCAAATAGTAGCATGGTAAACCACCTGAGGCCTATTCTAAAACCGCCTTCTAAATCCTGCCCTATAAGTTTTCTGAAAAACATCAAATATGTATTCATCAAAGATTACACAAACAGTAATGTAATACTGTACATACTGTAGCAACAACTTTTGTTTGATTGATTCAGAATTGTATTTACAGTTAGTAGAATGGGAATGGGTAAACTTCAAATGAAAGTGCAGGTCAATACAAAAACTGCTGTGCGTGTGTGTGTGTGTGTGTGTGTGTGTGTGTGTGTGTGTGTGTGTGTGTGTGTGTGTGTGTGTGTGTGTGTGTGTGTGTGTGTGTGTGTGTGCACGCGTGTGCGCATGTGTGTGCTTGTGTGTGTGTGAGGCATGCCTGCTTAGTGCTTATGTGCTTAACCATTCCATTGCAGTGATGGAGGGTGCAGGAGACAGAGGTGATTAGTGGAAGGGGGGAGACACGTACTCATCAGGCCTTCCAGATTAACCTGGCCAATGTTGATCTATCATAAAGATAGAATAGGGGCTATTTCCAACTAAACCTGCAGGTTAAGGTGTCAATCACGTGGGTGTCACATACAAGGAGGTTCCCAAAATAACTGCCTGTCCCTCAGCTTTGTGCATGTACCTATATATCCGGACTCAATGTAAGGATGGTGTTCAGTTGGGCTGGTCAGCCATCCAGGCTCCTGCTTGTCTTTTGCTGTATATTCTGTAATCTGTACTCTGGAAATAAAACTGAACTCCAATATTTTTTTAGTCTGTATGCGGTGAAGAGAATGCACTCTCTTTAGATAATATACTGTATAACACACGCTCCAGCTCTTCTTTTCTCCACAGGCCGCGGGAGTGCAATGAGGTCTAGCACACTTGTTTGATTGTTTTGGTTAAGGTTTTGGGCAGAATGTTTCCCTGGTAGTTTAATATGGATACTGATAAAGGTAATTTCACTATAACATTTTTCACGATATCATTTTTTTGTGTGTCACACTAGTCGATACATAGAAGGGATTGTCTATCGGGGAATGGGATGTTTTTTTACCTTGCTGTATGGCGTGCCATTTCTTTTTACACCTCTGCTGCTTAGCGGGCGGTGTGGTGTTGTAGAGGTCTCCCCGGACATGTCAATGTAGGACGAAATAGCCAATTTGCTTGTCTACTGTACATATGACATACATTCTTCATTCCTTGTCAATGGCATTTAATGTTTGTTTTAGGACAAAAATCTACACTATATGAATATAGGAGGGGCTAGCGTAGCGCCCCTCCTACATCACACCCGTGTGAAGTGAGGGGTGCTCTTATCATCGTACATCATATCGTAAAATAGACACTATGCCTAATTTGCTCAGACACTATACGTAAAATTGTCCATTCATTGTCAATGGGAATTTACTTTATGCAGGACAAAAATAGCCACTAAGCCAATTTGCTCGTCCACATATGACGTACATCTTCCTTTCATTGTCAATGGAAATGTAATGTTTGTGTAAGAAGAAAATCCTTTGTGTAAACAGCGTCTGCCTGCCTGCGTGCCTGCATGCCTGTCTACCTGGATGCCTGCCTGGCCTGCCTGCCTATCTTATGGACGTCATGTTGAAAAGGGGCTGTTCCATCTAGAGGTGGGTGAGTATAAAGCGTCTGCATGCTGTGTGCAGGATTAGTATCACTATAGTCACTGCCTGTCAGGATGAAGACCATCAGCGGAGCTTTGCTGCTCTTCCTCTTCTGTGTGTGTGAGGCTGGGACCGATGACGGTAGGGATGATCCAGACCACTTCAATATGCTTGTGCAAAACTCCATGTAACCACGTGACCCGTTAACCATTTTGCTATTAGTAAAGTACATTTGATAAAGTATTTTGAATTGTACACAATATTAATATTAACATTAATATTAATATTAATATTAATATTAATATTAATATTAATATTAATATTAATATTAATATTAATATTAATATTAATATTAATATTAATATTACATTTTCACAATCTAGTAGGCCAGCTACCTTCTAATGTTTTGGTGATTTGTGCGACAGATGTATGCATATGACGGTATAGAGTGATCAGGTAATGTAATTGTGAAAATATAATAAATAAATGATTGAACGACAGAACTATAGTGTACTGTCTGCTAGCGTGCTGCTTGCTTATGTTATGGACATACTGTTGACATTTACAACTTTGTCAACAGAAATACTTATACACACAGAAATAAATTGCATTAAACAGTCTTTGCGCAACCGCTCCGGCATTGGAAAATAAGAGGTAAAACGTTCTATATATTTCCGTAACTTGAGGAGAGGCTGGTCTGTATTTCATGTGAGCGCAGGAAGAGAAGAGTAGCAGAGCTCGCCACTCCTATGCCCAGCTTTGTGTGTATACCACATAGTGACAATTCGATTGGCTGAGCATGGAATGTGATGTATGGTGATAAGAGCACCCCTCACTTCACACAAGTAAAGTAATTAAGTAAAGTAAAGTGTGATTTTCTTCTTTTTTTTCTACTTTTCTTTCCAGCTGGATATGGTCCTTACCCCATCAAGCTTCTGGTGATGAATAGCATAGAGAACGCCCTCAATAAGACCTACTCCATCGAGGTGGCCTACAGAGGTGTTCTAATTGGAGCCATGAGGAGGATGGAGATGCAGGCCAACAACAACTTCACGTAAGATGAGCACTGTTGGTTTAGGCTAAATGAATTGCTTATCCTGATTAAGACCTCTGCATTTGGTAAATCAGACAATAAGTCATTGACCATTTATTGTGTTTATTAGCGTGACAGTACAGTACAGTACAGTACAGTACAGTACAGTACAGTACAGTACAGTAGGAGTAGAGGGTACAGTAGAGCGACCCCCACACGGTAACTGTTATTTCTCAACCGTTTTGGACGCAGGGCGGCTCGCCGGAATCGGGCCGGCACCCTGGGTGCGTTCCTGTGGGTCTGGAGCTCCCCCCCCCCCACCCCCACATGGAGTTGCACCACTCACTTCACACGGGTGTGATTTTCCACCTATTTAGATAGGTGGAATTTCTTTTCTTTTTTTACTACAAAAAAAAGAAAAAAAAAAGAAAGTGCCCAGATGAACAGCCAGACAAACGTAGACTACGGCCCAACATATAGTAGTATTTATTTGAAATAATTGGGAAACAACATCAGGTTGGTGTTGGGCCATAACAATGATGTAAACTAAAACGCTATGCTTAACAGAAGGAACCCAACAAAATGCAGGCCTTTTACCTAAATTAAAAAACTAAGTACAAATGGGAAAAAAATATATGTTGGTCAGCCGCCAGCCACCCCTGAGCTCCCTGAGGCTGCAATTGAATTGAATTGTGCTTCCCAAGCATGGCAACTAACAAACTTAGTTATAAAGGGTCCTTCTGCACACCTGCTCCTGCATGGTGCGTAGGAGTGTAGGAGTCAATAGGCTATACATGAGACAGGGAGAAAGCTCCTGCACACTTACAGTGAAAGGTTTCAGTCACACTGACTTCATCAGGTATCTCTGACTATAAGTAATAACAAACATAGAAAGGATAAAGACATTAACTTGTTAATTAATTAACTCATTATCCATCCATCCATCCATCCATCCATAACCGCTTATCCATAGTCGGGTCGCAGGGGCAACAGCTCCACCAGAGAGCCCCAGACTTCCCTCTCCAGAGCAACGTTATAGTAACTTCCTCCCGGGGCATCCCGAGGCGTTCCAAGGCCAGTGAGTCAATGTTTATTTTTTCAAATGTTCTCTCTCCTCTCCTCTCCTCTCCTCTTCTCCTTCCAGTTTCACCTACAGTGAAAACTTGGACTATGGACCCTACCTGGAGAGTGTAAACGGTTTAGCTGGGAATGCTACAGAGCGTACCTACTGGCAGATACTGGGGACCACGACAGATGGTAAAATCAAGCCAACTGATGTTGGTGAGTCTCTGCTGTTTTCCTAACTAATCCATATGCAATAAAACAATATTACAATTATTACATATTACACAAAAAGTAACAGTAACTACAACTACTCCTTTTCACAAAAACTAGCATTTAAAAAGAAAAAGAAAAACTAAACTAGGCAAAATAGAATACAAAAAAATCAAAACCATAACATGTTCACACGCAATTTGCACAACTTTAAAGATGAAACGGAAGTGGGGAGGAGGCGTCCCATCCGCTTTATCCTCTGTTCATTTTCAGAGATTCCGTTGCTCCAGGCTGTACGACCGGGAAGTATTTTGAAATGTCTGGGAGCCTGTGTCTGTTCGTCTATCTTCCTGTGTTACTATACTCTTTCTATTGCTTGCAGGTTTTGGCTGTTACATTCCTAGACGCAACGAGCAAGTGTACCTGAAATACACCAGTTATTGAAGTGCTTGGAGTCCCTGTCCCCGCACCTACCCATCAATCTGACATACACCAGTTATTGAAGATCAATATGCGATGAGCCACTGTCAGAATATCCCGTTTTTGTCACAAGAATCAGATTGTTGTCATGAGAGAATAATGTTACTATTTAAACAAATAGCTCTGTGGTGATTTGAATAAATCTGTGGAACTTAAAAAACTCAGCTGGTTTAAGTCACAAAAGTCTGTTGTCATACATAGAAAAGGAAATTTGTGAGTGCTAGGAGGTGAGGTATTTTTTGTTGATGTCCAGTTTTTTTGTTATATATAAGTGTATATGTGTACGTCTATAAATGTTCTGATGCATTGAAAACAGTGGACCCTATCAGTGACGTAGAGTCTGTGGGGGCTGGGGGGCCAGGGCCCCCATGAGGAATTGGACCAGGAATCTCGGCCCCCTCGGTTCGTCCCATTTGTACCGCACCAGGTCGCACCGCGCCCGTTCGCGCAATTCTCGGCTTGCATTGACTTTGTATGTAATCGTGCCGCTCTACCAAGTCTGGCACCTTAACGATTGACGATGACGATTATAAAAACATTTCGTCTCTGGACCCTATTGTAAACAAGTGGAATGCTTTATGGTGTTGTCCAACGTTTCTGTATTGAGTTGTGCTTGAAATGTACCTATTCTACTGTTAATACATACTTAAATAAATCGATCAAAGATGGAGTCTGAAGAGATGAGTGCTATAAGGTGAGGTGGAGTCTGAAGAGGTGAGTGCTAGGGGGTGAGGTGGAGTTTGAAGAGGTGAGTGCTATAGGGGGTGAGGTGGAGTTTGAAGAGGTGTGCGCTAGGGGGTGAGGTGGACTTTGAAGAGGTGTGCGCTAGGGGGTGTGGTGGACTTTAAAGAGGTGTGTGCTAGGGGGTGAGGTGGAGTCTAGATTGGCCTGTTATAGCGCCACCAGGTGGTGACACATTTTTGGAACAAAATGCCTCAAATCATCCAATTGCCATCCAAGGCGTAAGAAGAAATGGCCCCCTTTTCACATTGGCCTATTATAGCGCCACAACCTGACCTGGCCTGGTGGAGACCTGTGCCCCGTGGGTCACTTTATCTAGTTATGCTCTGTCCTATTTTGGTAGGAGAGTCAGTCAGAATGAATATACCCCCCCACTACAAGTTATCAATTTACTTTTACTATAGGCCTATATTATGTGAATGATTATTTATAAAACAATCCTTTCAACGTGATGCAAATTGTCGGTCACTGTGTAAATAGAACGTTAAAATACATTAAAATGCACGTGCCATTATATTGTGTATTCCTATTTTGCTCTCCAGCATGTTCACCATGAAAAGCAGGCAACGTTGGATGACATGACTTTTATTTGAGACTCACAGATTCACGTTACAGACAATATTGTCTTGTATTATTAATGACAGGGATGCTGGGTCACTATTCATTATAATGTATGTCTTCTCAAAATATTGACAATCTAATATGCCAACATACCAACATCAAAGCACCTGTTTGTGTTTGTTTGCCCCATGCGGCTTGCTCCCCTTCTCCAGATCAGCTACAGAGCTGAGCGATCAGCTGGAAATCATATATAAAGTGATAAAATCGCTTATTTTACAACAGTAACCAGCCAATCAGAATCAACTATTTGGACTAACCGTTTTAGAATACTTGGTCAAATATCCTATTAGCTTCCTTCCCCATTCTCTGCCTATGGTTGCTGGGGAACTAAGAGGACACAGGTGGAAACACTGACAAATCAGAAGGTTAGACAAGGCAGGTACAGAACTACAGGGGCAGACAGGAAGGCACGGAACAATACTGCAAAATAAAGGTATAGCAGTGAAACAAAAAGGTAAACTCTAACTGAAAAAAACATTGATCAAAACATTGATGACAAAAAAAGCTTAAAAGATATTTTTTGTTCATTTTGAAACACCACAATGTACCATTTTAATGTGAAGGCCAAAAGGAAATAAATGTTCAACCCAAAGAAACCAGTGCACCCATCATACACACACACACACACACACACACACACACACACACACACACACACACACACACACACACACACACACACACAGGTGGTGTGAACAGTCCTGCCATGAGTACACATTATTGTTCCTCTTTATGGACAGACAAATCCTTGCCTCCTGTCCAGCCACGGTCACCTTGAATCGCACAGTGTATCTGTCACTCAGCCTAATAAACCAATCATAACCACTGATGCCACCGTCACTCAGCCTATAAACCAATCATTACCACCGTTACCCAGCCTTATAAACCAATCACATCCACCGCTACAGCCATGGTCGTGTTGAATTGCACGGCATATATTTTGTGGCAGCGACTCATGCACGATTTGTGTTGTGAAAATGTTTAACAAAATATCCCACATATTTCTAAATATTTAATTAAAAGAAATGTAGATGCCACGCCTGAGATAACGAGGTTAATCTACCTTTGTTCAGGTCACCACCCCCGAGAGAACGAGATTTGATTAATTTGGATATTTAATCCAGCATCTTTAGCTAGCCACCGCTAGCGTCACACAAAAGGCCTGCAGCAGACTTCTACTCAAGGTGGGAGTAGGCTTGTCTGAATAGGTGAGTTTTGAGGTGGGATTTGAAGGTGGGGAGTGAGTCCATGTTTCGAATGTCGGGGGGAAGGCTGTTCCAGAGGCGAGGGGCAGAGCGGCTGAAAGCTCTACCCCCCATGGTGGACAAACGAGCTGGGGGAACAGTGAGGTTGGTGGAGGAGGCAGACCTGAGTGACCGGGTGGGAGTGTTGATATGGATGAGATCAGACAGGTATGGGGGGGAGAGGTTATGGATGGCATTGAATGTGTTGAGGAGGATCTTGTAATCTATGCAGTATTTGATGGGTAGCCAGTGGAGTTGGTGAAGAACGGGGGTGTTGTGGGAGATAACGGGGGTGATGTGGGAGAAAATACCCATGTGCATGCACGCACGCTGTCTACATGGACATTATAGCTCAAAATTTGATGAAATATAGGCATGTAAATTGGCGTGTAAAAAATCATTACTCCAACCTCCCGCTAATGAAAACACGGATCGCATCGGTATAGGCCTCGTTGGGCATCCACAGAGCCGGGGGGCTGGATTAATTTCACTTCCAGCAAAACAACAAGACCACTCCTTATTCACTCATGTTGCAAATGCAGGTGGCACACCTGCTACCTAAAGCATCTACAGCCCCCTGGAGTCCAAGGAGTTTAAACTAGAGGTTCTCAAAGGGGTCCGAGGACCAACATTGTTCCTTGAGGGAGAGGATCAGTTGGACCATAATGTTATACACTTCAGCCATTCGAAAATATGGACAATCTATAAGCTCACATCACATGTTGGGATAAGTTTGAAAAATCTTGAAAATCTGAAGAATATGTGAATCATTTTGTAAACCTAAATCTTCCCTTATCGGGGTCATTTGCACACAGTCTATTCAGTTGAGGTCTGTGGCAAAAACAAAAAACGTATACATTTGGGGGTCCTTGACCTTGACATGAACATGTTGGAGAAGCCCTGCCTCCTCCTCGTCTCTTCACTGTAACCCGATCAGAGCAGCTGGGATGTGGATCTGCGTGGGACGTTTGTCCCTTTCAGCCATGCACCTGTCTCACATTAGCACATCAAAAACAACGCTTAATACGTTTTCTCCAGGCCACCAGAGGTGGAAGAAGTACTCTGTTTTTATTAAGTAAAAGTAGCAATACTCCTGTATTCAAACTATTGAACCGCATGCAATACAATATACTTGGTAGCCTATACTAAAGGCAGAATGTCCCCAAAATGTGTCAATATTCTTAACATATAGCAGATTGGTAAGCTCACAACACGACAAGACACGATACATCATTGAGTATAAAATAGGGCTTACGTGGTGATGTTTTCAATATACCTGTATATCATATCATATCATATCATATATCATATCATATCATATCATATCATATCATATATCATATCATAATCATATCATATCATATCATATCATATCATATCATATCATATCATATCATATCAATCTAAATCAAAAGCACCTAAACATTTTACTTAAGTACAGTACTTGAGTAAATATACTTAGTTACCCCCCCCCCCCCCCCCTCCATAGTGTAAACTCAATCAAGAGGCTCAGTTGTGGAAGGTCTGGCGATACTGACCACAGTTTGGATATATAGACAAGTCTCTCAAGGTCTTTCTCAGCGCAGACGAGAGACAGGAGAGGAGAGACACATATGTACACACCTATCGCTCTGACTGCACGCAACAACATACAGTGCCGTACCATATACCGTGCCATACGTGCACACATATAGGCCTACTGCAGGCGCAGCTATGATGCACGTCGTCTTGCTTTTCCTGCTCATGGTCACAGGTAAGGTTTGTGTGTGTGTGTGTGTGTGTGTGTGTGTGTGTGTGTGTGTGTGTGTGTGTGTGTGTGTGTGTGTGTGTGTGTGTGTGTGTGTTGTGACTGTGAGATTAACATACATAAAGGATCATGTAAACATATATGTTCCCTCCAGACACAGCCTCCTGTAAGAAGGTGTGCAGTTACCAGCAGGTTCTGGACCATCTGAACTTCACCAGACTCAACGAGTTGTACACGTCGACGCGGCCCGTGTTGGACCACACACATCTGACCGTGGTCAACCTGGATATCTTCCTCTATGCCATTCTGGCCGTGGTAAGATTTCAAGCATGTGTTTGTGGGTGTGTGTGTGTGTGTGTGTGTGTGTGTGTGTGTGTGTACTTGTATTGCTACTTATGAGAGCCAAATGTCTGCACAAGTAGTAGACATTGTGAGGAGGATTTTCCTGGTCCTCACAAGATGAATGGTTGTTTTAGAGTAATACTTACAATTAGGAAAAGATTCAGACCGTTCAGCGGTTTATGTTGGAGTCTTATCTCGATGTATACATAGTTGTGTGCTGGTGTCACGCACCAAATATAGTTGATCTACAAGCTCCCTGCAGCGTGTCAAAGTGTGACACAATTATTGTAGATATTGCTATTTTAATTGTCCGACAACGCCACACGTCAAGTACAAGCACAACTCAGGCTTCCGTGTTAGGGTTCAACATTTCACCCAAACAGCAATAATGACATCTACACAATTGTCCTCACAAGTATCATAATACCAACATGTGCGTGCGTGTGTCATCTGTTGATCTGTATTGCCATAAAGTTTACTAGTGTGTGTGTGTGTGTGTGTGTGTGTGTGTGTGTGTGTGTGTGTGTGTGTGTGTGTGTGTGTGTGCGCGCATGTGTGCGTGCGTGTGATGGTGATTCAAGTGTGTGTGTGTTCTGTTGGAGTGTGTGTCTTATGTTGACGTTTTGTGTTCTCATGTGTGTTTGTGTTTGACAGATTGAGAAGACACAAACCTTCATTCCTTTCGTCTGGGCAGTAATGGTGAGTTTTCCCAACACATCGATATTAATTAACCGGGCTTCATCAGTGGAACCACACACCGTATAATATTGTACAGCCAGCAACGTGAAGCCTGATTTAAGTTTTCTATCAAAATTCAATGAGAGGCGAGCGTTCAGGCGAAACTGTCCATGCATTCACAACCGGAGTCGAAATGTATTGCACTTTTTTTCGTGTAGAGATCCAAATACAATTTGACAAAATTACATTTTAGCCTTTGCATAAGACTGGAAGGTGTTCATGGCTAGGGCAATTAAGTTCTATGGCAAGTAAGTGCTCCGGGCTAAGGTGGACAGGGAGAAGAGTTTGGGACGTGTGGAGCGTTGTCCCGGCGTTTTTAAGTACCCTCACTAAAAACGCCGGGACAACGCTCCACACGTCCCAAACTCTTCTCCCTTCTGGCTCCAAAACTGTGGAATGCACTTCCCATTGCAGTCAGAACTGCAGCATCACTCCCAATCCGCCGTAGTCTGAAAACCCACCTTTTCAGACTCCATCATGGCCCATAGCACTTACCCTAACCCCTTAGATAGCATTTCTGTTGGCTTAGATAGCATTGACACAGACTTATAGCATGTTATGTAGACAGCACTATAATTGTATTGTATATAGTCATAGCACGCCATAGTACATATGTATAGCATAGTAGTAAATATGTATAGTTTATATGTATAGTGTATGTATAGTTTCATTATATAGATATTCCACTGTTACTTTCTTAGCTTACGCATGTTTCATGATAAATGCTTTTATGTGATGTATTCCCATGCTTTTGTTCTTGCTTAAATGTAAGTCGCTCTGGATTAAGAGCGTCTGCTAAATGCCTAAATTGTAAATTGTAATTGACTGGTGGAGTCACAGTGCAACAATGAGGATTGATGCTTTGCGTTTCTTAGAATCTTGCTGAATAAAATGCTGCCATGCCCGTTTAAATCATATCAGTCACAATGTCAGCGGCCCACATTTTGACATTATGGGTGTGTCTCGTTGTGCATGTCTTCGTCGCCTGGACCTTTTCTCCTTCTTTTGTGTATTGTTTGGCTGGCTTCTGAATGATGTCTTGCTTTCACTGTGTAGACGTGGAACAACGAGTTCATCTCCTGGGACCCCAGTCTGTTCTGTGGAATCACCCAGGTCTCTGTTCCTATAGACATGCTGTGGAGGCCAGACCTGTTCATCTACGAGATGTAAGATAACACACACAGCTGCATGCACGCGCTAGCATGCACATATACGCACACACACGCTAGAACGCACTGTATACACGCATGCATTTGAGGCTTAATTGGGACTCAAATTAAACTATAGTGAATTTTTTGAGTGAAAGTGGATATTTATTTTGATAACAGAAGTTAATGTTAGAATAACTAGACCCCAATGAGGAGGGGAAGCAATAGACTTTAGTCTATGCACAGCATCCATATTGCGCATAAATTGGGCCTTGATCTTCCTCACAGGTCTTAAGGCTCTGGCGCTGCTACATTCAGTGCATAGGTTCAGTGCCAGAACGGCGACCTGACAATGACTATAATCTAATAAGCTAACATTTGCTCAAATCAGCACATCCTGTCTTTACTCCGTAGACGAACAGCAATGTTCATTACTTAACCACATAAGCCCTATTCGAAAACTGAAAATAGCTGATCTACAAGCTCACGTGGCTACTCTCACTAGGCCTATGTTTGAAAATGTAAAACATGCCCAAAATAGGGATTGAAAGTTATTAAGAGCTGTCCACGCCAATAAAGATAGCGATAAATATATCGTAAAAGGTACGGTTGTTGGAAAGCTCAGATAGCCGATCTACAAGCTCACAATGTTAGCTTGTAGATGCATAGTTTTGCCTTTATCATCAGGGGAAAAAATGGCAAATGGTAAAATAAAAATCGCCATGATTCCAAAATGCTGATGTCCTCACAAGTATGGTAATACAAATGTGTGTGCTTGTGTGTGTGTGCGTGCATGCATGCGCGTGCATGTGCGTGCATGTGCGTGAGCGTGTGCACATGTGTGCGTGTGTGTGTGTTTGTGTGCGTGCGTGCATGCGTATGTGTGTGTGTGACTGTGTGTGTGTGAGATGTGTGTGTGTGTGTGTGTGTGTGTGTGTGTGTGTGTGTGCGTGTGTGTGTGTGTGTGTGTGTGCAGGACAGAGGAAGATACGGCTCCGCACAGCCCCTATGTGTACGTGTCTCACGACGGGATGGTCACCGTGGAGGACGACCTGCGCGTGGTCAGCACCTGCAGGATGGACGTCCACAAGTTCCCCTTCGACACGCAGAGCTGCAACATCACCGTGGGCTCCGCCATTCACTGTGGTGAGCTGGAACATCACCGTGGGCTCTGCCATTCACTGTGGTGAGCTGCAACATCACCGTGGGCTCCGCCATTCACTGTGGTGAGCTGGAACATCACCGTGGGCTCTGCCATTCACTGTGGTGAGCTGGAACATCACCGTGGGCTCTGCCATTCACTGTGGTGAGCTGGAATATCACCGTGTAGGGCTGTGCCATGCACTGTGGTGTATGACAGAGACGTGTGGTGTATAGGGTCCATTTGGTTCCATTGGTATGGTATACTGTCAGAGGAACAGACCTGTTAAGGGTCAATTTAGGACAAAGGGCGAGCTCCAAAAGTGCCATAAATCTGGCATGCCCCCTTACTCTACACAAACAGCAATTACCTTATACCTTGTTTCAAAACGGTATAGAGCGTCGCAGTCCCACCCGTATTTACTTTATAATAAAGTATTTATTTAAAGACGTTTACGCCGCGGACAACGACAACTCTTGTTGTGACAAATCATGACAACAAAGTTTTTTTTTGGGCCGAACAAATAATTAGAAAGAAGAAAAAACACACTTCTTTTGTTGTTTTTCTTCTTTGTAATTATTTGTTTGGTCCAAAATATTGTGTTTGTTGTCATGAGTTGTCACGACTCAAGTTGGCTTGGTCCGCGGCGTAACCGTCTTTAAATAAATACCTTTTGAAATGTCTATGGGAAAAATACATTGGGAATCATTTCCTGGGCCTGGCGTCGTCATGAAAGGGGGTGGGACTGCGACGCTCTATAGGCCTATACCGGTAAGTGCTGTAAAAAAAGGGCACATACCGTTTTGAAAAACGATATTATGCCATATTTGTAGAGTGGCACATGTCAAATACCACTTTTGGAGCTCGCCCTCCGAGCCCCCTCGAGTAAAGGAATCCCATGAGTCCCTGGACCCTGGGTTGAAAACCACCACCAGTAGCAGTAGGATATGGTTGTGTACTGTAAATGTGACATTATGTGACACCCTCTTTGCCTCCATGCTCTTTGTCTGTCTGTCGCAACGTCCCTCAGTTGACGAGATGCGTCTCGTCCCGTTCTCCAACTCGTCTCGGGCCACCCAGTTCTCTCGCCAGGTGATGCAGCGCCAGGGGGAGTGGGACTTCCTACAGCTGTCCGTGACCAGCGACACGCTGACCTACGACAGAGGAGTCATGGAACGCATAATATACACTGTATGTACATAGTGTACACTATACTGTACATTTGCATCAATATGACACACTGAGGAGACATATAGGAGGAACCTGTAGTCTAGAAACTCACCATTTCAGGATCCGTCTTATAGCCTGTATAACTTAGCCTCAACAACCTTACAGGCTTATGCAAAGGCTAAACTAATGTAATTTAGATAGCATTTATGTAGACGTAGCACTCTAGTATAGTGTAGTATTACTATACTATAGTATACTCATATCTTTACTGTACTGAGTTTCCACTGCTAGACAGATGCTACTGTAGGTTATTGTCTTGCTTTTGATTAATGATCACTAATTTGTATGTATTTGATGTACCATGTGTTGTTCTTGCTTACTGTAAATCGCTCTGGATTAAGAGCATCTGCTATTATGAATTGATAGAAACTCCTCATGTACACTGTATGTTATTGTGTACTATATGTTATAGTGGTCTCACAACATGTGGGACCACTGGTGGGCTGTGAGGGTATTGCAAGTGGCTCCCCAAATAATTGGCACAACATTACGATTTTGATGATATTATACCATTACTATTTAATAAAGAAAAACATTTATCTGCTGTTCCGCTGAGCTAATGCAAAATGTTGCAAATAAATAATATGCAACGGTATAAACCTTGGTCTTAATTGTTATGCATAATTAGAAACATTTACACAACCTTATAAGTGCATATTTAATGCATTATAAAGCATTCTTGACCTAACCTTTAATAAAATGTTATCCACCAACTTTAAAGTAGCCTATTTAGAGTAAAATGTGCGTGTGTGCATTTTCTATAGCGTCACCTCTCGTTAACCCTCTGTGCCCCATGCATGCAGATCACCATGAAGAGAAGACCCCTGCTCCACGTCATCAACTTCCTGCTGCCCATACTGTTCTTCCTGTGCCTGGACCTGTCCTCCTTCCTGATCTCTGACCACCGCGGAGAGAAGCTGGGCTTCAAGGTCACCGTGCTGCTGGCCATCTCTGTGCTGCTGCTGATCCTCAACGACATCCTGCCCTCCATGTCCAACAGGACTCCTCTCATTGGTACAGTAATAATGTCCTCCATGTCCAACAGAACTCCTCTCATTGGTACAGTAATGTCCTCCATGTCCAACAGAACTCCTCTCATTGGTACAGTAATGTCCTCCATGTCCAACAGAACTCCTCTCATTGGTACAGTAATAATGTCCTCCATGTCCAACAGAACTCCTCTCATTGGTACAGTAATAATGTCCTCCATGTCCAACAGAACTCCTCTCATTGGTACAGTAATGTCCTCCATGTCCAACAGAACTCCTCTCATTGGTACAGTAATGTCCTCCATGTCCAACAGAACTCCTCTCATTGGTACAGTAATAATGTCCTCCATGTCCAACAGAACTCCTCTCATTGGTACAGTAATAATGTCCTCCATGTCCAACAGAACTCCTCTCATTGGTACAGTAATAATGTCCTCCATGTCCAACAGAACTCCTCTCATTGGTACAGTACTACCATAATGTCCTCCATGAGGCCCAACAGAACAGTCGTTATTATCCAAGATGATGTCCCTAAAAATGTGGAAACAATCTGAAATTGCGTCTGTGAATATAATGGCGATTTCACTAGTCACAGTAATATTCAGCAGAACTTTAGTATTGACTCGTATCATAAAACAATTCTCCACTTCTTATTGTTATGAAACTCACAACATCCAATGAATGCCGGAGATCGTCGTCGTGTACTTTATGGGAATTTATTGCAAAGTCCAATCCCTATATTTCCATCCACAAACAGAATCCTCCTGAGCTTCTCTCAAAAAGGGTCCACTTGAAAATAGTTAACTGGCTTGACAACATCAAAGAAAAATAATAAAAACACGATTCCTTTAGCTTACAAAGTTTACGTTACGTTACGGTACGAAACTTGTGTCGTTCCACTGTTGCATGAACTCAACTCTGAACTCCATTTCGCTTTTCTCTGACGTCACTGGTCAGTTCCCCATGCGCAGTAGCTCAGAAATAATACAGAATATTTAGAAATGTATCGTAACATATTGCAACAACACCTAACATTAGTAAACAAACCAACAATACCAAAATGCAAATACTGATAATAATAACACTATATCACCTTGTTATAATACACAATAATAATAAACAAAAATGCAATAATACTGTAAATCACTCAAAATGTGCTTTAGGTCAGTTTGGCTCCTACAGTGAATATTTCACCATCTGTTTGGATGTACAGTATACTATTGAAAAATAAGAAAAAGGCTGCACACTCGTAGCCACGATGCCATACGTGTATTATACAGAAACCAACATTTTTACCGGTGAGGTCTTCTTCATTCCCTGAAGAAGAGTGTGCAGCCTTTTTCTTATTTTTCATTGTTCAGTGCCTTAGGCCTTCAGCACCTCCTCAATTTTGCTGTGCGCCCTTCTCCTGCTTGGTTGTATACTGTACTATTGCCCCAAACAACAACATTCGTGGTATTTAATTGATCTCATTAACTTCATAGTGACCTATTGTATCATGATCTACCACAGTGACCTATACTTAGCCAGAGCCTGGCTAATAACCCAGACTCAAAGTTGTGTAATCCGCCGGCAGGCAATTTGTTTTTGCCAACGGCTGATTCGGTCTGGCTTATTAGCCAGGCTAACCTATACTATCATGATCTAAGTGTTTTCATCTTCACAGCCACCTACTGCATCGTGATCTTTGCTCTGATGCTGCTGAGTCTGTTGGAGACGGTTCTGGTGACGTACCTGATGGAGAAGGACACTGTCCCCATGCAGGAGACGGGGACAGACGAGGACCACAGCCTGAAGGTGGACAAGAAACAGGACAAGGCCACCGTCCTCAGCTGTGACAGAGGTTGTGCAGGAGGAAAATATTATTATTAATAATATATTATTATTATTAATTCATTATGATTAATTATACAATTCATACAAACTTACACTATACTAAACTAAAGTTTAGTATAGAAACCACAGACAATGACAAACTAGCACTGACTGAGGCAAAACCAGGCACCAATATGGGAACCCATAAGGAAAATAAAGGAAAAACAGCACCCTCTGCTGTTTGTTTCATTTTAATTTGCCTCATTAGAATGTGTATAGCAAGCTTAGATAACAAGATGTTGCCCATTTTGCCCGCCATCAGCCTTCCACTTCCTGTGGTGTTCCTGTGTTTTCATTCCCACTATCAACAATGTATACACATTTTGAATGGCCCTGCTGGCAGATTAGTAGCACAGCTCAGAATCTGTGACTAGTAGAGCGACAACTATATACAACTTGAAAGTTGGTGTCCCCTGGTGGATAAACTGGGAGAAACACAGGTAAGCTGGTAAAGTGACAAGGGCATGCACAGAAGACACAGCCAATGTGAAGTGTGTGGAATGGCTCGCAATGCACAGCAGCTAAAAAGTTGCTGTCTGTAAACCTGTGCCGACAGGACCAAATTATATGAAACAAATTGTTTAGCTTTCACGTGTGCCAACGTGTCATTGTAGATGGAAGAAGAGGAGTGCTTCCTGCGTACTGTGATGTGACTGGTGGTGACAGGACATGTGAGCTGCTTCCCATCACTGCACAGGTTAGCCTACAACTGAATACCACTTCCTACTTCCTTATCCAACTCTTCTACTTATAGTCCTGATCTATGCATTGACCACAGGATTGCATGCTGTCATATAATGCCAGGGGCAGCTTGCCTTAACACCACTGCAAGCATAGTAATATGCCTGTGCTGTACGTTGTAGGAACCTATTTTTGTTTTCTGTTTTATAACCATTACCGTTATAAAACAGAAATCTCTATGGTGTTTTATAACCATTGCTGTTTCCATCTATGACATGGGGTTATATAGTATTAAATTGTTATCGAAGTATCCTCCATACGTGTCTGACATAACGAACCAAACCACTTGGAAAATATTTGAGAAATCAGTGAGTTATGATGATTGTAATAGTGGAGAGACATTTCCATCCCATACAGTACTGTTACTACTGTGAGGTTTAGAAATTAGGTGCATTATGAGCATAGCAACCTATTGTACGCCTACTGTTCATAATATAGTTAGACATTAAGGTGGCACAGAGAATCTCAGTGGATTGTAGGTGTGTCAGGTTCAACCACATGGTTCCACAAAGGGTACATTTCACAGGTATAATATTGCACAAGTTCCATAGATGAACTAAAATCTCTCTCTATGTCCAGGTTAGTGACATCACCCATCAGGGAGGAGAGTCCCAGGTGTTACAGCAGCAGATCCTGGACCAGCTGAGAGAGCTGGAGAACACAGTGTCTCACTTCCTCAGGAGGAAAGATGGCGGCTGGCAGAATCCCGGCTACTGGACCCGCGTCGCCACCAAGATCAACGCAGCTTTCTTTGTGTTCTACTGTGTCACCGTGGCGGCCTTTCTCATACTCATGTACATAGAATGGAGCTGAGGACGTGTAAGGGGAGTGGGTGTGGTGTGTGGACCCACCTGGAGGTGTTGCTGTGTTATTGTTAACATTTACTAGTTGCATATCGTCACTGTCGAAACCCTATATGTCCGGTTTGTAAAGTGCATTGTCTTATACTTATAGGGCCTGATTCTTCACCGCGTTTCCGCTAGCGTCACGTCAATATATCAGCGTAAAGGCATTTACGTGGATTTCCCACATTAATTTGGAATTCATGGAAATGACCGTGAACTTGACGCTCACTTAGGTTTGTCGGAAACTCCGCCAAATCCTACGGGACCTCTTTAGGTGGCGGAGAAATCTACGCAAGCATACACTTGCGTATAGATTTATTCAGAAGGCTTTAGTCTTCATGCTGAATCAATAAATTGTTCCCAAATCTCAGATAAAATATGTAGGCATGTGTCCCAAACATATTGGTCGATCAGCACATAAAAAAATGATAGCCTATAAAAGCCGAGTGCACTTGTATGCCTAAATGCATGCATTAGGATATTTCTATCATGCGCGATTGGGGCTGCTCACTCGGCAGCCTTCTACTCGAAGTGCAACGGTTGTGAGCTTGTAGATCGGCTCTCGCGGACTCGCGCTGCATGTTAAAAAACAAACTCACAATTATAATAAGAACATAGGCTTATCTGCATTCTGCACTGTACGAATCCAACATTGTTTAGTGTAGGCCTAGTAATGCCTGCAGTAGGCGGCAGGCCTATTGAAATTGTTTTGTTACGGAGCTCCTTGAGTTCACTGTCGGTGTGTGTGTGTGTGTGTGTGTGTGTGTGTGTGTGTGTGTGTGTGTGTGTGTGTGTGTGTGTGTGTGTGTGTGTGTGTGGAAGGGGGGGGGGGGGGCAGATAGCAGCGTGCTGCCGATCCGATTCACATTGGAAAATGAATAGGGCTAATTAGCCCTATATAAAAAATAGAAGACCACATTAGCCTAATGAATGGCGTCAGCGTGTTTGAAAGTCGGCCAGTCATATCATATTTTTAAGCCAGCTCACCTCCACTCGCGCTTGTTCACAAACATGACGGACAGACAGACAGAATTTATAATAATGTATATTGATATTGATCACATGGATGCCACACACAGAATAGTTTAACTCACTGGATAAACTCACTGGATTATAATTTCTTCAGACAAGAGGATCCCAGGCCTACCTCGTAGGCCTATAATTATTCACTTATGAATGTATAGGCTACTGTTCTTTATCGCGCAAACCAGTGTCGAGGCCGAGGGCCCATGCCCCCCTCCCTCCCTCTCTCTCTCTCTCTCTAGCTCTCTCTCAAAAGACGACTTTTGCATTGACAATTTGACATATATCCGATATTTTAAATATCGGATATGTTTTACCTCTGCAAAGGTGTGAGTGAGCATTGAGCACCCGCCTTGGTCCCGAACTTAATTAAATAAATTATAATTATATTGCTTCAGCGGAGCACGCACCGTTGTAAGCTTGGAAATATTTTAATTTCCTTTGGTGTCCTTTGATGGATTGATGTCAGTTTGTACATATATAGTAGCCTACAGTGGTAATACAATGGTGCAAAAATGACATAACATAAAAGCCTGTCCTATATAGAATTATTAAATTAATAGAGTGCGGGCTATATTCATAGCAGTGACCGCGGCTGTGATTTCTTTCCAGCAATCATTTTTATTTTAGGCCTAATTTGTGAAGCCGCTATGTCTGCAAAGCCTTTTTTATTTTTTTGACGGACGGATCTCAGACAAACTGCTGTTTGCTGAGTCATGCTTGAAGCCTTTTATGGTATGAAATTGGGCGTGGATCAATGCAGATGAGGTTGTCGGGTGCTTTTCCGATCACTTTGCACCAGCTGAATTCAGTATGACATACACCTGCGATACGCCAGCGCACCTGTGTTACACACCACTCTCTGAATAACACGTCATCTCAACGTAGCTTGATCGGACGGATAAATATGATATCTGTTTCCGCCACCGTTACACTCTGGCGCATTTCGTTTTTGAAGAATCAGGCCCAAAGTGTCACACAAAAGTATAGCAAAAATAGCTACTCCAGACTGTAACCGGGACGCTTGTCCTCATTCTTTTCTGCCAACCTCACGCTGTCCATTGTCAGAGTGGTTCTTGCATTCTTGTATTTGTTTTATTATAACTAAAAAACATTGCATGGATGCACCTGAGACGTATCCTCAGTGATGTATCCTGAGGTCAACGGGGTTTCGGTTCCGCTTGCTGCTTGCATGGCCCTCCCAAAGGCCTCGCCGAGGGTTATTGGGCTTCCTCTACACGGAGGACACAGGCTGGGGCGCTAACCCATACTGCTCACCCGGGTGCCGTCTACATTCCGGCTGTCACCCGTCTCTCCGATGGTCACCAGACTATACCTGGTTGTCACATAGTCTATTCCTATGAGTCACTATAAATAGAAGAACAAGGTTGAGAATAAGTTTAGGCATATATTTTTACTCAGGTTAGGTTATGAATAGGGTTAGGTATTAAGTAATAAGGTTAAATAAGGTTTAACTGTTTAAGCATAGTTTACTTAGGAAGTTTACTTAAAGGTATATTCAGTGATTTAACTTAATTCAAATATCACTTATTTTTTTGTTTTGTTGTGATAATCCTCCCTACTATAGAGTGTGCTGGCCATATAAGGAGTTCCTCCCTGTCCCCAGTTAACCCCTGGGGGTCAAATCGTTTTTGACTCTCTATCCTGATTGGACGAAAGGCTGGGTCCCACAGCCAAAAACGAAACCTACGGTTTTTTGAGTGAAATCACTGAATATACCTTTAAGGAATATCAGGCCGAGCGGTTCCGCCGGCTGTATGCCCGGCCTGGGGTGACTGTGTTTTGAGGTGAGCTTGCTTGCTTGTTTGTTTGTTTGTCTGTCTGTTTGTTTGTGTTGTTGGTCACATGTGCATAACTAGAACTGCACTCTGTCGAGTGCATACTTGCTTGTTGCACACTAGTAGGCCATAAATGGCCAACTAGTGCGCAAGCAGAGCGCGCATGTAATGTTTTCGCCCGCTGTAAACTGCCAAATCTCAGTATCTCTGTGAAGGAATGTTTGAAGTGATTAATGTTTAGATGTAATTATTTGCTACCTACTATACATGTAAACATTTAGTATTAAGTATGATTCTAGTTTCTATCTATATAAGAAATACTGTTTTATCGTTGTAGATATATTCTGGATCCCTTTTTTTTTTCAGAGAAAAATAAATCACTTATATGTGTTGAAAAAAAAAGGTATATAAACTGAATTAAAATATGTTATACAGTATACTTTTTCTGTAAACGGTGGAATCTCAATATCTCTGTGAAGGAACATTTGAAATGTGTAATTATTAGGTGTAACTATTTACTACCTATCTAATTTATGTATGTAAACGCCTATAAAAAAAAGTATATAAACTGAATTCAAAATTAAAATTTAATTTTAAATCTATTTCATGTTAGACTATAGTGGTATTAATACTAAATCATGGTCAGAGTAATATGTGTCTCTAACTTCAATTTCTATAATAATACTTTCACATTTGTTAAAATATACATGATCTAAAATATTTCCGTAATCTGTAGTTGGATTTGTATTTAATTGTTTAAAGCCTAATTTTGACATGTAGGTCTTTATACTTCTTTCTATCTTAGTATTATGGTCTTCATTGAAATCTCCTATTATCAAAATTGCAGAAGTCGGAGATGATATATACTGTACCATGTATTCGTGAAATGTGTTTAATTTTGAAAGCTCTGTTTTAGGTGATCTGTACATAAGAATGATATATAGATTTTTATCTTTTACATGTATACATATATGTTCTACTTTCTCTAATATCCTGCTTTCAGTTGGAATTTCTTCAATGGAAATATCTTCTTTTATAGCAAACATAACTCCCCCACCTATATCTTTTTCTCTATATCTTTTCCTCATCCGCAGAAAAACATCAAATCTGTGCCCGTATTGCTGGATCAATGATGACGAAATGACCATATTTCTTACGTCATCATTTAGAGCTAGTCATACACGTATTTCTTACGTCATCATTTAGAGCTAGTCATACATCAAATCTGTACCCATATTGCTGGACCAATGATGACGAAATGACCATATTTCTTACATACACACCACGTACTCTAGTCCCAGCAGATCAGGCACAATTTGGTAAATTATTTTTTTATTGATTATGTATATAGTATACGTATGACTAGCTCTAAATGATGACGTAAGAAATATATATAGTATGAACTGACATAACAACGCGTCATCAGAGCGCAGGGAGGGGCGTCACCTGCGACTCCGCGGCTCCGCCCACCCCCCGGGGTAAGATTTGTGATTTGTGATTTGCTCTCGTTCACTTCAATGCAATTTGCGGCATTTTCAAAACAATATTGCGCAGAGTAGCGATTATCAAACGTATTTGCAATGCCATACGTTGAAAGATCTGTTGCCCGCGGACAAGGCACGTTACCTCCGCAAGTTAGATATTATCGGCATGGATGTTTGTCCGTATGTGATTAAGGATTGGAAAAAGTTGCATTGGCAGCCATAGAAAATTCTGCCCAGGGTAAAAAACCGGATGTGATGTTTTTGGGCGTTCCTGTCTTGTTAAAAAACCGGCTGTGACGTTTTTGGGCGTTCCTGTCTTGTTTCGTGTCAATGTATATATATAGTATACTGTATAAAGTGTGTAGTTGTAAGTTGATTAGCGGTATTCTGTGGTCACTTTGGTCCAAAAACCGTGACAGCCGTTCCGCCATTTCAGGACCCCCCCAGAAAAACATAAAATCTGTGCCCGTATTGCTGGACCAATGATGACGAAATGACCATATTTCTTACGTCATCATTTAGAGCTAGTCATACACGTATTTCTTACGTCATCATTTAGAGCTAGTCATACACATACACACACATTTGAGGCTTACGCAGAAAAACATCAAATCTGTGTCCGTATTGCTGGATCAATGATGACGAAATGACCATATTTCTTACGTCATCATTTAGAGCTAGTCATACACGTATTTCTTACGTCATCATTTAGAGCTAGTCATACATCAAATCTGTGCCCGTATTGCTGGACCAATGATGACGAAATGACCATATTTCTTACATACACACCACGTACTCTGGTCCCAGCAGATCAGGCACAATTTGGTAAATTATTTTTTATTGATTATGTATATAGTATACGTATGACTAGCTCTAAATGATGACGTAAGAAATATATATAGTATATATATAGTATATAGGCATATACTATATATGTATACATATATACTCTATACTCTATACTGTATAAAGTGTGTAGTTGTAAGTTGATTAGCGGTATTCTGTGGTCACTTTGGTCCAAAAACCGTGACAGCCGTTCCGCCATTTCAGGACCCCCCCAGAAAAACATCAAATCTGTGCCCGTATTGCTGGACCAATGATGACGAAATGACCATATTTCTTATGTCATCATTTAGAGCTAGTCATACACGTATGTGTATGACTAGCTCTAAATGATGACGTAAGAAATACGTGTATGACTAGCTCTAAATGATGACGTAAGAAATATGGTCATTTCGTCATCATTGGTCCAGCAATACGGGCACAGATTTGATGTTTTTCTGGGGGGGTCCTGAAATGGCGGAACGGCTGTCACGACAAATGGACCAGGCCGATCACATTACTTGCGCGCTCTGCTTGCGCAAGTAATTATATTGAATGTGTTGAATGTTTTGAAAATAGCTGATTACGATGTATGTTTATAGTTAGAAATTTTATTCTATAATATGAATATCCATTTAAACACACACACACACACACTTTGAGAACCACTGATCTAAAGCGATGTCTTCACTGTTGTTATAAACATAACTACAGAACTATTGTATAACTATTGTGCTGATTCTGAATGTAGTGTAAACATAGGCTACTGATGTCACCTGTGTCAATAGATTCAAAGCTACTTCGGATTGTACAACCCTGCTGCATACACTGTATGTCTAAGTAACTTTAATACAGCCATACTGTGTGTGTGGGGTCTATTTGGGTTTCAGTGTTAATGTTACTTGGCTTACTTGAGTTGTAGTGTTATTTTGCACACAGTTGTATTTATAACATATTTGTAGAGATGCAGTACAAGCTTTGTCACTCGAGCTAGCCCCAGTATGTTCCCTCAGCACTACGCTCATCTGTAGCTCCGGAGCTACCGAATGAGCATAGGGAGAGGGCACATAATGCTACACTCAAGCATGGATGATCTATTGTCCTGCTAAAATAGTGTCTCACTGTCTTTGTTTCGGCATAATGTTCTCCGGCCTGCCTGGTCTATTGTCTCACTAGGGACTAGGGATATATGATAATAAACATTTAGGGTAAGTCTATATTTCAATTCAAATGAATAGCTCTATTCCACACTCCAATTTTTCTTGAGGGAAAATAAAAATAGAACCAGTGGAATGTAAGACATTTTAGAAGCGGCAAACAAAGTGTCATCGTTCAATTTGTTTACTCTCCGTCTGTGTATGTATAAATACTAATAATAATAAATATATATATAGTTATAACTGTAGGCCTATAAGTTGCCTGAAAATGTGTGGTGTTTCATCTATTTTACATTTTATTGACCTATCACCTATGTCATGTTTTGTGATATATAATCACAAAAGTATTGCATACATATAAATTATACATTTGAGTGTGAAATTACCTGAAACATGTCAGATTTCTCATCACAAAACAAGAGCTTAGCAGGGTAAGATAAAGTGCCAACAGCTGTGTTTGCAGACACTGGAAAGTTGTACATTAAAAACAAAAATCTTCACCACAAACGACTAGTTTTACTTTTATTCCAAACCCAGACATCTCTGCTTGCTCTTCAGCAAATATGGAACAGGGTATCATATGTTAAAACTATTTTAAAAGACAAATGACAGAGGAAAGTTGACAAACAACAGTACATGTAAGGGTGTACAAGTGAGGTTTTAAACGTCCCTAAATAAAATACATGACTCCTCAACGCTCCACATGATTTGATTATGACGCTAAACTCGTCTGCTATCTGCTCGAGTTTTTTGTATGACTTTAATCCATTTCTTTGTATGTATTTTATTTAGTTTTAGTTGTAGAGAAAACACAACTGTCTCAGTATTCTGCAGCACAGAGTACTGACCTAGTGGGTTGAGTCTACATCGTTCTCACATATTCTTTAAGTTCCACCCCCTCCTCCTCTTACAACATTCTCTACTCAGAGTTTAGTTCAGTGCATCTGAAACTCGAACCTCTAGTCTACAGCATGGCAGAAGTCGCCCCAGCTCCCGCCGTCTCCCCGGCTAAAGCCGCCAAGAAGAAGGCAGCACCCCGACCCAAGAAGACCGGCCCCAGCGTCGCCGAGCTGGTCGTCAAGGCCGTTTCCGCCTCGAAGGAACGGAAAGGTGTGTCCCTGGCTGCGGTCAAGAAAGCTCTGGCTGCCGGTGGCTACGATGTCGAGAAGAACAAGGCCCGCGTTAAGATCGCTGTCAAGAGCCTGGTCGCTAAAGGCACCCTGGTTCAGACCAAAGGTGCCGGAGCATCTGGCTCTTTCAAGATGAACAAGGAAGCACCGAAGGCAAAGACACCCGCCAAGAAAGCAGTCAAACCCAAGAAGCCGGCAGCCAAAAAACCCGCCGCGGCAAAGAAATCCCCGAAGAAGGCAGCAACCAAGAAACCCGCAGTCGAGAAGAAATCTCCAAAGAAGGCAAAGAAGCCTGCCGCTGCAAAGAAGCCTTCCGCTGCAAAGAAACCAGCAGCCAAGAGTCCCAAGAAGGCCACAAAGAGTCCCAAGAAGGTGAAGAAGCCCGCCGCCGCCAAGAAAGCACCAGCAAAGAAGGTAGCAAAGCCCAAGGCAGCGAAACCCAAGAAGTCAGCCGCCAAGAAGAAGTAAACATATACACAACAGCCTGTTTTACCCCACAAAGGCTCTTTTAAGAGCCACCCACAACTTCATTTAAAGAAAGTTCCTTTATTTAATATAGTTGCCATGTAAATATGTTTAGAGAAACAGAACCTTCGACAAAATAATGTGATTACTTATGCCCCATATTTATTTATATTAGACATGCTTCAACACCATCCAGCCGAAATAAATAAATCAGCAGTTCTATTCTATTTGGTATCATGTACCGACTGAAGTGAAGAATAATCTTATAAATAAAAGCTTACAGAGTCAGGGCGGCATCAGTGCTCTGTTGCTGTTTCGTTACCAGGCGTGTTTATTAAATATTTTTATAAAGCAATCAGCTGTTGCATAACAAGTATTTCCGGTTAGTCTATTTCATAAGGGACTCTAGTATCTCAGACAATATGAATTCATTGTAACCTACAATTGAGCGCATCCGAACACCCATAATCAAGCCAGTAACCATGATAAGGGGGAACAGTGCAGCATAAAACAACATGAGCAATTTGTGGCCTAGTCCAAATTGAACGAGAGAAGGCATGTTTTAAACACAATTTGTGTATGTGTCTACAGACTATGGTATGTATACAAATCCGGGAAAAACGTTAAAAAATACTGTTAAAATATTACAATTATTTCAATATGTTAATATGTCTATGTGCGGCTGTACGCCCCACCAATCATAGAAACGGACGAGAGCGCGGGCTCAGTGTGTATGAAATACCCACCAATCACTACTAGTGGCGCGAGCGGCTCCTCCCAAAGAAGGAGGTTTCTGACCAAAGACCAATCGGAGAAGGTCAGAGCCGATGACATAAAAGGCTGCAGCTTGTGCTCATTTTTTTATTACAAGTACAACTTTGCAGAGAGACATGGCAAGAACTAAGCAGACAGCGCGTAAGTCCACCGGAGGCAAAGCCCCCAGGAAGCAGCTCGCTACCAAGGCAGCTCGCAAGAGCGCGCCGGCAACCGGTGGAGTGAAGAAGCCTCACCGTTACCGTCCCGGTACAGTGGCTCTGAGGGAGATCCGTCGTTACCAGAAATCCACCGAGCTGCTGATCCGCAAGCTGCCCTTCCAGCGCCTGGTGAGGGAGATCGCCCAAGACTTCAAGACCGACTTGCGCTTCCAGAGCTCTGCCGTCATGGCTCTCCAGGAGTCGGCTGAGGCTTATCTGGTCGGTCTATTTGAGGACACCAACTTGTGCGCCATCCACGCCAAGAGGGTGACCATCATGCCCAAAGACATCCAGCTGGCCCGTCGAATCCGCGGAGAACGTGCTTAAACTATCTGTCACTGTCACAACCCCAAAACGGCTCTTTTAAGAGCCACCAAATGTGTTATTTTAAGAGAAATTATTCCTTATACACTACTCATGCACGTTCAACTCGCATGACAAAAAGCCAGAAACTGCTGATTATTTGCTACATTAACTAGTGCGTGTCCGAAATATCTACGCATAGTTGCATGTATAATGCCTTTCATTTGTTTTGCACGAGCTGAAATTTAAATCGTGCATTTATATTGTATGGTTTAATTTGAATAGTTCTACTTTTAATAATCATAAATATATAACAATTAAACTACGGTTTAAATGTGATCAACATGCAAATTATTTAAATTACTTAGACATTCGGCTCCACCTTCTGGTGGAGAGGTGTCATTGTTGCATTGTGTTGAATGATGCTTCACACAAACCAAATCATCAGATATTCTTCTGTACAAAGCAAGTGTAGAGAGTTTTGGTGTAAATCTAATCTACATAATTATATATAGCCTAACTATACATTTATCCGTTGTGGTCCTTTTGGGGGAAAGGGGAATAAAACAATACCATTTGTATTTTTCCCTGACCCTGTTCCTTTTGGGGAAGGGGGCAGGAAACAAAGATAACAAGAAACAAAAACACGAAAAACCCAACCAATAACCAATACAAACTAGATGTTGTCTTATTTTTAACCTATTATAATCTAAACGTGGATAGATTTAAAATATTAGGTCATGTTTATCAGCCAACCATCTTTTTAATGTGCATTTAAAGTTTTCGAAGGAACTGATCAGCTGGAAGGCAAGTCATTCCACTGTAGTGCTGCAGAATATAGGAAAGATGATTTTCCCATATTGCTGTAAAAATGGCAGGGATTAAAATCAGTAGGGCTACCTCTGGTGTAGTGCTGTACAAAGCAAGTGTAGAGTTTTGGTGTAAATCTAATCTACATAACTATCAGTGGCTTCTCAAGGTGGGGGTTGAGCATGTTTCTAGTATTTGTGGGGCTATTCAAAGTGTGCTAAATGTATTGTCTAACTCTAACACACATGTGCCACAGTCAAATCCTCAGTGTCAATGTACCCATGTGTAACTCATTTTCTTATCCTTATTTCTTATGCATACCGAAATATATTTGTAAAACAAATGTGACACCAATACATGAGCTAACATACAATTTACAATTTAGGCATTTAGCAGACGCTCTTAATCCAGAGCGATTTACATTTAAGCAAGAACAAAAGCATGGGAATACATCACATGAAAGCATTTATCATGAAACATGCGTAAACTAAGAAAGTAACAGTGGAATATCTATATAATGAAACTATACATACACTATACATATAAACTATACATATTTACTACTATGCTATACATATGTACTATGGCGTGCTATGACTATATACAATACAATTATAGTGCTGTCTACATAACATGCTATAAGTCTGTGTCAAATGCTATCTAAGTCAACAGAAATGCTATCTAAGGGGTTAGGGTAAGTGCTATGGGCCATGATGGAGTCTGAAAAGGTGGGTTTTCAGGCTACGGCTACATAACTGGGTCTGGTACACAAGGTTGGTTTGTTTCAAAGACATTTCTTGCAATAGTGTGCCAGGTTTTATCATGTAGTCCAAAAGCTGACAGGCTTCTTTTGTTTAAAGTGGGACATTTGGTATATAGTATTTTCTTTATTGGCCTAAAATATTGTATACATACATCCATGAATCCACTTGCTCACCAGCTTTTTTTGCAAGAAAATGCAGCTATTTGTAAAAAAAAAAAAAAAAAGACCACAAAAGCTTTATACCCTGTATAACATGTATATAACGTTGCAATGTATATCTCTGTTTGCAAAATGCTGTACCCCCTCCAAATGTATACTTTTCCCATTTTAATTTGATTTTGACACTTGCTTTGACAATGTAAACACAATGTAAAGCTCATTTGAAATTAATTGAATTGTGTCGTTATTATAGACTAGATTATAGACTATTCAAACTCTAGACGGACCTGGCCCAAAATTATTAGTGCCCAGCAGCCGGCAAAGACTCAACAGGCCCGGCCCTGGGCCCTCATCAAACCCTGTACTCTCAAGAGAATGTCCCCGCTATCACCCTTTAGATCTCCATATACTGTATGGAGCTGACCTGTTCTGACATTCCATATGTTGATCTGACCTCATCAAACCCTGTACACTCAAGACATGTTCCTTATATGGCCACTACAGAATTAATTCCATGTTGATCTGACCGTCCATGCCAAAGCACCAGCGCTCTCCCAGCAGTCTGGGAGTTTCTCGCCCTTTGGCTTCTCGCCCTCATGCGTCTTAAGGCCTATTCATAGTCTGGATTTTCGGTGGTAAGGTGACCACCGCTCCGGTGGTGAGCTGACCACCGGAGCTGAAATAACGTTGAGCGGTGGTGAGTAAAAACAGAGAGAAGGGCTGGAGCGGTGGCGGTGGTTTGCTCTTCACCGCGGCTCGTGACGTCATGTTGTAGTTCGGTGGTCACCCCACCACCGTAAAACCAGACTATGTATGAGCCTTTACTGGTTTTATTTAGAGCTCAATGATGAGTTAATCATGAAATGTTTTGCAGCATGACACATTGCATCATGAAGTATCTAGGCCTACCTAGATGTGTGTTTTCTCCATAATCAAATATACAGATACAATTGATTGTAGATTTAAACACGCTTAGTTTTCTGATCACAGTCATTTGTCCAAAAATGTGCAATTTCAATTGCCTAGTTACACAAATTAGCAAGACATGAAGTCATGAAATGTAGAAATAAATATGACCCAGTGCAAATGTTCGGAAGGGTAGTGATAATACATCACATACATATTAATACATTATTATATGATATAGAAGGATAGAGCAGCGCAAAGCGGATTTTGTCACTGAAAAAATAATACAAATGCGATAAAGCTACAGTAGTTTTGTGTGTGTGTGTGTGTGTGTGTGTGTGTGTGTGTGTGTGTGTGTGTGTGTGTGTGTGTGTGTGTGTGTGTGTGTGTGTGTGTGTGTGTGTGTGTGTGTGTGTGTGTGCGCGCGCGCGTGTGTGTTATGGGGGGCGGAGTTAGTAACGCCCACAGCTCGCTCTGCATGTCCTCCCTTACGTCCTCAGAACACACATAAAAAGGCAAGGCTCTGAGCTCTAAAACCACTCAGTTTTCTAACTGCAACTACAGCTGTACTCAAAATGTCAGGTCGAGGAAAAGGAGGAAAGGGACTTGGAAAAGGAGGCGCCAAGCGTCATCGCAAGGTTCTTCGTGATAACATCCAGGGAATTACCAAGCCCGCTATCCGCCGTCTGGCTCGCCGTGGCGGAGTGAAGCGTATCTCCGGTCTGATCTACGAGGAGACCCGCGGTGTCCTCAAGGTGTTCCTGGAGAACGTGATCCGTGACGCCGTCACCTACACCGAACACGCCAAGAGAAAGACTGTGACCGCCATGGATGTAGTCTATGCTCTGAAGAGACAGGGACGCACTCTGTACGGATTCGGAGGTTAATAATGCTGACTTGATATACCAACAACCCAAAGGCTCTTTTAAGAGCCACCCACAACTTCTGTAAAGAGTATTACCTAATTTTATACTTTATTGAGCTACCGTTAACTTAGTAGTGTATTTAATACTGTTCAATCATGTCGTAGTGCAGGATCCAGTGGTGAGACACTTTGTTGTGGAGCCTACCACAAAAGACTTGTTCAAAAACTTTGGAATAAGGTTGAAACTGACATCCTCTGGCCTTTAATGAATTGGTTTGCGTGCTGTTAAAACACAGTCACACACCCCAATTGAATTGAAACGAATACAATAGTTAGGATATGAAACATAATGGCAGATCTACAAGCTGACAGTGCAACACATTGAAGCAGATATAGGCCTACATGGCATTAAGAGCAGACAGGGTGGAGTAGTACAGAGCCAACTCAGTTCAACCTTCCGAAGACAGTAGCCTCTGACTGAATGTAATAGTTGGAGCCACAAACTGGCAATCAAGTGTTCAAGTTTATTGGTAAACATCATTGCATAACTATGAATTTGGATGTTCCTTACAATTCCAGAGGACCGCTCTGTATAAATCAAACAAAACATTATCTTTATTGTCAATGGCGTTTTTAAAACAAACATTGAACTAAAAACAATTAATTATCCCTTCATTGTCAATACATGGCGTTTTTAAAACAAACATTATAGGAAGGGATAAAAACAACTATCAAAACAACACAACAGTTTCTATTACTTCCGGTAAAGCTTGTACTCTCTCTGGATGAATGAAATTTGGTGCCAATAAAGAACATAATTAATGTAGTAGTTAATCTAGTTCCTGGTTTCAGCAGGCCGGTTTATGTCAGGTGGGACGTGAGGCATGAGTCATGACACCCACTCAGTTTATCATTATCTTATGTTGCAATATTCAGAATACAGTGTTTCCCTGTATAGTTAGGTAAAGTTAGCTTAAATTGTGGCAAATTAATTAATATGCAGATATAGATATACCTTTATAATGGGGAAATGTGGGTGTCATAGCAGCAACAGCAGTCATCAAAATAAATAAAAAACACATTATGATAAAAAGGGGGCTTTAAATTATACATTTACCAAACATATTAATAATGTATTAAGGGGCTAGTATATTTAGCCCCTCACAATGTTACAGGGACAATAGAGCACACGAGCGGGAAAATATAATACAGAAAACAAAGACTCTTTGTGGCATGATCAGCCAATCATATGCTAGGAGTCCCACGCTTCATTTGCATTGGCTCTGTATAAATAGTGGTACGAGAGCGTCCTAGTGTTACACATTCTTCACTGCAACTGAACTATTCTATTGAATACAATCACGATGCCTGAAGTAGCAAAGCCAGCGCCCAAGAAGGGCTCCAAGAAGGGCGCCGTCACCAAGACCGCCACGAAGGGCGGCAAGAAGCGCAGAAAGGGCAGGAAGGAGAGCTACGCCATCTACATATACAAGGTCCTCAAGCAGGTCCACCCCGACACCGGTGTCTCTTCCAAGGCCATGGGCATCATGAACTCCTTCGTCAATGACATCTTTGAGCGCATCGCCGGTGAAGCCTCCAAACTGGCTAACTACAACAAGCGCCGCACCATCTCATCCAGGGAGATTCAGACCGCCGTCCGCCTGCTGCTCCCCGGTGAGCTGGCCAAGCACGCCGTGTCTGAAGGCACCAAGGCTGTGACCAAGTACACCAGCTCCAAGTAAACTGTTCTCTCTGCTCTAAACACAACGGTCCTTTTAAGGACCACCCATCTTTTCCAAGAAAGGGTTTATCCAAATACTATAAGCTGCTAATCCAGTTAGCCCAGGTCAGTCATCTGACGCTGATCTGAAGAACAATGCTAAAACTAGGTATGTAACTTGTTAATGAATTAATTATTGTTGCATTAATTAATAAGCAACAAAATTATTGCTGTAAATGGTCTTCATTATGAACTTAAAAAAAAGCTTGTCATAATTTAGATTTCCCTCCACTACACTAGCAATCATGTAAAAAAAAAATACATGGCAAATTGATCTGCGTTAAATACAGTTATGCACTGAATCATATGTAGTTACTTTGAAGTAAAACTGAGACGGTATTAAATTAGCATTATGTAAATGTATAATGAATCAATGCAATGACTAAGCAACTAGACTAGCATGTCTAGTTTGCGATCCCAAAGCCTGTGATTAGATAAGGTTTGAAAACTAGGCTTATATAATGTATTCATATTGCTCAATAGATCACGAAGGTATTGCTATATAAATAGAAGTGACTCTTTATATAGAAACAGTGGGTGGCTCTTAAAAGAGCCTTTTTGGAGTTTGTAACTTGAAGGAGAATTATTTCTTAGCGGCTTTCTCGGTCTTCTTGGGCAGCAGAACAGCCTGGATGTTGGGCAGCACACCGCCCTGAGCGATGGTCACTCCACCAAGCAGTTTGTTGAGCTCCTCGTCGTTGCGGACGGCCAGCTGGAGGTGACGGGGGATGATACGACTCTTCTTGTTGTCGCGGGCAGCGTTTCCAGCCAACTCCAGGATTTCAGCGGTCAGATACTCGAGGACAGCCGCCAGATAGACCGGGGCGCCGGCACCGACTCTCTGGGCATAGTTGCCTTTACGCAGCAGCCTGTGGACGCGACCCACGGGGAACTGGAGCCCGGCACGGGATGAGCGGGTCTTAGCCTTCTGCCTGACCTTTCCTCCGGTCTTTCCTCGGCCACTCATTTTGATGTAGATTTAGTTTTGGAGTTGAATTTCGAAGAAATGTGCTGGAGAAGAGGCGCGCGAGATCTTTTATACCTTCAACAACACAGACTGTCACAGAGAATACTAATTTCTGTATGTGCGGGTGTGTGCCCCACCAATCATAGAAACGGACGAGAGCGCGGGCTGAGTGTGTATGAGCTTCCAACCAATCTAGTAGTGGCATGAAGTGCGCCTCCCAAAGAAGGAGGTTCCTGACCGGAGACGGCGTCTCAGCCAATGTGATAAAAAAGCAGCAGTTTGCGCCCTTTTACAAGACAATGGCTGACCTTCCAGACCGAGTGGTAAATGAGATAATGAATGAGAAGCTTCTTATTATAAACTCTAAACTGACTGTCTTTCACTTTGTCTTGTAAGTAAGCATAGCTATACACCATATTATGTGGTAGTAATAATTTGTAGGAAATAATATTACATTTAGCCTACATTTAGTGTCACATTGCATGGATTCCAGACAGTATATATATTCAAGTTCAATGCACATTTTAGTTCAAGTCCACAATCAACACTTATTTGCAGCAAAGCAACGACATGTCCAAATATTGTAAGTTTAACCACATGAAATATGCTCTGAATATATAATATGAATTAGATGTTAATTATCTTGTTAAGATCCCTACTTATTTATACACAACAAGTTTGATTAAATTACTGTACATGCATCCCTGTGTTATTTTGTCACAAGTAGAAATGCTTATTTATTTGCCCCAAAAAACGACCAAACATTGCTTGATTGGTGTTTGGTACGTGTTGTGAATGAGGCCTTAATGCCTATTCATAGTCTGGATTTTCGGTGGTGGCTTCGGTGGTGAGGTGAAATAACGTTGAGCGGTGGTGAGTAAAAACAGAGAGAAGGGCTGGAGCGGTGGTTTGCTCTCTACCGCGGCTCGTGACGTCATGTGTCACTATAGTCACCACCGAAAATCCAGACCATGTATGAGCCTTAACTCAGCTGGGCAATTGCATCTCTCACCTCTTGTTTGGTGATTGCCCCACCAGTAGAGTTATGGCCAACCTCCCTCAAATCAACGGAATCAAGGAAAGCATGCAATCGTAGTTTTCTGGTACATTTTTTCACAAAGATCAACAGTTTCCCTTTTCATCTTCTCATCTTCTACCATGTCAACATTTTCATTTAAAATTGCGCTGCTTACTTTGGAGTTTATTTTATACATATTTATTAGACAAAGTGCATTGCTGGACGCATTTGTGTCATCCATGCCTGCCTGTAGGCGGAGACCCTGGGAGACATCATTTAATTTGGCCAATTCCAATTGTATTGCAGTTAATTTGTCATTTTCCTCATCTGTTTTATTAGTTCTTGTTTTTAGATTTATATAATCAGCCATTAATCTACTGTAGCTTTCATTTAGCTCTTGATTCAATATTTTACATTTATATTTAAAGTTATATCTTAGCCTATCTTTAATAATTTCCCATCAATAAACATATGATTTAGTTAAAACATTTAAGCTCTTGGCAATTACGACTTCCTTCTTTAGTTCTGTAAGCACATCATTGTTCTTTAAACAGTTCACATTTCATTTCCAAAAACCCTTCTTTTCTGTCTTGCTGAAAATCAAGAGCACTACTACTGCAAGGTGATCAGAAATTCCCAAACACGTATAGTAAATAGGGGTGATATTCTCATTGACATAATATATGCGGTCAATCCTCGTTTTGACATTGCTGTCAATCGAGTAAAGCCGACCTCGGTTGGATGCAACATCCTAAAAACATCTTTAACACCACAAGGCTCACTCATTGTTTTAAGAGCAAGGCCTTCTCTATTGCGAGCACGGGCATTCAAGTGTTGAGCAGAAATCCTATCATTATCATCAGTAGCCTATTATGCATTACAATCTCCACATAGTATAGTAAAATAACCAACTGTTAACAACTCATATACTTTCTTAAACATTCATACTTTTGTTGCTGCATCCGGAGGAGTATACACATTTATAATTCTCATTTTTTAATTTAGATGAAAACAGTCTACTAATAAAATTCTCCCTGGAATAATTTATCTTGCTCTTATAATTTCAGCTTTATTCTTAAAAAATATGCCTATGCCATCAGCCTTACATCTGCTGCAATGTCCTCCTGAGCAGTTAGTCACAGTTCTTGTGCGCATATAATATCATAAGTAGTGTTGTGCAATATTTCTGGGTTCATGACATTTCCAGTAGACTAATACGCTCTTTGGTGCGTAGCCTTCGTCAGCGGTGGATACAATACCCTCTATTGTTTTATTAACTGCCCGCCCAACAGTATGGAATGTTTTTAACCTGGGCAATTCCCATTTTCAGTGTTCCTTGTTCCTTGTTCCTTGCAATTTATTTTGTTCTATTGTTTTAGCTTCCACGACTGGTTACTTGTTAATGTGAAAAAAGGCTGAGTTACACTTTGTGTTCACAGCACACACCTGACAAAAGAGAATTGATGTTAAATATTGATGATGATAGTTAAATAAAGAATGGTTTAAATGTGATGCATAGTTAAGTATGTGACTTTGTTATGGTCTGAAGGTACATTATGTCAGAGATGTAGTTGATTTGATATTTTATAATATGGCCCCCTTTGAAAAAAGTTTGGACCTGCCCAACGGTGCATGACACATGATAAAAGTACATTAAACATGTTTACGATTACTTAGGTATTGTGACATGAATACAGTAAACTGTGTGTGTGTGTGTGTGTGTGTGTGTGTGTGTGTGTGTGTGTGTGTGTGTGTGTGTGTGTGTGTGTGTGTGTGTGTGTGTGTGTGTGTGTGTGTGTGTGTGTGTGTGTGTGTGTGTGTGTGTGTGTGTGTGAAAAGGCTGGTCAAACGAGTATTGTTGGTATCGGGCAGAATCCTCATATCTCCCACGCAAGCTCCAAGATCATGCTACAGCAGATATACAAGCTCAAAACACGTTGCAGATCTTGGACATATGAGGTTTTCTCCTGACATCATGGCACTGTGTGTGAAATACACAGTAGCTAATGTTTCATGACCAATCAAATGATGCCAGCTGTGAAGACACCCTCGTGTGGAGCACACACAAGACAGACACAGACAGCAACACACCACCCTTCAAAAACCCTTCAAGGAGACTCCTTAACCAATCTCCACGGACACACACCCTTCTAGAAGACCCCGACCACCAATCTCCACAGACACAGAGACCACCTCTCAGGCTGACATGCTGCTGCGTCCTCAACTCCTGTGCTTGCTGGGCCTAATGGCACTAGGTAATAGAATTGTTCTTTTATTGTTTAATTTGCTTCCGTTTTGTTTTAAAGACCCCAGTTTGACATACATTAGCCCAAGCCTTTTATCTATGAATCCTATCACTGTAATGTGTTAATTTAACTCTGATACACTCAGAGTCACAGAACTGTAAAGGTCCATTTGGTTCCTAACTATAAATAATTTAACCGGGGTCCCCCTGGAATGCCCCCAAGGACCCCTATTGATGACACAATAACAATGTGACGGTCAATGGCTCTGTCACTTTTGTCTTGTGTATTTCTAATGATTGAAGGCAGCATAATCCATTTACAGTATTAATATCGGAATCGGTCAGAATCGAAACAAACCAAAATGCAGTATGAGTGAATCTGCACATTTGTTAAGTTATAATGTAATGACTTTTATTCTTTAATATCAAATTAGTAAAATTGTCAAATATTAAAAAGTAAGGCAAACGTGAAAATATGTATCTGTGGAACCAAGTCAAACTAAATGTAATGCCTAGAATTCCATGTGCTTTCCAACTCAAATATGATGAATATGATTATTAGGATTATTTTGGTGAGGTTGGGGGGGTCCCCACTCCCCAGTTCAAATAGCTCTGGTCCATAGCTCTAACTAATGCATTGCATTTAGAGCTATGTTACTCTCGACTTCCGCCGCTCGCATGAATGCAGACCAGCTTCTCGTCGGTTTTGCTACTCACCAAAACAAAGGCGGGTTGTGTCATTAGAAAACCACACGTATAAAATAGTACTTTTTGGCCAGAAAGGGATTTTTTTTCACCGGAGGAAAAATATTCTCTATGAGGCAATATCGGTAACTAAAAAAGTATACTAAAAGTAACTAAACGTTTTTCTTTCTTCGGTGGAACATTTTTATTTCTGGAACCAATTTATTTTATTAGATGTGACATGAATACAGTAAACTGCAGTTGAAGAATGTATTGCACCCTGCACCTCGATCTCTCTCTCTGTATTTTAAGTGTATTTTAAGTTACGGTAATGATTTATTGGTACAGTATACGTACATTCCAGTTGAAGAATGTATTGCATCATATCACCCGCCCACCCTCCCTGTGTGTGTGTGTGTGTGTGTGTGTGTGTGTGTGTGTGTGTGTGTGTGTGTGTGCGTGCGCGTGCACGTGCGCGTGCGCGTGCGCGTGCATGTGTGTGTGCGCGCGTGTGTGTGCATGTATAGGCACCGTGCACGCCAAACCCTCGGCTAAGGTGAAGCTGGAGTGTGTAAACTGTCCAAGGTTCTGGTTCAGCTTCAAGGGTCGCTGCTACAAGTACGTAGGCATACATACAGCTCAAAGGATGACCTGGACCGACGCAGAGAGGAACTGCCAGGATGAAGGTGGCCACCTGGCGTCCATCCACAACAAGGAGGAGAACGACTTCGTCCTGAACCTGATCCAGAACTATAAGCCTACGGAGCCACGCACCTGGATTGGACTGAATGACCACAACGTGGAGGATAGATGGATGTGGTCTGATTGCTCTGATGTGAACTACACCATGCAGTGGTATAGTAGTGAGCCAAATGGGGGTACAAGTGAACAGTGTGTGCTCACATACACTGGTGGAAGTACATGGTGTGACTACCCATGTTCTAGTAAATATCCTTCTGTGTGTGTACGCCGTCCATAAACATGTCCGTGTTGAGTGGAATGTGTGATTCAACCATAGACTGTAAAAAATATGGACAAAGCGTTCCCCGGGTCTAACATGAACGTAAAATGAAGCCTGTAATAATATGCTAATTCCTGATGTAAGTCGCCATCTTTCTAGATCCGTTTGGTACCAGCTGGCCATTGGCTGGCTCCGTTTGGGTCCAGCTGGCCATTGGCTGCCCAGACAACGAGGCGGGACTTCCCCCCTTCTTCTCCGTTGGTTTTTATTTTGACTCGAGTGGGAGGAGTAGACTCTTGAGTGGGAGGGGAATCCCGATCATAGACGGTAACGGTAGCCACGCCCCTCAGAACATATGCGACTTTATGGTCATTATTTTAATTAATGGGACCATAATTTTCCAAAAAGAATATTATGACTATGAATATTAGGGCTTTTTGGGTCCAGTCCAGCGCCACAACAGGCCATTATATGAACTACCGATTTCAAATGAGGCTTCACGAAATATCTGGCTGACTGCCCCCCTGGATTCAACTCTCACTGACTTGTAGCCTACTGAGTCTCCACAATAAAAGCATGACATAAATATAATCCATCTGTTTATACTCTTTACTGGTGCCGTGATTTCAGAGTGTCTCCGTTGTGAAGCACTTTCAGAGACATTCATTGTAATAAACTATATTAGCTACAGTGGACATTACATTAAGTATATTTGAAGTTAATCATTTATTGGTTTCACTAATGAAAACTAATTTATTCATTTTGTTTCTCAGTTGAAATCTTATCTTTCTCGGGGACCAAAACCAATAGCTATACTCACAAGCTTTTAGATTTTCATTTAATTTTGAATTTAATTTTTCTTAATGTTATGCCATTTCTTAGGTTTTTATTTATTTAGTTCTAAAATAATAATATAAAGGGGATATTTACTCTCGACCCATCGAAATGCATTGAGCCATGACCCTAAAGTGCGTCCCGACCCACCGTTTGGTCTACTGGTCCACTGGTCTATATCTATGTCTCCATTGTGAAGAACGTTATATTTTCACAATGAAAAAGGTGATAGTATCAGAGCAGCAGTGGTGTCTGAACTGTTTTCAAATGGGGACATAATATTTGAAAATACCCTATAGGTCCAACTGCACCTTCTGTCATACTGTATTCATTAATTAAATTATGCATTTTTATTTTCGTGTTTTTGTCATAATGACTCATCCCTTATAATAAGAGATTATAATATATAAAACATCAAGAACATCAATAAACAATATCACATTCACTTCTTGGGAACAGAAATATGCACAACATATTATTTTACCCACATACACAAAATACATACAAATATCACGTCAGTTTGTCCCATCATGCTTTCTCTAAATATTCTGCAGGTGCGTGCAACTATCTCTCTGTGTCACTTTAATCATATAAATCTAGGTTTTTACACCCATTAAATGATGTTTGACACACAGCTCATGATATATATGGGGCAGTAGAAGATATCTTTGACTAAATGTCTCCCCCCACTGGTCGCCTTCGAAAATGGCACCATAATTTCCTTTAATTAGGCCACAGCTGTGTGGAAGACGCCACGCCAGTATAAAAGAGTTTGTTCGGTGACTTTGAGAAACATTTGTTTATTTTTGAACGTGGAACCTGCGCTTGTTTTCGTTTATAAAGTAGGCCTACAGCAATTATAATATAACCGCCTACTGTTGTTTAAGGTAAGAAAGTAATGTTAATACTCTGATGCTGCTGCTAGAGCTACTAAACTAAACCTATACACCAAAGGGACATCTCCATGTAAATGTGCTGCTGCTGCTGCTGCTGCTAAACTACTATTCGTACAACTCGTACGGTACATATTAAAAACATCACAAACATTTCAATTCATCCTCTGAATTGAAAATGGTGGACCCTAGGCTGTTGAAAACAAGTGTAATGCTTTATCACGACGGTGTCGTCCACACACAGTAACAGTATTTTGTATTGAGCTTTCGTGTGAAATGTACCCAAGTTTAGAGGGTATGCGCGTGACATAATCAAACCCAGAAGTTATGGGGGAACACCGAGTGGCAAAAAACTACTTTCTGGCCTTGACAGCCCATACAGCCAAACAGAAGTCCTATTTGATTGCATTAAAACTACGTTAAACAATGTTAAACAATATTAAACTCACTTTTCCACTCACTTTGACACTCGATTTGCCATTCACTTTACACATGCGCATACACTCTATTCTGCATAGGCTACTGTTAATAAATCAATAAATCACACCTGTGTGAAGTGAGGGGCACTCTTATCATCATACATCATTCTGGCCAATCACAATTTACGTCCTCACTTTTGTCTTTAATGTTTTTTGTGTTACACAAACATTTGTCTTCAAGACAACAGTTTGTGTGTTCAATGTCCGTGTTTACACAAACACTCAGAGAGAGAGAGATAGAGAGAGGGTCATTAGAAGAGAGAGACAACTACTAGAGACTATGTCTGTTTGATGTATTACCATGTGATGTTCATTCTTACTGTAAATCACTCTGGATTATAATAGTGTGTGTCTGTTAAAATGCCTAAATTGGGGAATGGGGGGATAGGGAGGGAGACTGGTAGTAATCATTGCTACAATGTATTTGTTCAGTAACAGTATCTCCAGCTCTTTATTAAACTGAAAATACATAAAATACATTTTCAGTTTTCGTCTCTCTCTCTCTCTCTCTCTCTCTCTCTCTCCAGGTGCATTCTACCAGTGCATCATCGTCTTGTACGACGGCAACAACGAGCTGATTGGCCAGCGGTCGGACCCTGCCGCTGAGCGCCCTGCAGGCCAGATACTGACCCTGAGCATCGATGGGCAACAAGCCTGTGTCTCTGCCTCACCGTCTGAGCATCGAGGGGCAACAAGCCTGTGTCTCTGCCTCACCGTCTGAGCATCGAGGGGCAACAAGCCTCTCTCTGCCTCTTCTGTCAGATCAGCCTCAGACGTTCCAGAGGTGAGCAGAGAGAGATTCTAAGTCTATAAAGTAGTATGTAATATAATGGCATGGAAAAGTCACTGTTTACAAGCTCCGTCACTCTAGCACAGTGATTGATGTGTGTCTGTCAGCCCTCACTTGCCCCACAGCAGGGCTCCCAAATGTTAACGCCCTCCCCCCAATTGTGTGTGTGTGTTCCATATATTGTGGTGATAGACAGTGTAACGGGTACGGCCACCCCTTTTCACTACTCTGCCTGTAAAGCTGTAAATAATACTTTTTATAGAATCACAAACATTAATTATCATATTAATTTCTCATTGTTAAGTTCACTCTGTATATTCACGGGCATTTATGATGATGCCATTACAAAACATGGGCTACATGGAAGAAATGTGTTTAATAAAACAAAATTAACTGCTAAATTAACTTAAGTAGTCACCGTACCTGTGTCATGTTCTTTCTTAATTTTATAGAGATCGACTACTATACAATCAAATAAATCTGTATACAAGATAATTTCAGAGAGGGAGTGAAATGCTAAATTAACTGTTAACTACATGAAAACATTTCGCCGGGGTGAGTTGGTAAAGGGGCGAGTCGTTTGGTATTCATAGACAGTCATTGTTTCTATAGAGTTTGTTCAGTATCAGCCTCTGTGATTTCCCTGTCTCTCCAGTTCTTTAAACATATACATGGACCACATGTGAACACAGAACATATATTTTCAGGACGGGATACCAAGCTTAATCAATCATAGAACTTAAAAACAAGTGAAATTGGAACTGAATAAAAAGGGAATCGTTTTCTCTCATCCTGATTGGATAAAACTGGTCTTCTGACCTGACGATGTATTTTCTGTATATCAAAGAGCTGCAGAGTTTGCCACAGCACTCTTTAGCTTTGACCTTTTTAAACTGAACATTTTGTTTTAAACAAAATATATTACACCCTTTAATGTAAGATGCCACGTTGTAAGTGATTATTACAGTTATTAGTGAAAGGGTACTACATTATTATTCACGTTTATCTAACCCTTAACATAGTAACATATATATTCTCAGTCATACTTGTTTTTCTTATAGCTGACACCTTAGCCTGTAGCACTTGCCCTTATGCAAAGGCTAAACATGTAATTTAGGTACCATGTTATGTAGACAGATGTCAGGTCATTATTGACCTGGCATCCTATAGTGTTTATATTTCCAATGTACTACAGATACATTTTTATTTGGATATTCTACTGTTAGACTGATGTTTGTTTCTTGGTTTACTTATGATCCTAGATGATTATTTCTATGCATTTGATGTATTGCCTTGTGTTGTCCTTGCTTACTGTAACTGTAAGTTGCTGAGAATGTCTGCTAAATGCCTAAATCACTACTTTAGGCACTACCGCTACTAGAAGTACTACTAGTACTGTTGCTACTTGCTCATGATGATATTTTTCTTTCTTTTCTAGTATTCCTGGTGTTGGCACAGCCTTCCAGATCGGGGAGTGTGACTGCAGACAGAAATGGCGTCTCCTTTCGCTTGTCTGGAAGAGGAGCTCACCTGTCCCGTGTGCCACGACATCTTTAATCATCCTGTCGTGCTGTTGTGCAGCCACAGCTTCTGCATAGGCTGTCTGCAGCATTGGTGGGCGGAAAGACCGACGCAGGAGTGTCCCATCTGTAAGAAGAGGACAAAGAAGTCCCCCAGTAACCAACCACCGCCCACTAACCTGGTGCTAAAGAACCTGTGTGAGAAATATTTGGAGGAGAAACGCAGAATCGCCTCGCGGGTGAGCTCGGAGGAGCTCTGTGCCGCGCACGGGGAGGAGCTCAGGCTCTTCTGCCGCGACGACGAACAGCTGGCGTGTGTCATGTGTGTGTGTGATTTGGAAAAACACGGCAGACATGAGTTCTCGTCCGTAGACGAAGTGTCAGGGCGGTTCAAAGAGAACGTGCAGGAATCCTTGAAGTCTTCAAAGGAGAAACTGGAGGTCTTTAATAAAGTGAAGACAAAATGCACCCAAACAGGAGATTACATCAAGCTTCAGGCCCAGAACACAGAGACACGGATAAAGGCACAGTTTGAGGCATTACATCAGTTCCTGATAAATGAAGAGTCGGCCAGGATCTCTGCTCTGAGGCAGGAGGAGGCACAGAAGAGTCTGAAGATAACGGAGAGTATTGAGGAGCTGAACAAGGACATGACATCCCTCTCCGACGCAATCCGAGCTGCCGAGGACCTTCTGAGAGCCGACGACCACGTCTCGTTCCTGCGGAAGTACAAGATGACAAAGGAACGAGTCCGTGTCACCCTGCCGGACCCCCAGCTGCTCTCAGGACGACTGATAGACGAGGCCCAACACCTGGGCAACCTGGCCTTCAGTGTCTGGGACAAGATGAAGAATATTGTGTCCTACACCCCTGTCATCTTGGACCCCAACACCGCCCATGAAGATTTCATCCTGTCTGATGATCTCACCAGTGTGAGATTTGACGCCTTGAAGACACAGCAGCTTCCTGACAACAAAGAGAGGTTGGACACGTTCTACTGCGTCCTGGGTTCAGAGGGCTTCAGCTCAGGGGTTCACAGCTGGGACGTTGATGTCGGAGACTGGGGCCACTGGGGAGTTTTAGCAGAGTCCTACCAAAGGAAAGGCAACGCGGGCGGTGAATCCTGGCGGCTGGAAAGGGGCACTACTAGATTCTGCGCAGTCCACTCCTCGGGTTCTACTCGTGACTCTGTCGTTCTCCCACTGAAGCGTAATCCCCGGAGGATCAGAGTCAGGCTGGACTGGGACGGAGGTACTCTGTCTTTCTCCGACCCGGACGCAGAGACACACCTGCACACTTTCCATCACACGTTCACCGAGAGACTGTTCCCGTGCCTTAGTAACCTCCGTCATAACACGAATCTGAGGATGTTGCCCTCCAAGATCTGTGTTACTCTGGAAAACAGTTAGGATGTCCGGTCAAAAGTCTGTTCATCTTTCCATAATAATCTATGTTTATCTCATGTATAATTGGGAGCTTGGAACAGTTTCCAGAAGCTTTTTCTTTTTTTAAGACACTGTCAGAGCTGGAATGTGGACTTCACGTCTGCTATATGGTTACAATACCAACTAGTAGTTCTTTTTGTTTAAAGTGATCTACACAAACATTAGAAAGTCCATAGACTTGGCTGCCACATGAGGTCACGCAGGGTGTTTATTTTCCTTAATGTATCATAGTTGTTGCCACTGGTGTTTCACAGTACAGTATATACTGGGAGTGCATATTAATAAAAGCCACGTTGAATATATTGTTCTGTTGTCTTTTTACTGTTTGCCTCTTTCTTAGGTAATATGAGACAATTTGGCCAACGTGCGTTTGACCATATTTTATAGTATAGTTTGTTGGGTACTTTTGACGTAGCCTAGTAATGGTCTTATTTATTTTTATTTCCTTTTCATTGTAGAGGTATTTAACTTTAAGAAGTCCTTGAATGTGAAGATATACCCTGGCCTGTGTGCACTTTATTGGTTTGTTTACTGTCGAGTGATGAAACAATGTTGCACATTAATAAGCTAGTCATCTGGGGACCCCCCATAATCACTTGGAGGACCCCCTGTGCTCTTCACCCCAGACAGTTTCTAAGATGCTTGATTCAATATTTAGATATTTGTTATGCAGTTGTATCAGACACACCTTCCTATACAAGCCTATGTTCAACTTCAAGCTCCATGTTAACCATATTGTAAATGCCGGGAGCATGTCTGAACAAACGAGTCAACCCGTCATATTTTGTTTCTTAAAATTGCACACAAGCTAAAGGAGTGTTTTTAAGTGAAAAGGTATTTGAAGTATTTCTAAAACTACTGAAACGTAACTTAAATGAACAAACCCCCACACAAGTTCAATGTGGAACTGAAAGATTAACTGATTCGAATGGATTCCTTAGAAAACTAAGAAGAACTGAATGTGGAACTTTTGGTTTCAATCCTGAAATGACCTTGTACAACCACTAGAGGGAAATGTTGGACTACTTTTAGAATTCTCTCACAGAGGTCAGTCTGAGTGTGAACCAGGGGGGCAGTCAGACAGATATTTTGTGAAGCCTGAAACTCCTGAAAGTTCAGGAAATCATCATAGAGGAGGTAAAAAGGGAAAATAAACATATAGGCTACAGTGAGGGGAAAACGGGGTGGGTGGGGGATTAAGATTTTACGGGGCCAGTTTCGAATTGCAGCCGTCCGTAGGTGCCCTTTGAGAGCAGTTTTGTAGGAGTCAAGGGATTTGCATGTCTTAATGACTGTTCGTAGGGCGTTCCACATTTTGGTGGCATAGGAGCAAAAATAATTTAGTCCCTTTATTGTGCCGAATCTGGGTTGCACATGGTTTGTCCTTTGTTGAACTCCCTCTGGTATTGTGGGTGTGGACTTAGTTTAAGGTAGGCTACATATTATCTTGGTGGTGTAGTGAATCTTGTGGACCAAACCCATTGCAAGATGCTGCAGGCCTACTCTGTGGTAAGCCATTCCAGCCTGTCAAAGTGGGTTCGGGGAGTGAGGCCGCAAAGCCCGCAAGTAGTAGCCCGATCAGTTTGTTTTGGGAAGTCTGTAGCCTATCCCAATCTACACTGCAAATCCTTAATCAAATGGAAGACATTCAGTAGGCTGCTATGGGGGTGTTTGAATAGAGTTTTGATATAATCACTGTTTTAAAACTGTTTTAAGATCGGTGAAATGAAGTTTAGGATTGACAGATTGTAATCTTAAGTGTTATTTTTCCAACCCCAGTGCAGTTATAAAGTGCAGAAAGGATGAGTGAATGGAATGAGTGAACGAACCCTATGGAAAACATAACACAGTGCCAATGTGACTGACTGAGGACACCTAGTGGTGAACAAGTGTAAACATATTCAGAATGTGCAGTAACTGAAATGTCTGTTGTCTTGTCCAGTAGGCTACAAATTAACAGAATTATCTTATATTATTATACCTATATATTATATCTCTGAGAGATTGAAACAAAACGGAACATGCAAGTAATTAAAAACGAAATGGGTAAAACATAAATGACAATCATAATGTAGCCAAAAATCTTTTGGAATTATGTGTGTAAAGGTGGGTCAAACGAGGATTCTGCCCGTTGCTGTTGGGCAGAATCCTCATATCCCCATAATTATTTTTCATAATCTTCCCATAAATTAACACACAATCATACTACATCGGTCACACAAGAGTAGCAAAAGAAAAGCAGATATACAATCTCAAACGGCGTCGCATTGCAGATCTGCTACTTTTGCTGAATTAGAAACTTAATGGTGAAAAGCAACAGTTTTCTCCTGACATCATGGCACTGTGTGTGAACTACACACCTGCTAATGTAGTAATGTGTCACGACCAATCAAATGATGCCAGCGGTGAAAACACCCTCGTTTGGAGCACATAAAAAGTCAGACACAGACAGTCAGCAACACACCACCCTTCAAGGAGACCCCGACGCGATCTCCACGGACACACACCCTTCTAGAAGACCCCGACCCCCAATCTCCACAGAGACCACCTCTCAGGCTGACATGCTGCTGCGTCCTCAACTCCTGTGCTTGCTGGGCCTCATCGCACTAGGTAATAGAATTGTTCTTGTAGATCGGCTATTTCATATCACAACATGTATCTGTGGAACAGAGTCAAACTAAATGTAATGCTTAGCAGTGGGGTGCACAGATAGACACTGCCCTTTTCCCTCTGGGATTTTTTTTTTATCGATTTTTTACAGTGTACAGTATGTGGACCATGGTGACATTGATCAATTCTTAATAAAAAGCTTCTAATATATTATTTAGGCCCCAAAATCTATACATCTCACACTATTAGGGCAACCGGCCGGCCCTTTTTTCACTTGAGCACCTGCCCCTCTAAATGTCTGTGCACGCCACTGATGCTTAATTAGGATTCCAAGTGCTTGTCAGAACTGGATCCCCAGTTCAAATGTATGATTATTTTAATATGTTTGGCCAAAAAAATGGTTCTTCTATTACTAATTTGGTATCCTTCTTTGTGTGTGTGTGTGTGTGTGTGTGTGTGTGTGTGTGTGTGTGTGTGTGTGTGTGTGTGTGTGTGTGTGTGTGTGTGTGTGTGTGTGTGTGTGTTAGGCACCGTGCACGCCAGTCCCTCTGCTAAGCTGGAGCGTGGGAGCTGTCCCATGTTCTGGTTCAGCTTCAACAGTCGCTGCTACAAGTACGTCGGCCTCCCTACACTGCTGAGCTGGAACGACGCAGAGAAGAACTGCCAGGAAGAAGGTGCCAACCTGGTGTCCATCCACAACAAGGAGGAGCACGACTTCGTCCTGAACCTGATCCAGAACTATAAGCCTACGCAGACACTCACCTGGATTGGACTGAATGACCACAACGTGGAGGATAGATGGATGTGGTCTGATTGCTCTGATGTGAACTACACCATGTGGCGTAGTGATCAGCCAAATGAGGGTACAAGTGCACAATGTGTGTACACATACTGTAGTGATGGAAGTGAATGGTGTGACCAGCCATGTTCTAATAAATATCCTTCTGTGTGTGTACGCCGTCCATAAATGTCCTTGTTGAGTGGAATGTGTGAATCAACTCTCACTGACTTGTACTGAGTCTCCACAATAAAAGCATGACATAAATATAATCCATGTGTTTACTCTTTACTGGTGCCGTCATTTCAGAGTGTCTACATTGCTGAAGAGGTTAATGTGTAATAATAATAATAATAATAATAATAATAAACATCTCTAAAGTAACTAAAGTTGTCAAATAAATGTAGTGGAGTAAAAGTACACATTTTGGAACTGAAATGTAGTAGAGGTAGAGGAGAAGTAAAAGTATTGGAAATTGGAAATACTCAAGTAAATTACAAATACCTCAAAATGAAATGTACTTAGTTACTTTACACCACTGGTTATATATTAACTCTATTATTATTAATGATGGACAAATTAGACTTTAAGTTAATTATTTATCACAATGAAAACTACATGTTCAAGTCATCAGAGCAGTAGGCCTATTGGTGGACCATATTTATTATAAAATATAAAAACACCCTATACTGTAGGTCGACTGCACCTTCTGTCATACTGTATGAATTAATTCATGATTTAAATAATTATTGTTGTGTCTTGTCATAAATCTCATCTCTCACTGCAGGAGTTATTTCAATTAATACTGTGCTCAGTGACTCGCAGTGGGGAAAGAGCGCCATCTGCCGTGATCACATAAGCATTACATGTTAATTAAGCTCCCAGACAATTAGCTTGGTGTTGATTTCATCGACTGATACTAATACTAAAAGTAAAAATGTTCGTCGACTACCTTTTTTCACTGTCAAAAGAGAACCACTGAACCTGCACACAAAAAAAGAAATATATATATATATATATATATATATATATATATATATATATATATATATATATATATATATATATATATATATATATATATATATAGTGGAAAAGAGATCCGTTATAAATAAAATATAGTCATTTTACACTTGGTTGCATGCTGAAAATAGCCGATCTACAAGCTTGTATATAGATCGGCTATTTTCAGCCGAATCAGCCGAACATTCCAGGTGACTAAAATGTGACTAAAACTAAATGAAAACTATTCAAAAGACTATGACTAAAACTAAAATCTAAATTTGCTGCCAAAAACAACACTGGGTGGAAACCAAGTGGTCCATGCATGGCCCCTCCCACCTTATTTGTTGTGTCTTGTCATAAGTCTGTTCCCTTACAGCAGAGGTGACCTATGATGAGGCCTCAATGTTGGAGTTTACTTGGAAGTAAAGGTTGTGAAAACCTTTACTTCTTTAAAGGTTGTGAAATTCCACAGAAAAGGGAGTTTGAATCTCAAGAAGGGGAAGTGCAGCCAGCAGTCATTTAGGCCTGAGATCAGATTCTAAAAATGTCTTCTACATCCTGACAGTTTTCTGAAAAAGCTATGTTTCTATGTCAGTCGTTCTTCGATAAAAAAAAAAGTAGCAGACCTATTTTTCAATAGCTAATAGATATTCCACTGTTACTTTCTCAGCTTACGCATGTTTCATGATAAATGTTTTTATGTGATGTATTCCCATGCTTTTTTGTTCTTGCTTAATGTAAATTGCTCTGGATTAAGAGCGCCTGCTAAATGCCTAAATTGTAAAGGGGTTCCCGCCCCAAAATCGGTTATTATAGGAATTATATATTGCATGTGTGTGCTCGACGCTCATACAATCAGTATATGAGTTAATATAAAATTAGTTTAAAATAGAATGTTGGATAAAGTAAGAACAGAGTTATGGTAACCGTGAGATAAGAATAGTTCAGTGGTTCTCTTCCTTTTCTGAGCTCTGGACCACTAGCATATTTCAGGTCAATAATGACCGATAAGGCCTTGATCTAAGTTGTTGTGCGTACTACCGCGTATCTATCGTGTAACGAATTGTTCATTTTCAAGCATTTCCCCCCCACGCTTTACAATTAAAATATGTTTAGCCCATAAAACCCCTGACTTACAGGATTATAATATGAGAGACTAAAATTAATTAAAACCTAGACAATATCACATTCACTTCTTGGAAACAGCAAACTGCACAAAATAAAAATGAACCTCTCTCTCTGTCTCTCTCGTGTGTGTGTGTGTGTGTGTGTGTGTGTGTGTGTGTGTGTGTGTGTGTGTGTGTGTGTGTGTGTGTGTGTGTGTGTGTGTGTGTGTGTGTGTGTGTGTGTGTGTGTGTGTGTGTGTGTGTGTGTGTGTGTGTGTGTGTGTGTGGCGTGTGTGAAAAGGTGGGTCAAACGAGGATTCTGCCTGTTGCAGTTGGGCAGAATCCTCACATCTCCATATTTTATTTATGTATTTATTTTCCAATAAATTAACACCCTATACTTGTTCATACTTCAAAGGTCACACAATTAAGATATAGGAAACCATAGCAGATATACAAGCTGAAACCGCGTCGCATTGCAGATCTGCTATTTTTACTGAATTAGAATCTTAATGGTGAAAAGCAACTGTTTAGGAAATATGAGGTTTTCTCCTGACATCATGGCACTGTGTGTGAACTCCACAGCTGCTGTCATGACCAATCAAATGATCCCAGCTGTGTTAGGCGGTGCTATTTCGGGATCTCGCGGAATGGGTGGTCAGCTGACACAATAGTGGTGGTGGTCCCCAGGTTGCTTTTAGTCAGGATGGTGGTCCCCAGGTTGCTTTTAGTCAGGGTGGTGGTCCCCACGTTGCTTTTAGTCAGGGTGGTGGTCCCCACGTTGCTTTTAGTCAGGATGGTGGTCCCCAGGTTGCTTTTCATCAGGATGGTGGTCCCCACATTGCTTTTAGTCAGGGTGGTGGTCCCCACGTTGCTTTTAGTCAGGATGGTGGTCCCCACGTTGCTTTTAGTCAGGGTGGTGGTCCCCAGGTTGCTTTTAGTCAGGATGGTGGTCCCCACGTTGCTTTTAGTCAGGATGGTGGTCCCCAGGTTGCTTTTAGTCAGGATGGTGGTCCCCAGGTTGCTTTTAGTCAGGATGGTGGTCCCCACGTTGCTTTTAGTCAGGGTGGTGGTCCCCAGGTTGCTTTTAGTCAGGATGGTGGTCCCCAGGTTGCTTTTAGTCAGGATGGTGGTCCCCAGGTTGCTTTTAGTCAGGATGGTGGTCCCCAGGTTGCTTTTAGTCAGGATGGTGGTCCCCAGGTTGCTTTTAGTCAGGATGGTGGTCCCCATGTTGCTTTTAGTCAGGGTGGTGGTCCCCAGGTTGCTTTTAGTCAGAGTGGTGGTCCCCACATTGCTTTTAGTCAGGGTGGTGGTCCCCAGGTTGCTTTTAGTCAGGATGGTGGTCCCCACGTTGCTTTTAGTCAGGATGGTGGTCCCCAGGTTGCTTTTAGTCAGGATGGTGGTCCCCACATTGCTTTTAGTCATGGTGGTGGTCCCCACGTTGCTTTTAGTCAGGATGGTGGTCCCCACGTTGCTTTTAGTCAGGGTGGTGGTCCCCAGGTTGCTTTTAGTCAGGATGGTGGTCCCCACGTTGCTTTTAGTCAGGATGGTGGTCCCCAGGTTGCTTTTAGTCAGGATGGTGGTCCCCAGGTTGCTTTTAGTCAGGATGGTGGTCCCCAGGTTGCTTTTAGTCAGGATGGTGGTCCCCAGGTTGCTTTTAGTCAGGATGGTGGTCCCCACGTTGCTTTTAGTCAGGGTGGTGGTCCCCAGGTTGCTTTTAGTCAGGATGGTGGTCCCCAGGTTGCTTTTAGTCAGGATGGTGGTCCCCAGGTTGCTTTTAGTCAGGATGGTGGTCCCCACGTTGCTTTTAGTCAGGGTGGTGGTCCCCAGGTTGCTTTTAGTCAGGATGGTGGTCCCCAGGTTGCTTTTAGTCAGGATGGTGGTCCCCAGGTTGCTTTTAGTCAGGATGGTGGTCCCCAGGTTGCTTTTAGTCAGGATGGTGGTCCCCAGGTTGCTTTTAGTCAGGATGGTGGTCCCCATGTTGCTTTTAGTCAGGGTGGTGGTCCCCAGGTTGCTTTTAGTCAGAGTGGTGGTCCCCACGTTGCTTTTAGTCAGGGTGGTGGTCCCCAGGTTGCTTTTAGTCAGGATGGTGGTCCCCACGTTGCTTTTAGTCAGGATGGTGGTCCCCAGGTTGCTTTTAGTCAGGATGGTGGTCCCCAGGTTGCTTTTAGTCAGGATGGTGGTCCCCACGTTGCTTTTAGTCAGGGTGGTGGTCCCCAGGTTGCTTTTAGTCAGGATGGTGGTCCCCAGGTTGCTTTTAGTCAGGATGGTGGTCCCCAGGTTGCTTTTAGTCAGGATGGTGGTCCCCAGGTTGCTTTTAGTCAGGATGGTGGTCCCCAGGTTGCTTTTAGTCAGGATGGTGGTCCCCAGGTTGCTTTTAGTCAGGGTGGTGGTCCCCAGGTTGCTTTTAGTCAGAGTGGTGGTCCCCAGGTTGCTTTTAGTCAGGATGGTGGTCCCCAGGTTGCTTTTAGTCAGGGTGGTGGTCCCCAGGTTGCTTTTAGTCAGGATGGTGGTCCCCAGGTTGCTTTTAGTCAGGGTGGTGGTCCCCAGGTTGCTTTTAGTCAGGATGGTTGTCCCCAGGTTGCTTGTTTTAGATAATAGTATCTCTCTCACTCACTCTCTCTCTCTCACACACACACACACACACACACACACACACACACACACACACACACACACACACACACACACACACACACACACACACACACACACACACACACACACACACACACACACACATACAATGTGTGTCATGGTGAATTTAACGTTGTTTAATTGAATGCAATAGGACTTTCCTGTGGATGTAGGGGCTGTCAAGGCCCCTTTTTTGCCACTCAGACGTTCCTCCTAACTTCCTGGTATGATGATGATTTACGGCAGTAACTTTCAATACTTTAACTGCCATGAAATGTAAAGAGCATCCATGTTGTGTGACTACACTGTACATTGTGTTAGTTCATCTCATACAGTCTGTCTCTATAATGACTATAATGTACATTGTGTTAGTTCATCTCATACAGTCTGTCTCTATAGAGACTACATTGTCTCATTCAATTCAATGACTTACACTGACTCTACATGATAAAAGTACATTAAACATGTTAAGGATTACTTTATGTAACCATTTAGGCCTAAAAACGCCTTCTTAAGCCTGACCTAAGTTTTCTGAAAAACTTCAAATATTTATATAGCAGCATCAATTTATTTTTATTTTTTGAATACTGTACATACTGTACAGAAAAATGGGTTCCCGGCCTGAGGGGGTAAAACACCAAAAGGGGTTCCCGCCCCGGAATGGGTTAAATGTGACATGAATACAGTAAACTCCAGTTGAAGAATGTATTGCATCATATCACCCCCACCCTCCGCTCTCGTGTGTGTGTGTGTGTGTGTGTGTGTGTGTGTGTGTGTGTGTGTGTGTGTGTGTGTGTGTGTGTGTGTGTGTGTGTGTGTGTGTGTGTGTGTGTGTGTGTGTGTGTGTGTGTGTGTGTGTGTGTGTGTGTGTGTGAAAAGGTGGGTCAAAGATTCTGCCTGTTGCTGTTGGGCAGAATCCTCATATCTCCATATTGTATTTTTTTTCCCATAAATTAACACCCTACTTGATCATACTTACAGCGTTCACACAATAGTAGCAAAAAAGATAGCAGACATATAAGCTCAAACCGCGTCGCATTGCAGATCTGCTACTTTTGCTGAATTAGAAACTTAATGGTGAAAAGCAACAGTTTTGGACATATGAGGTTTTCTCCTGACATCATGGCACTGTGTGTGAACTACACACCTGCTAATGTGTCACGACCAATCAAATGATGCCAGCGGTGAAAACACCCTCATTTTGGAGCACATAAAAAGTCAGACACAGACAGTCAGACCACACCACCCTTCAAGGAGACCCCGACGCGATCTGCACGGACACACACCCTTCTAGAAGACCCCGACCCCCAATATCCACGGACACAGAGACCACCTCAGGCTGACATGCTGCTGAGTCCTCAACTCTTGTGCTTGCTGGGCCTCATCGCACTAGGTAATTGAATTGTTCTTGTAGATCGGCTATTTCATATCACAACAAGTCAAACTAAATGTAATGCTTAGCAGTGGGGTCCCTCTGGGATTGTTTTTTATCTCTTTTTTTACAGTGTACACTGTACAGTATGTGGACCATGGTGACATTGATCAATTCTTAATAAAAAAGCTTCTAATATATTATTTAGGCCCCAGAATCTATAAATCTCACACTATTAAGGCAACCGGCCGGTTCCACGCTTTGCACAAGGTGCCCTTTGTTCACTTGAGCACCTGCCCCTCTAAATGTCTGTGCACGCCACTGATGCTTAGGATTCCAAGTGCTTGTCAGAACTGGATCCCCAGTTCAAATATATGTATGATTATTTTTAATATGTTTGGCCAAAAAAATGGTTCTTCTATTACTAATTTGGCATCCTTTCTTAGGCACCGTGCACGCCAGTCCCTCGGCTGAGCTGAAGCTGGAGCGTGGGAGCTGTCCCATGTTCTGGTTCTGCTTCAACAGTCGCTGCTACAAGTACGTCGGCGACCCGACATACCTGAGCTGGAACGACGCAGAGAAGAACTGCCAGTCTGAAGGTGGCCACCTGGCGTCCATTCACAGTGAGGCCGAGAACCACTTCCTCATGAACCTGATCCAGAACTGTAAGCCATCGCAGACAGCCACCTGGATTGGACTGAACGACTTCTACGTGGAGGATGTATGGATGTGGTCTGATCGCTCCGATGTTAAGTACACCATGTGGCGTAGTGATCAGCCAAATGAGGGTACAAGTGCACAATGTGTGTCCACGTACTGTAGTGGATCAAGTGCATGGTGTGACCACCCGTGTTCTACTAAACGTCCTTCTCTGTGTGTACGCCGTGCATAAACATGTCCTTGTTGAGTGGAATGTGTTATTCAACTCTCACTGACTTGTAGTGAGTCTCCACAATAAAAGCATGAAATAAATATAACTCTTTACTGGTGCCGTCATTTCAGAGTGTCTCCATTGCTGAAGAGGGCTGAAGAGGTTAATGTGTAATAATAATAATAATAATAATAATAAACATCTCTAAAGTAACTAGTGACTAAAGTTGTCAAATAAATGTAGTGGAGTAAAAGTACACATTTTGGAACTGAAATGTAGTAGAGGTAGAGGAGAAGTAAAAGTATTGGAAATTGGAAATACCTCAAGTAAATTACAAATACCTCAAAATTAAATGCACTTAGTTACTTTACACCACTGGTTATATATTAACTATAACTATCTTATTATTATTGGACAAATTAGACTTTAAGGTAATTATTTATCACAATGAAAACTACATGTTCAAGTCATCAGAGCAGTAGGCCTAGTGGTGGACCATATTTATTATAAAATATAAAAACACCCTATACTGTAGGTCGACTGCACCTTTGTAATGTATGTAACAGGTATGTAACGGCTACATTTCATTTAATTTGTAAAGAAAATTATTATATAAATCACAAAGGCTAATTTGACCTTTGGGATACTGCTGCACTTTTTGGCTCATTCCACGTGCCTCTGCTTTTAATACAGTACTGTCCTCTGGTGGTGCGTGTCACAATCAGGGGGGCAGTCAGACAGATATTTTGTGAAGCCTGAAACTCCTGAAAGTTCATATAATGGCCTGTTGTGGCGCTGTCACTGGACCCAAAAAACCCATAGAAGTCCATGTATTTGGGCCCAACTTCACCTAGACTGTATTACCTTAATAAACATGGTCATGAATACTTTCTGCTTCCAGTCACTAGTCTCATTTCTAATGTCATAATATTCTTTTTGGAAAATTATGGTCCCATTTATAAAATAAATGACCATAAAGTCGCGTATGTTCTGAGGGGCGTGGCTACCGTTACAGTCTATGATCGGGAGTCCCCACACACTCGAGTCAAAATAAAAACCAACGGAGAAGAAGGGGGGAAGTCCCGCCTCGTTGTCTGGGCAGCCAATGGCCAGCTGGGCCCAAACGGAGCCAGCCAATGGTCAGCTGGGCCCAAACGGATCTAGAAAGATGGCGACTTACAGTGCAGGAATAACAGGCTTCATTTTACGTCCATGTTAGACCCGGGGAACACTTTGTCCATATTTTTTACAGTCTATGGTCACAATGTGCCTGTCTTGTGGAGTAATATTATGTATTGCATACTGACTGACTTCACACCCTGATATTTCATGTTGTAATTAAATGAAGATCCATGTTTGTGCAGGATGGTTACACGGCAGTTAGTATTTTAGTATTGAATAGACTTGTATAATAGAATTGTATATTCACCAAATGTTCCCCCATTTTCACAGAATCATTAATTCCCTATTATGATGACAAGGTGTAGCTACTATAATAAAAACCTTAATCCTAGCATTGTGACCCATTCAGGACTAGTTCACCCAAAAATGACCCATTTTGGTGTCAGCATCATGTTATGCTTTAGCTATTGAAAAATAGCAGATCTACAAGCTCATATCGCGCCACAGAGTGGCGCGATACGAGCTTGTAGGTCTGCTATTTTTGAAAAATCGAAGAGCGACTGACATTTCTAGAATCTGATCTCAGGTCAGAATGGGTTAATCAGACCAGTGTGTGTCCCAGTGGAAACCTCGTATGAATCTGATCTCAGGTCAGAATGGGTTAAAATATTGAGATTTCTAACGTCCACAGCAGGAGCCATGCCATGTGAGGCCCAGCCGTCTGACCCGGGCTCGTCCCAGACTCCCACTGTCCTGCTGGTAGTGTGCACTGTGACCGCTGGCTCTGTCCTCCTCATCTGCCTCATCGCCTTGTTCATGTGGGCCATTCCTAGGGTAAATATTACACCTGTTTTATTCCATCTAACGTTTAACATGCAGGTTAAGAGAAAACGGTTAAGAAAAAGGCACGTGCCTCAGGTCAAAACATTGAAAACACAAAGAAACTAGACAAAGTGCCAATCGGCACAGGTCTCCACCAGGGCAGGTCAGGTTGTGGCCTCATGGTGGCGCTATAACAGGCTGTTGAGGAAGATTTGGGCCGGAGGTTCGTGTTGGAGGGATGCAGGTACAATGTTTTTCCATGTGTGCATACATAAGTTGTATACAGATCGATGCAGTTATAGCTAAAAACAGGAATTGGCCTGTTATAGCGCCACTGTGAGGCTGATTTTGAGGAATAAATTGTGGCATGTCGTCCTCGGCCTAGTGAAAATGTGCGTGTATAATTTAAGGGAAATTGCACACTGTGTTTGTGATTTGTGGGCTTTTTTCGAAATGGACGAATCGTGTGAGCTTTGGAAGCCAATCTTAGCCAATCAGGATGGAAGATGGGAAATGGTGCCGCTCCATGTTGATCACATGACTATGGAGATCATGTGTACGGATTTGCGTGAAATTTGGATAAAATCTGAAGGAGTAATAATAGAAAATGTGTTTTACATATGTCGGCCTCCTGGTGGCGCTATAAAGAGCAGATGTGAAAAATTCCAGACAAAGGTTTTTCCTTGGCCTCTAGGGAGTTGGCATACAAAGTTATCCACAGATCCGTGCAGTTAGAGGTAAAAACACTTTTCGGCCAGTTATAGCGCCACCTTGAGGCTGAGTTGAAATTGTTCATGTGGCATTTCGTCCTCGGCCTAGTGGGAATGTGGGTGCACAATTTCACGGAAATCACGCGATGTGTTCATGATTTGCAGCATTTTGTTTGAAACTGAGCACTCCTGTGAACTTTGGAAGCCAATCTTAACCAATCAGGATGGAGTCTGATAAATCTGAAAGACCCGTTTCGTTGAATGGCTCTAGAGAGACTGTGTACCAATTTGCGTGATGTTTGGACAAAATCTGTAGGTGTACTGTGCAAAAACTTGTTTTGCACAAAGCGGCCTCCTGGTGGCGCTATAACAGGCCGTTCCGGAAAGTTTGGGGCAGAGGTTCATCGTTGGCATCCAGGGAGTGTGTGTGCAAAACTTGGCATCGAACGGGTTAACGGTGGCCGAGATTAGCTGCTCACGGACACACGGACGGACGGACGGACACACGGACGGACACACACACGGACGGACACACGGACGGACGGAGTGCAAAACATACTCTCCCCACATGCCTTCGGCCTGGTGGAGACAATAACTCTAGCATTAAACTTTAGGAAGAGAGGGATTTGAACATGAACTCTCTGTGCTGAATAACCCCTACTACACCATCACTCAGTAACATCTGCCTCTTTGTACTGTTGAAGCGATCTTTTGTATGTTAGCCTTCAGATAGTAAAGCCCCTGGGACTCCGAATCCATATTCAATACACACACTTTTGCTTCAACACTCAACAGCCTTGTGTGGCGCTGTGGACTAGTGCGCTTGGCTGTAAACCAAGAGGTTGTTGGTTTGAATCCACCTCGGGGACGATGGTGCTTTTAACATGATCCGAAGCAGTACTGTTTAAACATTCTAGCTCTGTTTAACTCAAAAGCACCAGGAGAAATCTCCTGAATGCCCCAAGGTGCCTTGGCTCAATGGTGTGGAGCGCTTGACCCGTTGCCTCTGCTACAGACAGTTGGCAGGTTCAAGTCCCATGTCATGACAGCAAGGTGCTGGGAAGGACCATCGGGAGACGGTGCTCTCTCCCCCTGTTTCCTGAGATGTAACGGTCGGGGGTTATGTTTGAAAGAACCCTGTCCACGTAAAGTTTTACAGATGAGAATTAGGTCAAACGTTTAAAAATAAAATAGCAATGCATTTTGGCACATCATCTGACAGAATAGTCTGTGTATTTGCATACTGGAGCCCGCTTATAATCCTGGACAATGGCAATGTCATTTTCTTGACTTTTGACAATGAAAAAACTACACACTATAGTATATTTGTTTAATCATTTTCATCTTTTTTTTAATCGACATTTTCATGGTAAAAGGTTAGCTGGACAGGGTTCTTTCAGACATAAGCCCAAACCGTTACATCTCAGGAAACAGGGGGAGAGAGCACCGTCTCCCGATGGTCCTTCCCAGCACCTTGACGTCATGACATGGGACTTGAACCTGCCAACTGTCTGTAGCAGAGGCAACGGGTCAAGCGCTCCACACCATTGAGCCAAGGCACCTTGGGGCATTCAGGAGATTTCATGGGGCATTCAGGAGATTTCTCCTGGTGCTTTTGAGTTTTTCTTTTTTATTCAAGCCTTGAAAAGTTCAAATTACTGCAGCATTGAGCTGTGGGAGGAACAGGCCTTGAACATGGAATGTCTGTACTGAAAGCCTGATGATTAGACCACTGCACCATCAGTCAGACACTCTCAGGCAAAGTCTCCTGGTAATTTTGAAGTGATCTTTTGTTCATTAGCCTTCAGTTCGTAAAGTTTAAATAACACAGCATCATATTAATCAGATTTTTCTTAGCGCTGTTGAGGTCTTCTTTTGTATGATAGTGTAACAGCCGGGAATCGAACCCTGGTCTCCCACGTGGAAAGCCAACATCTTAACGACTACGACAATTAGAGTTTTGAGGTAGTCAGGCTGAGGCTGAGGCTGTGAGCCACTGCTAGAATAGCAGTAAATGAAGCTCAATAACTCTAGCATTAAACTTTAGGAAGAGAGGGATTTGAACATGAACTCTCTGTGCTGAATAACCCCTACTACACCATCACTCAGTAACATCTGCCTCTTTGTACTGTTGAAGCGATCTTTTGTATGTTAGCCTTCAGATAGTAAAGCCCCTGGGACTCCGAATCCATATTCAATACACACACTTTTGCTTCAACACTCAACAGCCTTGTGTGGCGCTGTGGACTAGTGCGCTTGGCTGTAAACCAAGAGGTTGTTGGTTTGAATCCACCTCGGGACGATGGTGCTTTTAACATGATCCGAAGCAGTACTGTTTAAACATTCTAGCTCTGTTTAACTCAAAAGCACCAGGAGAAATCTCCTGAATGCCCCAAGGTGCCTTGGCTCAATGGTGTGGAGCGCTTGACCTGTTGCCTCTGCTACAGACAGTTGGCAGGTTCAAGTCCCATGTCATGACAGCAAGGTGCTGGGAAGGACCATCGGGAGACGGTGCTCTCTCCCCCTGTTTCCTGAGATGTAACGGTCGGGGGTTATGTTTGAAAGAACCCTGTCCACGTAAAGTTTTACAGATGAGAATTAGGTCAAACGTTTAAAAATAAAATAGCAATGCATTTTGGCACATCATCTGACAGAATAGTCTGTGTATTTGCATACTGGAGCCCGATTATAATCCTGGACAATGGCAATGTCATTTTCTTGACTTTTGACAATGAAAAAACTACACACTATAGTATATTTGTTTAATCATTTAATCTTTTTTTTAATCGACATTTTCATGATAAAAGGTTAGCTGGACAGGGTTCTTTCAGACATAAGCCCAAACCGTTACATATCAGGAAACAGGGGGAGAGAGCACCGTCTCCCGATGGTCCTTCCCAGCACCTTGACGTCATGACATGGGACTTGAACCTGCCAACTGTCTGTAGCAGAGGCAACGGGTCAAGTGCTCCACACCATTGAGCCAAGGCACCTTGGGGCATTCATGAGATTTCTCCTGGTGCTTTTGAGTTTTTCTTTTTTATTCAAGCCTTGAAAAGTTCAAATTACTGCAGCATTGAGCTGTGGGAGGAACAGGCCTTGAACATGGAATGTCTGTACTGAAAGCCTGATGATTAGACCACTGCACCATCAGTCAGACACTCTCAGGCAAAGTCTCCTGGTAATTTTGAAGTGATCTTTTGTTCATTAGCCTTCAGTTCGTAAAGTTTAAATAACACAGCATCATATTAATCAGATGTTTCTTAGCGCTGTTGAGGTCTTCTTTTGTATGATAGTGTAACAGCCGGGAATCGAACCCTGGTCTCCCACGTGGAAAGCCAACATCTTAACCACTACGACAATTAGAGTTTTGAGGTAGTCAGGCTGAGGCTGAGGCTGAGGCTGTGAGCCACTGCTAGAATAGCAGTAAATGAAGCTCAATAACTCTAGCATTAAACTTTAGGAAGAGAGGGATTTGAACATGAACTCTCTGTGCTGAATAACCCCTACTACACCATCACTCAGTAACATCTGCCTCTTTGTACTGTTGAAGCGATCTTTTGTATGTTAGCCTTCAGATAGTAAAGCCCCTGGGACTCCGAATCCATTATTCAATACACACACTTTTGCTTCAACACTCAACAGCCTTGTGTGGCGCTGTGGACAAGTGCGCTTGGCTGTAAACCAAGAGGTTGTTGGTTCGAATCCACCTCGGGGACGATGGTGCTTTTAACATGATCCGAAGCAGTACTGTTTAAACATTCTAGCTCTGTTTAACTCAAAAGCACCAGGAGAAATCTCCTGAATGCCCCAAGGTGCCTTGGCTCAATGGTGTGGAGCGCTTGACCCGTTGCCTCTGCTACAGACAGTTGGCAGGTTCAAGTCCCATGTCATGACAGCAAGGTGCTGGGAAGGACCATCGGGAGACGGTGCTCTCTCCCCCTGTTTCCTGAGATGTAACGGTCGGGGGTTATGTTTGAAAGAACCCTGTCCACGTAAAGTTTTACAGATGAGAATTAGGTCAAACGTTTAAAAATAAAATAGCAATGCATTTTGGCACATCATCTGACAGAATAGTCTGTGTATTTGCATACTGGAGCCCGATTATAATCCTGGACAATGGCAATGTCATTTTCTTGACTTTTGACAATGAAAAAACTACACACTATAGTATATTTGTTTAATCATTTCATCTTTTTTTAATCGACATTTTCATGGTAAAAGGTTAGCTGGACAGGGTTCTTTCAGACATAAGCCCAAACCGTTACATCTCAGGAAACAGGGGGAGAGAGCACCGTCTCCCAATGGTCCGTCCCAGCACCTTGACGTCATGACATGGGACTTGAACCTGCCAACTGTCTGTAGCAGAGGCAACGGGTCAAGCGCTCCACACCATTGAGCCAAGGCACCTTGGGGCATTCAGGAGATTTCTCCTGGTGCTTTTGAGTTTTTCTTTTTTATTCAAGCCTTGAAAAGTTCAAATTACTGCAGCATTGAGCTGTGGGAGGAACAGGCCTTGAACATGGAATGTCTGTACTGAAAGCCTGATGATTAGACCACTGCACCATCAGTCAGACACTCTCAGGCAAAGTCTCCTGGTAATTTTGAAGTGATCTTTTGTTCATTAGCCTTCAGTTCGTAAAGTTTAAATGACACAGCATCATATTAATCAGATGTTTCTTAGCGCTGTTGAGGTCTTCTTTTGTATGATAGTGTAACAGCCGGGAATCGAACCCTGGTCTCCCACGTGGAAAGCCAACATCTTAACGACTACGACAATTAGAGTTTTGAGGTAGTCAGGCTGAGGCTGAGGCTGAGGCTGTGAGCCACTGCTAGAATAGCAGTAAATGAAGCTCAATAACTCTAGCATTAAACTTTAGGAAGAGAGGGATTTGAACATGAACTCTCTGTGCTGAATAACCCCTACTACACCATCACTCAGTAACATCTGCCTCTTTGTACTGTTGAAGCGATCTTTTGTATGTTAGCCTTCAGATAGTAAAGCCCCTGGGACTCCGAATCCATATTCAATACACACACTTTTGCTTCAACACTCAACAGCCTTGTGTGGTGCTGTGGACTAGTGCGCTTGGCTGTAAACCAAGAGGTTGTTGGTTTGAATCCACCTCGGGACGATGGTGCTTTTAACATGATCCGAAGCAGTACTGTTTAAACATTCTAGCTCTGTTTAACTCAAAAGCACCAGGATAAATCTCCTGAATGCCCCAAGGTGCCTTGGCTCAATGGTGTGGAGCGCTTGACCTGTTGCCTCTGCTACAGACAGTTGGCAGGTTCAAGTCCCATGTCATGACAGCAAGGTGCTGGGAAGGACCATCGGGAGACGGTGCTCTCTCCCCCTGTTTCCTGAGATGTAACGGTTGGGGGTTATGTTTGAAAGAACCCTGTCCACGTAAAGTTTTACAGATGAGAATTAGGTCAAACGTTTAAAAATAAAATAGCAATGCATTTTGGCACATCATCTGACAGAATAGTCCGTGTATTTGCATACTGGAGCCCGATTATAATCCTGGACAATGGCAATGTCATTTTCTTGACTTTTGACAATGAAAAAACTACACACTATAGTATATTTGTTTGATCATTTTCATCTTTTTTTAAATCGACATTTTCATGGTAAAAGGTTAGCTGGACAGGGTTCTTTCAGACATAAGCCCAAACCGTTACATCTCAGGAAACAGGGGGAGAGAGCACCGTCTCCCGATGGTCCTTCCCAGCACCTTGACGTCATGACATGGGACTTGAACCTGCCAACTGTCTGTAGCAGAGGCAACGGGTCAAGCGCTCCACACCATTGAGCCAAGGCACCTTGGGGCATTCAGGAGATTTCTCCTGGTGCTTTTGAGTTTTTATTTTTTATTCAAGCCTTGAAAAGTTCAAATTACTGCAGCATTGAGCTGTGGGAGGAACAGGCCTTGAACATGGAATGTCTGTACTGAAAGCCTGATGATTAGACCACTGCACCATCAGTCAGACACTCTCAGGCAAAGTCTCCTGGTAATTTTGAAGTGATCTTTTGTTCATTAGCCTTCAGTTCGTAAAGTTTAAATAACACAGCATCATATTAATCAGATTTTTCTTAGCGCTGTTGAGGTCTTCTTTTGTATGATAGTGTAACAGCCGGGAATCGAACCCTGGTCTCCCACGTGGAAAGCCAACATCTTAACGACTACGACAATTAGAGTTTTGAGGTAGTCAGGCTGAGGCTGAGGCTGAGGCTGTGAGCCACTGCTAGGATAGCAGTAAATGAAGCTCAATAACTCTAGCATTAAACTTTAGGAAGAGAGGGATTTGAACATGAACTCTCTGTGCTGAATAACCCCTACTACACCATCACTCAGTAACATCTGCCTCTTTGTACTGTTGAAGTGATCTTTTGTATGTTAGCCTTCAGATAGTAAAGCCCCTGGGACTCCGAATCCATATTCAATACACACACTTTTGCTTCAACACTCAACAGCCTTGTGTGGCGCTGTGGACTAGTGCGCTTGGCTGTAAACCAAGAGGTTGTTGGTTTGAATCCACCTCGGGACGATGGTGCTTTTAACATGATCCGAAGCAGTACTGTTTAAACATTCTAGCTCTGTTTAACTCAAAAGCACCAGGAGAAATCTCCTGAATGCCCCAAGGTGCCTTGGCTCAATGGTGTGGAGCGCTTGACCTGTTGCCTCTGCTACAGACAGTTGGCAGGTTCAAGTCCCATGTCATGACAGCAAGGTGCTGGGAAGGACCATCGGGAGACGGTGCTCTCTCACCCTGTTTCCTGAGATGTAACGGTCGGGGGTTATGTTTGAAAGAACCCTGTCCACGTAAAGTTTTACAGATGAGAATTAGGTCAAACGTTTAAAAATAAAATAGCAATGCATTTTGGCACATCATCTGACAGAATAGTCTGTGTATTTGCATACTGGAGCCCGATTATAATCCTGGACAATGGCAATGTCATTTTCTTGACTTTTGACAATGAAAAAACTACACACTATAGTATATTTGTTTAATCATTTCATCTTTTTTTTAATCGACATTTTCATGATAAAAGGTTAGCTGGACAGGGTTCTTTCAGACATAAGCCCAAACCGTTACATATCAGGAAACAGGGGGAGAGAGCACCGTCTCCCGATGGTCCTTCCCAGCACCTTGACGTCATGACATGGGACTTGAACCTGCCAACTGTCTGTAGCAGAGGCAACGGGTCAAGCGCTCCACACCATTGAGCCAAGGCACCTTGGGGCATTCATGAGATTTCTCCTGGTGCTTTTGAGTTTTTCTTTTTTATTCAAGCCTTGAAAAGTTCAAATTACTGCAGCATTGAGCTGTGGGAGGAACAGGCCTTGAACATGGAATGTCTGTACTGAAAGCCTGATGATTAGACCACTGCACCATCAGTCAGACACTCTCAGGCAAAGTCTCCTGGTAATTTTGAAGTGATCTTTTGTTCATTAGCCTTCAGTTCGTAAAGTTTAAATAACACAGCATCATATTAATCAGATGTTTCTTAGCGCTGTTGAGGTCTTCTTTTGTATGATAGTGTAACAGCCGGGAATCGAACCCTGGTCTCCCACGTGGAAAGCCAACATCTTAACCACTACGACAATTAGAGTTTTGAGGTAGTCAGGCTGAGGCTGAGGCTGAGGCTGTGAGCCACTGCTAGAATAGCAGTAAATGAAGCTCAATAACTCTAGCATTAAACTTTAGGAAGAGAGGGATTTGAACATGAACTCTCTGTGCTGAATAACCCCTACTACACCATCACTCAGTAACATCTGCCTCTTTGTACTGTTGAAGCGATCTTTTGTATGTTAGCCTTCAGATAGTAAAGCCCCTGGGACTCCGAATCCATTATTCAATACACACACTTTTGCTTCAACACTCAACAGCCTTGTGTGGCGCTGTGGACAAGTGCGCTTGGCTGTAAACCAAGAGGTTGTTGGTTCGAATCCACCTCGGGGACGATGGTGCTTTTAACATGATCCGAAGCAGTACTGTTTAAACATTCTAGCTCTGTTTAACTCAAAAGCACCAGGAGAAATCTCCTGAATGCCCCAAGGTGCCTTGGCTCAATGGTGTGGAGCGCTTGACCCGTTGCCTCTGCTACAGACAGTTGGCAGGTTCAAGTCCCATGTCATGACAGCAAGGTGCTGGGAAGGACCATCGGGAGACGGTGCTCTCTCCCCCTGTTTCCTGAGATGTAACGGTCGGGGGTTATGTTTGAAAGAACCCTGTCCACGTAAAGTTTTACAGATGAGAATTAGGTCAAACGTTTAAAAATAAAATAGCAATGCATTTTGGCACATCATCTGACAGAATAGTCTGTGTATTTGCATACTGGAGCCCGATTATAATCCTGGACAATGGCAATGTCATTTTCTTGACTTTTGACAATGAAAAAACTACACACTATAGTATATTTGTTTAATCATTTCATCTTTTTTTAATCGACATTTTCATGGTAAAAGGTTAGCTGGACAGGGTTCTTTCAGACATAAGCCCAAACCGTTACATCTCAGGAAACAGGGGGAGAGAGCACCGTCTCCCAATGGTCCGTCCCAGCACCTTGACGTCATGACATGGGACTTGAACCTGCCAACTGTCTGTAGCAGAGGCAACGGGTCAAGCGCTCCACACCATTGAGCCAAGGCACCTTGGGGCATTCAGGAGATTTCTCCTGGTGCTTTTGAGTTTTTCTTTTTTATTCAAGCCTTGAAAAGTTCAAATTACTGCAGCATTGAGCTGTGGGAGGAACAGGCCTTGAACATGGAATGTCTGTACTGAAAGCCTGATGATTAGACCACTGCACCATCAGTCAGACACTCTCAGGCAAAGTCTCCTGGTAATTTTGAAGTGATCTTTTGTTCATTAGCCTTCAGTTCGTAAAGTTTAAATGACACAGCATCATATTAATCAGATGTTTCTTAGCGCTGTTGAGGTCTTCTTTTGTATGATAGTGTAACAGCCGGGAATCGAACCCTGGTCTCCCACGTGGAAAGCCAACATCTTAACGACTACGACAATTAGAGTTTTGAGGTAGTCAGGCTGAGGCTGAGGCTGAGGCTGTGAGCCACTGCTAGAATAGCAGTAAATGAAGCTCAATAACTCTAGCATTAAACTTTAGGAAGAGAGGGATTTGAACATGAACTCTCTGTGCTGAATAACCCCTACTACACCATCACTCAGTAACATCTGCCTCTTTGTACTGTTGAAGCGATCTTTTGTATGTTAGCCTTCAGATAGTAAAGCCCCTGGGACTCCGAATCCATATTCAATACACACACTTTTGCTTCAACACTCAACAGCCTTGTGTGGTGCTGTGGACTAGTGCGCTTGGCTGTAAACCAAGAGGTTGTTGGTTTGAATCCACCTCGGGACGATGGTGCTTTTAACATGATCCGAAGCAGTACTGTTTAAACATTCTAGCTCTGTTTAACTCAAAAGCACCAGGAGAAATCTCCTGAATGCCCCAAGGTGCCTTGGCTCAATGGTGTGGAGCGCTTGACCTGTTGCCTCTGCTACAGACAGTTGGCAGGTTCAAGTCCCATGTCATGACAGCAAGGTGCTGGGAAGGACCATCGGGAGACGGTGCTCTCTCCCCCTGTTTCCTGAGATGTAACGGTTGGGGGTTATGTTTGAAAGAACCCTGTCCACGTAAAGTTTTACAGATGAGAATTAGGTCAAACGTTTAAAAATAAAATAGCAATGCATTTTGGCACATCATCTGACAGAATAGTCCGTGTATTTGCATACTGGAGCCCGATTATAATCCTGGACAATGGCAATGTCATTTTCTTGACTTTTGACAATGAAAAAACTACACACTATAGTATATTTGTTTGATCATTTTCATCTTTTTTTAAATCGACATTTTCATGGTAAAAGGTTAGCTGGACAGGGTTCTTTCAGACATAAGCCCAAACCGTTACATCTCAGGAAACAGGGGGAGAGAGCACCGTCTCCCGATGGTCCTTCCCAGCACCTTGACGTCATGACATGGGACTTGAACCTGCCAACTGTCTGTAGCAGAGGCAACGGGTCAAGCGCTCCACACCATTGAGCCAAGGCACCTTGGGGCATTCAGGAGATTTCTCCTGGTGCTTTTGAGTTTTTATTTTTTATTCAAGCCTTGAAAAGTTCAAATTACTGCAGCATTGAGCTGTGGGAGGAACAGGCCTTGAACATGGAATGTCTGTACTGAAAGCCTGATGATTAGACCACTGCACCATCAGTCAGACACTCTCAGGCAAAGTCTCCTGGTAATTTTGAAGTGATCTTTTGTTCATTAGCCTTCAGTTCGTAAAGTTTAAATAACACAGCATCATATTAATCAGATTTTTCTTAGCGCTGTTGAGGTCTTCTTTTGTATGATAGTGTAACAGCCGGGAATCGAACCCTGGTCTCCCACGTGGAAAGCCAACATCTTAACGACTACGACAATTAGAGTTTTGAGGTAGTCAGGCTGAGGCTGAGGCTGTGAGCCACTGCTAGGATAGCAGTAAATGAAGCTCAATAACTCTAGCATTAAACTTTAGGAAGAGAGGGATTTGAACATGAACTCTCTGTGCTGAATAACCCCTACTACACCATCACTCAGTAACATCTGCCTCTTTGTACTGTTGAAGTGATCTTTTGTATGTTAGCCTTCAGATAGTAAAGCCCCTGGGACTCCGAATCCATTATTCAATACACACACTTTTGCTTCAACACTCAACAGCCTTGTGTGGCCCTGTGGACAAGTGCGCTTGGCTGTAAACCAAGAGGTTGTTGGTTCGAATCCACCTCGGGGACGATGGTGCTTTTAACATGATCCGAAGCAGTACTGTTTAAACATTCTAGCTCTGTTTAACTCAAAAGCACCAGGAGAAATCTCCTGAATGCCCCAAGGTGCCTTGGCTCAATGGTGTGGAGCGCTTGACCCGTTGCCTCTGCTACAGACAGTTGGCAGGTTCAAGTCCCATGTCATGACAGCAAGGTGCTGGGAAGGACCATCGGGAGACGGTGCTCTCTCCCCCTGTTTCCTGAGATGTAACGGTCGGGGGTTATGTTTGAAAGAACCCTGTCCACGTAAAGTTTTACAGATGAGAATTAGGTCAAACGTTTAAAAATAAAATAGCAATGCATTTTGGCACATCATCTGACAGAATAGTCTGTGTATTTGCATACTGGAGCCCGATTATAATCCTGGACAATGGCAATGTCATTTTCTTGACTTTTGACAATGAAAAAACTACACACTATAGTATATTTGTTTAATCATTTCATCTTTTTTTTAATCGACATTTTCATGGTAAAAGGTTAGCTGGACAGGGTTCTTTCAGACATAAGCCCAAACCGTTACATCTCAGGAAACAGGGGGAGAGAGCACCGTCTCCCGATGGTCCTTCCCAGCACCTTGACGTCATGACATGGGACTTGAACCTGCCAACTGTCTGTAGCAGAGGCAACGGGTCAAGCGCTCCACACCATTGAGCCAAGGCACCTTGGGGCATTCAGGAGATTTCTCCTGGTGCTTTTGAGTTTTTCTTTTTTATTCAAGCCTTGAAAAGTTCAAATTACTGCAGCATTGAGCTGTGGGAGGAACAGGCCTTGAACATGGAATGTCTGTACTGAAAGCCTGATGATTAGACCACTGCACCATCAGTCAGACACTCTCAGGCAAAGTCTCCTGGTAATTTTGAAGTGATCTTTTGTTCATTAGCCTTCAGTTCGTAAAGTTTAAATGACACAGCATCATATTAATCAGATGTTTCTTAGCGCTGTTGAGGTCTTCTTTTGTATGATAGTGTAACAGCCGGGAATCGAACCCTGGTCTCCCACGTGGAAAGCCAACATCTTAACGACTACGACAATTAGAGTTTTGAGGTAGTCAGGCTGAGGCTGAGGCTGTGAGCCACTGCTAGAATAGCAGTAAATGAAGCTCAATAACTCTAGCATTAAACTTTAGGAAGAGAGGGATTTGAACATGAACTCTCTGTGCTGAATAACCCCTACTACACCATCACTCAGTAACATCTGCCTCTTTGTACTGTTGAAGCGATCTTTTGTATGTTAGCCTTCAGATAGTAAAGCCCCTGGGACTCCGAATCCATATTCAATACACACACTTTTGCTTCAACACTCAACAGCCTTGTGTGGCGCTGTGGACTAGTGTGCTTGGCTGTAAACCAAGAGGTTGTTGGTTTGAATCCACCTCGGGACGATGGTGCTTTTAACATGATCCGAAGCAGTACTGTTTAAACATTCTAGCTCTGTTTAACTCAAAAGCACCAGGAGAAATCTCCTGAATGCCCCAAGGTGCCTTGGCTCAATGGTGTGGAGCGCTTGACCTGTTGCCTCTGCTACAGACAGTTGGCAGGTTCAAGTCCCATGTCATGACAGCAAGGTGCTGGGAAGGACCATCGGGAGACGGTGCTCTCTCCCCCTGTTTCCTGAGATGTAACGGTCGGGGGTTATGTTTGAAAGAACCTTGTCCACGTAAAGTTTTACAGATGAGAATTAGGTCAAACGTTTAAAAATAAAATAGCAATGCATTTTGGCACATCATCTGACAGAATAGTCTGTGTATTTGCATACTGGAGCCCGATTATAATCCTGGACAATGGCAATGTCATTTTCTTGACTTTTGACAATGAAAAAACTACACACTATAGTATATTTGTTTGATCATTTTCATCTTTTTTTTAAATCGACATTTTCATGGTAAAAGGTTAGCTGGACAGGGTTCTTTCAGACATAAGCCCAAACCGTTACATCTCAGGAAACAGGGGGAGAGAGCACCGTCTCCCGATGGTCCTTCCCAGCACCTTGACGTCATGACATGGGACTTGAACCTGCCAACTGTCTGTAGCAGAGGCAACGGGTCAAGCGCTCCACACCATTGAGCCAAGGCACCTTCGGGCATTCAGGAGATTTCTCCTGGTGCTTTTGAGTTTTTCTTTTTTATTCAAGCCTTGAAAAGTTCAAATTACTGCAGCATTGAGCTGTGGGAGGAACAGGCCTTGAACATGGAATGTCTGTACTGAAAGCCTGATGATTAGACCACTGCACCATCAGTCAGACACTCTCAGGCAAAGTCTCCTGGTAATTTTGAAGTGATCTTTTGTTCATTAGCCTTCAGTTCGTAAAGTTTAAATGACACAGCATCATATTAATCAGATGTTTCTTAGCGCTGTTGAGGTCTTCTTTTGTATGATAGTGTAACAGCCGGGAATCGAACCCTGGTCTCCCACGTGGAAAGCCAACATCTTAACGACTACGACAATTAGAGTTTTGAGGTAGTCAGGCTGAGGCTGAGGCTGTGAGCCACTGCTAGAATAGCAGTAAATGAAGCTCAATAACTCTAGCATTAAACTTTAGGAAGAGAGGGATTTGAACATGAACTCTCTGTGCTGAATAACCCCTACTACACCATCACTCAGTAACATCTGCCTCTTTGTACTGTTGAAGCGATCTTTTGTATGTTAGCCTTCAGATAGTAAAGCCCCTGGGACTCCGAATCCATATTCAATACACACACTTTTGCTTCAACACTCAACAGCCTTGTGTGGCGCTGTGGACTAGTGTGCTTGGCTGTAAACCAAGAGGTTGTTGGTTTGAATCCACCTCGGGACGATGGTGCTTTTAACATGATCCGAAGCAGTACTGTTTAAACATTCTAGCTCTGTTTAACTCAAAAGCACCAGGAGAAATCTCCTGAATGCCCCAAGGTGCCTTGGCTCAATGGTGTGGAGCGCTTGACCTGTTGCCTCTGCTACAGACAGTTGGCAGGTTCAAGTCCCATGTCATGACAGCAAGGTGCTGGGAAGGACCATCGGGAGACGGTGCTCTCTCCCCCTGTTTCCTGAGATGTAACGGTCGGGGGTTATGTTTGAAAGAACCTTGTCCACGTAAAGTTTTACAGATGAGAATTAGGTCAAACGTTTAAAAATAAAATAGCAATGCATTTTGGCACATCATCTGACAGAATAGTCTGTGTATTTGCATACTGGAGCCCGATTATAATCCTGGACAATGGCAATGTCATTTTCTTGACTTTTGACAATGAAAAAACTACACACTATAGTATATTTGTTTGATCATTTTCATCTTTTTTTTAAATCGACATTTTCATGGTAAAAGGTTAGCTGGACAGGGTTCTTTCAGACATAAGCCCAAACCGTTACATCTCAGGAAACAGGGGGAGAGAGCACCGTCTCCCGATGGTCCTTCCCAGCACCTTGACGTCATGACATGGGACTTGAACCTGCCAACTGTCTGTAGCAGAGGCAACGGGTCAAGCGCTCCACACCATTGAGCCAAGGCACCTTCGGGCATTCAGGAGATTTCTCCTGGTGCTTTTGAGTTTTTCTTTTTTATTCAAGCCTTGAAAAGTTCAAATTACTGCAGCATTGAGCTGTGGGAGGAACAGGCCTTGAACATGGAATGTCTGTACTGAAAGCCTGATGATTAGACCACTGCACCATCAGTCAGACACTCTCAGGCAAAGTCTCCTGGTAATTTTGAAGTGATCTTTTGTTCATTAGCCTTCAGTTCGTAAAGTTTAAATAACACAGCATCATATTAATCAGATTTTTCTTAGCGCTGTTGAGGTCTTCTTTTGTATGATAGTGTAACAGCCGGGAATCGAACCCTGGTCTCCCACGTGGAAAGCCAACATCTTAACGACTACGACAATTAGAGTTTTGAGGTAGTCAGGCTGAGGCTGAGGCTGTGAGCCACTGCTAGAATAGCAGTAAATGAAGCTCAATAACTCTAGCATTAAACTTTAGGAAGAGAGGGATTTGAACATGAACTCTCTGTGCTGAATAACCCCTACTACACCATCACTCAGTAACATCTGCCTCTTTGTACTGTTGAAGCGATCTTTTGTATGTTAGCCTTCAGATAGTAAAGCCCCTGGGACTCCGAATCCATATTCAATACACACACTTTTGCTTCAACACTCAACAGCCTTGTGTGGCGCTGTGGACTAGTGTGCTTGGCTGTAAACCAAGAGGTTGTTGGTTTGAATCCACCTCGGGACGATGGTGCTTTTAACATGATCCGAAGCAGTACTGTTTAAACATTCTAGCTCTGTTTAACTCAAAAGCACCAGGAGAAATCTCCTGAATGCCCCAAGGTGCCTTGGCTCAATGGTGTGGAGCACTTGACCCGTTGCCTCTGCTACAGACAGTTGGCAGGTTCAAGTCCCATGTCATGACAGCAAGGTGCTGGGAAGGACCATCGGGAGACGGTGCTCTCTCCCCCTGTTTCCTGAGATGTAACGGTCGGGGGTTATGTTTGAAAGAACCCTGTCCACATAAAGTTTTACAGATGAGAATTAGGTCAAACGTTTAAAAATAAAATAGCAATGCATTTTGGCACATCATCTGACAGAATAGTCTGTGTATTTGCATACTGGAGCCCGATTATAATCCTGGACAATGGCAATGTCATTTTCTTGACTTTTGACAATGAAAAAACTACACACTATAGTATATTTGTTTAATCATTTCATCTTTTTTTTAATCGACATTTTCACGGTAAAAGGTTAGCTGGACAGGGTTCTTTCAGACATAAGCCCAAACCATTACATCTCAGGAAACAGGGGGAGAGAGCACCGTCTCCCGATGGTCCTTCCCAGCACCTTGACGTCATGACATGGGACTTGAACCTGCCAACTGTCTGTAGCAGAGGCAACGGGTCAAGCGCTCCACACCATTGAGCCAAGGCACCTTGGGGCATTCAGGAGATTTCTCCTGGTGCTTTTGAGTTTTTCTTTTTTATTCAAGCCTTGAAAAGTTCAAATTACTGCAGCATTGAGCTGTGGGAGGAACAGGCCTTGAACATGGAATGTCTGTACTGAAAGCCTGATGATTAGACCACTGCACCATCAGTCAGACACTCTCAGGCAAAGTCTCCTGGTAATTTTGAAGTGATCTTTTGTTCATTAGCCTTCAGTTCGTAAAGTTTAAATAACACAGCATCATATTAATCAGATGTTTCTTAGCGCTGTTGAGGTCTTCTTTTGTATGATAGTGTAACAGCCGGGAATCGAACCCTGGTCTCCCACGTGGAAAGCCAACATCTTAACCACTACGACAATTAGAGTTTTGAGGTAGTCAGGCTGAGGCTGAGGCTGAGGCTGTGAGCCACTGCTAGAATAGCAGTAAATGAAGCTCAATAACTCTAGCATTAAACTTTAGGAAGAGAGGGATTTGAACATGAACTCTCTGTGCTGAATAACCCCTACTACACCATCACTCAGTAACATCTGCCTCTTTGTACTGTTGAAGTGATCTTTTGTATGTTAGCCTTCAGATAGTAAAGTCCCTGGGACTCCGAATCCATTATTCAATACACACACTTTTGCTTCAACACTCAACAGCCTTGTGTGGCGCTGTGGACAAGTGCGCTTGGCTGTAAACCAAGAGGTTTTTGGTTCGAATCCACCTCGGGGACGATGGTGCTTTTAACATGATCCGAAGCAGTACTGTTTAAACATTCTAGCTCTGTTTAACTCAAAAGCACCAGGAGAAATCTCCTGAATGCCCCAAGGTGCCTTGGCTCAATGGTGTGGAGCGCTTGACCCGTTGCCTCTGCTACAGACAGTTGGCAGGTTCAAGTCCCATGTCATGACAGCAAGGTGCTGGGAAGGACCATCGGGAGACGGTGCTCTCTCCCCCTGTTTCCTGAGATGTAACGGTCGGGGGTTATGTTTGAAAGAACCCTGTCCACGTAAAGTTTTACAGATGAGAATTAGGTCAAACGTTTAAAAATAAAATAGCAATGCATTTTGGCACATCATCTGACAGAATAGTCTGTGTATTTGCATACTGGAGCCCGATTATAATCCTGGACAATGGCAATGTCATTTTCTTGACTTTTGACAATGAAAAAACTACACACTATAGTATATTTGTTTAATCATTTCATCTTTTTTTTAATCGACATTTTCATGGTAAAAGGTTAGCTGGACAGGGTTCTTTCAGACATAAGCCCAAACCGTTACATCTCAGGAAACAGGGGGAGAGAGCACCGTCTCCCGATGGTCCTTCCCAGCACCTTGACGTCATGACATGGGACTTGAACCTGCCAACTGTCTGTAGCAGAGGCAACGGGTCAAGCGCTCCACACCATTGAGCCAAGGCACCTTGGGGCATTCAGGAGATTTCTCCTGGTGCTTTTGAGTTTTTCTTTTTTATTCAAGCCTTGAAAAGTTCAAATTACTGCAGCATTGAGCTGTGGGAGGAACAGGCCTTGAACATGGAATGTCTGTACTGAAAGCCTGATGATTAGACCACTGCACCATCAGTCAGACACTCTCAGGCAAAGTCTCCTGGTAATTTTGAAGTGATCTTTTGTTCATTAGCCTTCAGTTCGTAAAGTTTAAATAACACAGCATCATATTAATCAGATGTTTCTTAGCGCTGTTGAGGTCTTCTTTTGTATGATAGTGTAACAGCCGGGAATCGAACCCTGGTCTCCCACGTGGAAAGCCAACATCTTAACCACTACGACAATTAGAGTTTTGAGGTAGTCAGGCTGAGGCTGAGGCTGAGGCTGTGAGCCACTGCTAGAATAGCAGTAAATGAAGCTCAATAACTCTAGCATTAAACTTTAGGAAGAGAGGGATTTGAACATGAACTCTCTGTGCTGAATAACCCCTACTACACCATCACTCAGTAACATCTGCCTCTTTGTACTGTTGAAGTGATCTTTTGTATGTTAGCCTTCAGATAGTAAAGTCCCTGGGACTCCGAATCCATTATTCAATACACACACTTTTGCTTCAACACTCAACAGCCTTGTGTGGCGCTGTGGACAAGTGCGCTTGGCTGTAAACCAAGAGGTTTTTGGTTCGAATCCACCTCGGGGACGATGGTGCTTTTAACATGATCCGAAGCAGTACTGTTTAAACATTCTAGCTCTGTTTAACTCAAAAGCACCAGGAGAAATCTCCTGAATGCCCCAAGGTGCCTTGGCTCAATGGTGTGGAGCGCTTGACCCGTTGCCTCTGCTACAGACAGTTGGCAGGTTCAAGTCCCATGTCATGACAGCAAGGTGCTGGGAAGGACCATCGGGAGACGGTGCTCTCTCCCCCTGTTTCCTGAGATGTAACGGTCGGGGGTTATGTTTGAAAGAACCCTGTCCACGTAAAGTTTTACAGATGAGAATTAGGTCAAACGTTTAAAAATAAAATAGCAATGCATTTTGGCACATCATCTGACAGAATAGTCTGTGTATTTGCATACTGGAGCCCGATTATAATCCTGGACAATGGCAATGTCATTTTCTTGACTTTTGACAATGAAAAAACTACACACTATAGTATATTTGTTTGATCATTTTCATCTTTTTTTTAAATCGACATTTTCATGGTAAAAGGTTAGCTGGACAGGGTTCTTTCAGACATAAGCCCAAACCGTTACATCTCAGGAAACAGGGGGAGAGAGCACCGTCTCCCGATGGTCCTTCCCAGCACCTTGACGTCATGACATGGGACTTGAACCTGCCAACTGTCTGTAGCAGAGGCAACGGGTCAAGCGCTCCACACCATTGAGCCAAGGCACCTTGGGGCATTCAGGAGATTTCTCCTGGTGCTTTTGAGTTTTTCTTTTTTATTCAAGCCTTGAAAAGTTCAAATTACTGCAGCATTGAGCTGTGGGAGGAACAGGCCTTGAACATGGAATGTCTGTACTGAAAGCCTGATGATTAGACCACTGCACCATCAGTCAGACACTCTCAGGCAAAGTCTCCTGGTAATTTTGAAGTGATCTTTTGTTCATTAGCCTTCAGTTCGTAAAGTTTAAATAACACAGCATCATATTAATCAGATTTTTCTTAGCGCTGTTGAGGTCTTCTTTTGTATGATAGTGTAACAGCCGGGAATCTAACCCTGGTCTCCCACGTGGAAAGCCAACATCTTAACAACTACGACAATTAGAGTTTTGAGGTAGTCAGGCTGAGGCTGAGGCTGTGAGCCACTGCTAGAATAGCAGTAAATGAAGCTCAATAACTCTAGCATTAAACTTTAGGAAGAGAGGGATTTGAACATGAACTCTCTGTGCTGAATAACCCCTACTACACCATCACTCAGTAACATCTGCCTCTTTGTACTGTTGAAGCGATCTTTTGTATGTTAGCCTTCAGATAGTAAAGCCCCTGGGACTCCGAATCCATATTCAATACACACACTTTTGCTTCAACACTCAACAGCCTTGTGTGGCGCTGTGGACTAGTGCGCTTGGCTGTAAACCAAGAGGTTGTTGGTTTGAATCCACCTCGGGACGATGGTGCTTTTAACATGATCCGAAGCAGTACTGTTTAAACATTCTAGCTCTGTTTAACTCAAAAGCACCAGGAGAAATCTCCTGAATGCCCCAAGGTGCCTTGGCTCAATGGTGTGGAGCACTTGACCCGTTGCCTCTGCTACAGACAGTTGGCAGGTTCAAGTCCCATGTCATGACAGCAAGGTGCTGGGAAGGACCATCGGGAGACGGTGCTCTCTCCCCCTGTTTCCTGAGATGTAACGGTCGGGGGTTATGTTTGAAAGAACCCTGTCCACGTAAAGTTTTACAGATGAGAATTAGGTCAAACGTTTAAAAATAAAATAGCAATGCATTTTGGCACATCATCTGACAGAATAGTCTGTGTATTTGCATACTGGAGCCCGATTATAATCCTGGACAATGGCAATGTCATTTTCTTGACTTTTGACAATGAAAAAACTACACACTATAGTATATTTGTTTAATCATTTCATCTTTTTTTTAATCAACATTTTCATGGTAAAAGGTTAGCTGGACAGGGTTCTTTCAGACATAAGCCCAAACCGTTACATCTCAGGAAACAGGGGGAGAGAGCACCGTCTCCCGATGGTCCTTCCCAGCACCTTGACGTCATGACATGGGACTTGAACCTGCCAACTGTCTGTAGCAGAGGCAACGGGTCAAGCGCTCCACACCATTGAGCCAAGGCACCTTGGGGCATTCAGGAGATTTCTCCTGGTGCTTTTGAGTTTTTCTTTTTTATTCAAGCCTTGAAAAGTTCAAATTACTGCAGCATTGAGCTGTGGGAGGAACAGGCCTTGAACATGGAATGTCTGTACTGAAAGCCTGATGATTAGACCACTGCACCATCAGTCAGACACTCTCAGGCAAAGTCTCCTGGTAATTTTGAAGTGATCTTTTGTTCATTAGCCTTCAGTTCGTAAAGTTTAAATAACACAGCATCATATTAATCAGATGTTTCTTAGCGCTGTTGAGGTCTTCTTTTGTATGATAGTGTAACAGCCGGGAATCGAACCCTGGTCTCCCACGTGGAAAGCCAACATCTTAACCACTACGACAATTAGAGTTTTGAGGTAGTCAGGCTGAGGCTGAGGCTGAGGCTGTGAGCCACTGCTAGAATAGCAGTAAATGAAGCTCAATAACTCTAGCATTAAACTTTAGGAAGAGAGGGATTTGAACATGAACTCTCTGTGCTGAATAACCCCTACTACACCATCACTCAGTAACATCTGCCTCTTTGTACTGTTGAAGTGATCTTTTGTATGTTAGCCTTCAGATAGTAAAGTCCCTGGGACTCCGAATCCATTATTCAATACACACACTTTTGCTTCAACACTCAACAGCCTTGTGTGGCGCTGTGGACAAGTGCGCTTGGCTGTAAACCAAGAGGTTTTTGGTTCGAATCCACCTCGGGGACGATGGTGCTTTTAACATGATCCGAAGCAGTACTGTTTAAACATTCTAGCTCTGTTTAACTCAAAAGCACCAGGAGAAATCTCCTGAATGCCCCAAGGTGCCTTGGCTCAATGGTGTGGAGCGCTTGACCCGTTGCCTCTGCTACAGACAGTTGGCAGGTTCAAGTCCCATGTCATGACAGCAAGGTGCTGGGAAGGACCATCGGGAGACGGTGCTCTCTCCCCCTGTTTCCTGAGATGTAACGGTCGGGGGTTATGTTTGAAAGAACCCTGTCCACGTAAAGTTTTACAGATGAGAATTAGGTCAAACGTTTAAAAATAAAATAGCAATGCATTTTGGCACATCATCTGACAGAATAGTCTGTGTATTTGCATACTGGAGCCCGATTATAATCCTGGACAATGGCAATGTCATTTTCTTGACTTTTGACAATGAAAAAACTACACACTATAGTATATTTGTTTAATCATTTCATCTTTTTTTTAATCGACATTTCCATGGTAAAAGGTTAGCTGGACAGGGTTCTTTCAGACATAAGCCCAAACCGTTACATCTCAGGAAACAGGGGGAGAGAGCACCGTCTCCCGATGGTCCTTCCCAGCACCTTGACGTCATGACATGGGACTTGAACCTGCCAACTGTCTGTAGCAGAGGCAACGGGTCAAGCGCTCCACACCATTGAGCCAAGGCACCTTGGGGCATTCAGGAGATTTCTCCTGGTGCTTTTGAGTTTTTCTTTTTTATTCAAGCCTTGAAAAGTTCAAATTACTGCAGCATTGAGCTGTGGGAGGAACAGGCCTTGAACATGGAATGTCTGTACTGAAAGCCTGATGATTAGACCACTGCACCATCAGTCAGACACTCTCAGGCAAAGTCTCCTGGTAATTTTGAAGTGATCTTTTGTTCATTAGCCTTCAGTTCGTAAAGTTTAAATAACACAGCATCATATTAATCAGATGTTTCTTAGCGCTGTTGAGGTCTTCTTTTGTATGATAGTGTAACAGCCGGGAATCGAACCCTGGTCTCCCACGTGGAAAGCCAACATCTTAACCACTACGACAATTAGAGTTTTGAGGTAGTCAGGCTGAGGCTGAGGCTGAGGCTGTGAGCCACTGCTAGAATAGCAGTAAATGAAGCTCAATAACTCTAGCATTAAACTTTAGGAAGAGAGGGATTTGAACATGAACTCTCTGTGCTGAATAACCCCTACTACACCATCACTCAGTAACATCTGCCTCTTTGTACTGTTGAAGTGATCTTTTGTATGTTAGCCTTCAGATAGTAAAGTCCCTGGGACTCCGAATCCATTATTCAATACACACACTTTTGCTTCAACACTCAACAGCCTTGTGTGGCGCTGTGGACAAGTGCGCTTGGCTGTAAACCAAGAGGTTTTTGGTTCGAATCCACCTCGGGGACGATGGTGCTTTTAACATGATCCGAAGCAGTACTGTTTAAACATTCTAGCTCTGTTTAACTCAAAAGCACCAGGAGAAATCTCCTGAATGCCCCAAGGTGCCTTGGCTCAATGGTGTGGAGCGCTTGACCCGTTGCCTCTGCTACAGACAGTTGGCAGGTTCAAGTCCCATGTCATGACAGCAAGGTGCTGGGAAGGACCATCGGGAGACGGTGCTCTCTCCCCCTGTTTCCTGAGATGTAACGGTCGGGGGTTATGTTTGAAAGAACCCTGTCCACGTAAAGTTTTACAGATGAGAATTAGGTCAAACGTTTAAAAATAAAATAGCAATGCATTTTGGCACATCATCTGACAGAATAGTCTGTGTATTTGCATACTGGAGCCCGATTATAATCCTGGACAATGGCAATGTCATTTTCTTGACTTTTGACAATGAAAAAACTACACACTATAGTATATTTGTTTGATCATTTTCATCTTTTTTTTAAATCGACATTTTCATGGTAAAAGGTTAGCTGGACAGGGTTCTTTCAGACATAAGCCCAAACCGTTACATCTCAGGAAACAGGGGGAGAGAGCACCGTCTCCCGATGGTCCTTCCCAGCACCTTGACGTCATGACATGGGACTTGAACCTGCCAACTGTCTGTAGCAGAGGCAACGGGTCAAGCGCTCCACACCATTGAGCCAAGGCACCTTGGGGCATTCAGGAGATTTCTCCTGGTGCTTTTGAGTTTTTCTTTTTTATTCAAGCCTTGAAAAGTTCAAATTACTGCAGCATTGAGCTGTGGGAGGAACAGGCCTTGAACATGGAATGTCTGTACTGAAAGCCTGATGATTAGACCACTGCACCATCAGTCAGACACTCTCAGGCAAAGTCTCCTGGTAATTTTGAAGTGATCTTTTGTTCATTAGCCTTCAGTTCGTAAAGTTTAAATAACACAGCATCATATTAATCAGATTTTTCTTAGCGCTGTTGAGGTCTTCTTTTGTATGATAGTGTAACAGCCGGGAATCGAACCCTGGTCTCCCACGTGGAAAGCCAACATCTTAACGACTACGACAATTAGAGTTTTGAGGTAGTCAGGCTGAGGCTGAGGCTGTGAGCCACTGCTAGAATAGCAGTAAATGAAGCTCAATAACTCTAGCATTAAACTTTAGGAAGAGAGGGATTTGAACATGAACTCTCTGTGCTGAATAACCCCTACTACACCATCACTCAGTAACATCTGCCTCTTTGTACTGTTGAAGCGATCTTTTGTATGTTAGCCTTCAGATACTAAAGCCCCTGGGACTCCGAATCCATATTCAATACACACACTTTTGCTTCAACACTCAACAGCCTTGTGTGGCGCTGTGGACTAGTGCGCTTGGCTGTAAACCAAGAGGTTGTTGGTTTGAATCCACCTCGGGACGATGGTGCTTTTAACATGATCCGAAGCAGTACTGTTTAAACATTCTAGCTCTGTTTAACTCAAAAGCACCAGGAGAAATCTCCTGAATGCCCCAAGGTGCCTTGGCTCAATGGTGTGGAGCACTTGACCCGTTGCCTCTGCTACAGACAGTTGGCAGGTTCAAGTCCCATGTCATGACAGCAAGGTGCTGGGAAGGACCATCGGGAGACGGTGCTCTCTCCCCCTGTTTCCTGAGATGTAACGGTCGGGGGTTATGTTTGAAACAACCCTGTCCACGTAAAGTTTTACAGATGAGAATTAGGTCAAACGTTTAAAAATAAAATAGCAATGCATTTTGGCACATCATCTGACAGAATAGTCTGTGTATTTGCATACTGGAGCCCGATTATAATCCTGGACAATGGCAATGTCATTTTCTTTACTTTTGACAATGAAAAAACTACACACTATAGTATATTTGTTTAATCATTTCATCTTTTTTTTAATCGACATTTTCATGGTAAAAGGTTAGCTGGACAGGGTTCTTTCAGACATAAGCCCAAACCGTTACATCTCAGGAAACAGGGGGAGAGAGCACCGTCTCCCGATGGTCCTTCCCAGCACCTTGACGTCATGACATGGGACTTGAACCTGCCAACTGTCTGTAGCAGAGGCAACGGGTCAAGCGCTCCACACCATTGAGCCAAGGCACCTTGGGGCATTCAGGAGATTTCTCCTGGTGCTTTTGAGTTTTTCTTTTTTATTCAAGCCTTGAAAAGTTCAAATTACTGCAGCATTGAGCTGTGGGAGGAACAGGCCTTGAACATGGAATGTCTGTACTGAAAGCCTGATGATTAGACCACTGCACCATCAGTCAGACACTCTCAGGCAAAGTCTCCTGGTAATTTTGAAGTGATCTTTTGTTCATTAGCCTTCAGTTCGTAAAGTTTAAATAACACAGCATCATATTAATCAGATGTTTCTTAGCGCTGTTGAGGTCTTCTTTTGTATGATAGTGTAACAGCCGGGAATCGAACCCTGGTCTCCCACGTGGAAAGCCAACATCTTAACCACTACGACAATTAGAGTTTTGAGGTAGTCAGGCTGAGGCTGAGGCTGAGGCTGTGAGCCACTGCTAGAATAGCAGTAAATGAAGCTCAATAACTCTAGCATTAAACTTTAGGAAGAGAGGGATTTGAACATGAACTCTCTGTGCTGAATAACCCCTACTACACCATCACTCAGTAACATCTGCCTCTTTGTACTGTTGAAGTGATCTTTTGTATGTTAGCCTTCAGATAGTAAAGTCCCTGGGACTCCGAATCCATTATTCAATACACACACTTTTGCTTCAACACTCAACAGCCTTGTGTGGCGCTGTGGACAAGTGCGCTTGGCTGTAAACCAAGAGGTTTTTGGTTCGAATCCACCTCGGGGACGATGGTGCTTTTAACATGATCCGAAGCAGTACTGTTTAAACATTCTAGCTCTGTTTAACTCAAAAGCACCAGGAGAAATCTCCTGAATGCCCCAAGGTGCCTTGGCTCAATGGTGTGGAGCGCTTGACCCGTTGCCTCTGCTACAGACAGTTGGCAGGTTCAAGTCCCATGTCATGACAGCAAGGTGCTGGGAAGGACCATCGGGAGACGGTGCTCTCTCCCCCTGTTTCCTGAGATGTAACGGTCGGGGGTTATGTTTGAAAGAACCCTGTCCACGTAAAGTTTTACAGATGAGAATTAGGTCAAACGTTTAAAAATAAAATAGCAATGCATTTTGGCACATCATCTGACAGAATAGTCTGTGTATTTGCATACTGGAGCCCGATTATAATCCTGGACAATGGCAATGTCATTTTCTTGACTTTTGACAATGAAAAAACTACACACTATAGTATATTTGTTTAATCATTTCATCTTTTTTTTAATCGACATTTCCATGGTAAAAGGTTAGCTGGACAGGGTTCTTTCAGACATAAGCCCAAACCGTTACATCTCAGGAAACAGGGGGAGAGAGCACCGTCTCCCGATGGTCCTTCCCAGCACCTTGACGTCATGACATGGGACTTGAACCTGCCAACTGTCTGTAGCAGAGGCAACGGGTCAAGCGCTCCACACCATTGAGCCAAGGCACCTTGGGGCATTCAGGAGATTTCTCCTGGTGCTTTTGAGTTTTTCTTTTTTATTCAAGCCTTGAAAAGTTCAAATTACTGCAGCATTGAGCTGTGGGAGGAACAGGCCTTGAACATGGAATGTCTGTACTGAAAGCCTGATGATTAGACCACTGCACCATCAGTCAGACACTCTCAGGCAAAGTCTCCTGGTAATTTTGAAGTGATCTTTTGTTCATTAGCCTTCAGTTCGTAAAGTTTAAATAACACAGCATCATATTAATCAGATGTTTCTTAGCGCTGTTGAGGTCTTCTTTTGTATGATAGTGTAACAGCCGGGAATCGAACCCTGGTCTCCCACGTGGAAAGCCAACATCTTAACCACTACGACAATTAGAGTTTTGAGGTAGTCAGGCTGAGGCTGAGGCTGAGGCTGTGAGCCACTGCTAGAATAGCAGTAAATGAAGCTCAATAACTCTAGCATTAAACTTTAGGAAGAGAGGGATTTGAACATGAACTCTCTGTGCTGAATAACCCCTACTACACCATCACTCAGTAACATCTGCCTCTTTGTACTGTTGAAGTGATCTTTTGTATGTTAGCCTTCAGATAGTAAAGTCCCTGGGACTCCGAATCCATTATTCAATACACACACTTTTGCTTCAACACTCAACAGCCTTGTGTGGCGCTGTGGACAAGTGCGCTTGGCTGTAAACCAAGAGGTTTTTGGTTCGAATCCACCTCGGGGACGATGGTGCTTTTAACATGATCCGAAGCAGTACTGTTTAAACATTCTAGCTCTGTTTAACTCAAAAGCACCAGGAGAAATCTCCTGAATGCCCCAAGGTGCCTTGGCTCAATGGTGTGGAGCGCTTGACCCGTTGCCTCTGCTACAGACAGTTGGCAGGTTCAAGTCCCATGTCATGACAGCAAGGTGCTGGGAAGGACCATCGGGAGACGGTGCTCTCTCCCCCTGTTTCCTGAGATGTAACGGTCGGGGGTTATGTTTGAAAGAACCCTGTCCACGTAAAGTTTTACAGATGAGAATTAGGTCAAACGTTTAAAAATAAAATAGCAATGCATTTTGGCACATCATCTGACAGAATAGTCTGTGTATTTGCATACTGGAGCCCGATTATAATCCTGGACAATGGCAATGTCATTTTCTTGACTTTTGACAATGAAAAAACTACACACTATAGTATATTTGTTTGATCATTTTCATCTTTTTTTTAAATCGACATTTTCATGGTAAAAGGTTAGCTGGACAGGGTTCTTTCAGACATAAGCCCAAACCGTTACATCTCAGGAAACAGGGGGAGAGAGCACCGTCTCCCGATGGTCCTTCCCAGCACCTTGACGTCATGACATGGGACTTGAACCTGCCAACTGTCTGTAGCAGAGGCAACGGGTCAAGCGCTCCACACCATTGAGCCAAGGCACCTTGGGGCATTCAGGAGATTTCTCCTGGTGCTTTTGAGTTTTTCTTTTTTATTCAAGCCTTGAAAAGTTCAAATTACTGCAGCATTGAGCTGTGGGAGGAACAGGCCTTGAACATGGAATGTCTGTACTGAAAGCCTGATGATTAGACCACTGCACCATCAGTCAGACACTCTCAGGCAAAGTCTCCTGGTAATTTTGAAGTGATCTTTTGTTCATTAGCCTTCAGTTCGTAAAGTTTAAATAACACAGCATCATATTAATCAGATTTTTCTTAGCGCTGTTGAGGTCTTCTTTTGTATGATAGTGTAACAGCCGGGAATCGAACCCTGGTCTCCCACGTGGAAAGCCAACATCTTAACGACTACGACAATTAGAGTTTTGAGGTAGTCAGGCTGAGGCTGAGGCTGTGAGCCACTGCTAGAATAGCAGTAAATGAAGCTCAATAACTCTAGCATTAAACTTTAGGAAGAGAGGGATTTGAACATGAACTCTCTGTGCTGAATAACCCCTACTACACCATCACTCAGTAACATCTGCCTCTTTGTACTGTTGAAGCGATCTTTTGTATGTTAGCCTTCAGATAGTAAAGCCCCTGGGACTCCGAATCCATATTCAATACACACACTTTTGCTTCAACACTCAACAGCCTTGTGTGGTGCTGTGGACTAGTGCGCTTGGCTGTAAACCAAGAGGTTGTTGGTTTGAATCCACCTCGGGACGATGGTGCTTTTAACATGATCCGAAGCAGTACTGTTTAAACATTCTAGCTCTGTTTAACTCAAAAGCACCAGGAGAAATCTCCTGAATGCCCCAAGGTGCCTTGGCTCAATGGTGTGGAGCACTTGACCCGTTGCCTCTGCTACAGACAGTTGGCAGGTTCAAGTCCCATGTCATGACAGCAAGGTGCTGGGAAGGACCATCGGGAGACGGTGCTCTCTCCCCCTGTTTCCTGAGATGTAACGGTCGGGGGTTATGTTTGAAAGAACCCTGTCCACGTAAAGTTTTACAGATGAGAATTAGGTCAAACGTTTAAAAATAAAATAGCAATGCATTTTGGCACATCATCTGACAGAATAGTCTGTGTATTTGCATACTGGAGCCCGATTATAATCCTGGACAATGGCAATGTCATTTTCTTGACTTTTGACAATGAAAAAACTACACACTATAGTATATTTGTTTAATCATTTCATCTTTTTTTTAATCGACATTTTCATGGTAAAAGGTTAGCTGGACAGGGTTCTTTCAGACATAAGCCCAAACCGTTACATCTCAGGAAACAGGGGGAGAGAGCACCGTCTCCCGATGGTCCTTCCCAGCACCTTGACGTCATGACATGGGACTTGAACCTGCCAACTGTCTGTAGCAGAGGCAACGGGTCAAGCGCTCCACACCATTGAGCCAAGGCACCTTGGGGCATTCAGGAGATTTCTCCTGGTGCTTTTGAGTTTTTCTTTTTTATTCAAGCCTTGAAAAGTTCAAATTACTGCAGCATTGAGCTGTGGGAGGAACAGGCCTTGAACATGGAATGTCTGTACTGAAAGCCTGATGATTAGACCACTGCACCATCAGTCAGACACTCTCAGGCAAAGTCTCCTGGTAATTTTGAAGTGATCTTTTGTTCATTAGCCTTCAGTTCGTAAAGTTTAAATAACACAGCATCATATTAATCAGATGTTTCTTAGCGCTGTTGAGGTCTTCTTTTGTATGATAGTGTAACAGCCGGGAATCGAACCCTGGTCTCCCACGTGGAAAGCCAACATCTTAACCACTACGACAATTAGAGTTTTGAGGTAGTCAGGCTGAGGCTGAGGCTGAGGCTGTGAGCCACTGCTAGAATAGCAGTAAATGAAGCTCAATAACTCTAGCATTAAACTTTAGGAAGAGAGGGATTTGAACATGAACTCTCTGTGCTGAATAACCCCTACTACACCATCACTCAGTAACATCTGCCTCTTTGTACTGTTGAAGCGATCTTTTGTATGTTAGCCTTCAGATAGTAAAGCCCCTGGGACTCCGAATCCATATTCAATACACACACTTTTGCTTCAACACTCAACAGCCTTGTGTGGCGCTGTGGACTAGTGCGCTTGGCTGTAAACCAAGAGGTTGTTGGTTTGAATCCACCTCGGGACGATGGTGCTTTTAACATGATCCGAAGCAGTACTGTTTAAACATTCTAGCTCTGTTTAACTCAAAAGCACCAGGAGAAATCTCCTGAATGCCCCAAGGTGCCTTGGCTCAATGGTGTGGAGCGCTTGACCCGTTGCCTCTGCTACAGACAGTTGGCAGGTTCAAGTCCCATGTCATGACAGCAAGGTGCTGGGAAGGACCATCGGGAGACGGTGCTCTCTCCCCCTGTTTCCTGAGATGTAACGGTCGGGGGTTATGTTTGAAAGAACCCTGTCCACGTAAAGTTTTACAGATGAGAATTAGGTCAAACGTTTAAAAATAAAATAGCAATGCATTTTGGCACATCATCTGACAGAATAGTCTGTGTATTTGCATACTGGAGCCCGATTATAATCCTGGACAATGGCAATGTCATTTTCTTGACTTTTGACAATGAAAAAACTACACACTATAGTATATTTGTTTAATCATTTCATCTTTTTTTTAATCGACATTTTCATGGTAAAAGGTTAGCTGGACAGGGTTCTTTCAGACATAAGCCCAAACCGTTACATCTCAGGAAACAGGGGGAGAGAGCACCGTCTCCCGATGGTCCTTCCCAGCACCTTGACGTCATGACATGGGACTTGAACCTGCCAACTGTCTGTAGCAGAGGCAACAGGTCAAGCGCTCCACACCATTGAGCCAAGGCACCTTGGGGCATTCAGGAGATTTCTCCTGGTGCTTTTGAGTTTTTCTTTTTTATTCAAGCCTTGAAAAGTTCAAATTACTGCAGCATTGAGCTGTGGGAGGAACAGGCCTTGAACATGGAATGTCTGTACTGAAAGCCTGATGATTAGACCACTGCACCATCAGTCAGACACTCTCAGGCAAAGTCTCCTGGTAATTTTGAAGTGATCTTTTGTTCATTAGCCTTCAGTTCGTAAAGTTTAAATAACACAGCATCATATTAATCAGATGTTTCTTAGCGCTGTTGAGGTCTTCTTTTGTATGATAGTGTAACAGCCGGGAATCGAACCCTGGTCTCCCACGTGGAAAGCCAACATCTTAACCACTACGACAATTAGAGTTTTGAGGTAGTCAGGCTGAGGCTGAGGCTGAGGCTGTGAGCCACTGCTAGAATAGCAGTAAATGAAGCTCAATAACTCTAGCATTAAACTTTAGGAAGAGAGGGATTTGAACATGAACTCTCTGTGCTGAATAACCCCTACTACACCATCACTCAGTAACATCTGCCTCTTTGTACTGTTGAAGTGATCTTTTGTATGTTAGCCTTCAGATAGTAAAGTCCCTGGGACTCCGAATCCATTATTCAATACACACACTTTTGCTTCAACACTCAACAGCCTTGTGTGGCGCTGTGGACTAGTGCGCTTGGCTGTAAACCAAGAGGTTGTTGGTTTGAATCCACCTCGGGACGATGGTGCTTTTAACATGATCCGAATCAGTACTGTTTAAACATTCTAGCTCTGTTTAACTCAAAAGCACCAGGAGAAATCTCCTGAATGCCCCAAGGTGCCTTGGCTCAATGGTGTGGAGCGCTTGACCCGTTGCCTCTGCTACAGACAGTTGGCAGGTTCAAGTCCCATGTCATGACAGCAAGGTGCTGGGAAGGACCATCGGGAGACGGTGCTCTCTCCCCCTGTTTCCTGAGATGTAACGGTCGGGGGTTATGTTTGAAAGAACCCTGTCCACGTAAAGTTTTACAGATGAGAATTAGGTCAAACGTTTAAAAATAAAATAGCAATGCATTTTGGCACATCATCTGACAGAATAGTCTGTGTATTTGCATACTGGAGCCCGATTATAATCCTGGACAATGGCAATGTCATTTTCTTGACTTTTGACAATGAAAAAACTACACACTATAGTATATTTGTTTAATCATTTCATCTTTTTTTTAATCGACATTTTCATGGTAAAAGGTTAGCTGGACAGGGTTCTTTCAGACATAAGCCCAAACCGTTACATCTCAGGAAACAGGGGGAGAGAGCACCGTCTCCCGATGGTCCTTCCCAGCACCTTGACGTCATGACATGGGACTTGAACCTGCCAACTGTCTGTAGCAGAGGCAACGGGTCAAGCGCTCCACACCATTGAGCCAAGGCACCTTGGGGCATTCAGGAGATTTCTCCTGGTGCTTTTGAGTTTTTCTTTTTTATTCAAGCCTTGAAAAGTTCAAATTACTGCAGCATTGAGCTGTGGGAGGAACAGGCCTTGAACATGGAATGTCTGTACTGAAAGCCTGATGATTAGACCACTGCACCATCAGTCAGACACTCTCAGGCAAAGTCTCCTGGTAATTTTGAAGTGATCTTTTGTTCATTAGCCTTCAGTTCGTAAAGTTTAAATAACACAGCATCATATTAATCAGATGTTTCTTAGCGCTGTTGAGGTCTTCTTTTGTATGATAGTGTAGCAGCCGGGAATCGAACCCTGGTCTCCCACGTGGAAAGCCAACATCTTAACGACTACGACAATTAGAGTTTTGAGGTAGTCAGGCTGAGGCTGAGGCTGTGAGCCACTGCTAGAATAGCAGTAAATGAAGCTCAATAACTCTAGCATTAAACTTTAGGAAGAGAGGGATTTGAACATGAACTCTCTGTGCTGAATAACCCCTACTACACCATCACTCAGTAACATCTGCCTCTTTGTACTGTTGAAGCGATCTTTTGTATGTTAGCCTTCAGATAGTAAAGCCCCTGGGACTCCGAATCCATATTCAATACACACACTTTTGCTTCAACACTCAACAGCCTTGTGTGGCGCTGTGGACTAGTGCGCTTGGCTGTAAACCAAGAGGTTGTTGGTTTGAATCCACCTCGGGACGATGGTGCTTTTAACATGATCCGAAGCAGTACTGTTTAAACATTCTAGCTCTGTTTAACTCAAAAGCACCAGGAGAAATCTCCTGAATGCCCCAAGGTGCCTTGGCTCAATGGTGTGGAGCGCTTGACCCGTTGCCTCTGCTACAGACAGTTGGCAGGTTCAAGTCCCATGTCATGACAGCAAGGTGCTGGGAAGGACCATCGGGAGACGGTGCTCTCTCCCCCTGTTTCCTGAGATGTAACGGTCGGGGGTTATGTTTGAAAGAACCCTGTCCACGTAAAGTTTTACAGATGAGAATTAGGTCAAACGTTTAAAAATAAAATAGCAATGCATTTTGGCACATCATCTGACAGAATAGTCTGTGTATTTGCATACTGGAGCCCGATTATAATCCTGGACAATGGCAATGTCATTTTCTTGACTTTTGACAATGAAAAAACTACACACTATAGTATATTTGTTTAATCATTTCATCTTTTTTTTAATCGACATTTTCATGGTAAAAGGTTAGCTGGACAGGGTTCTTTCAGACATAAGCCCAAACCGTTACATCTCAGGAAACAGGGGGAGAGAGCACCGTCTCCCGATGGTCCTTCCCAGCACCTTGACGTCATGACATGGGACTTGAACCTGCCAACTGTCTGTAGCAGAGGCAACGGGTCAAGCGCTCCACACCATTGAGCCAAGGCACCTTGGGGCATTCAGGAGATTTCTCCTGGTGCTTTTGAGTTTTTCTTTTTTATTCAAGCCTTGAAAAGTTCAAATTACTGCAGCATTGAGCTGTGGGAGGAACAGGCCTTGAACATGGAATGTCTGTACTGAAAGCCTGATGATTAGACCACTGCACCATCAGTCAGACACTCTCAGGCAAAGTCTCCTGGTAATTTTGAAGTGATCTTTTGTTCATTAGCCTTCAGTTCGTAAAGTTTAAATAACACAGCATCATATTAATCAGATGTTTCTTAGCGCTGTTGAGGTCTTCTTTTGTATGATAGTGTAACAGCCGGGAATCGAACCCTGGTCTCCCACGTGGAAAGCCAACATCTTAACGACTACGACAATTAGAGTTTTGAGGTAGTCAGGCTGAGGCTGAGGCTGTGAGCCACTGCTAGAATAGCAGTAAATGAAGCTCAATAACTCTAGCATTAAACTTTAGGAAGAGAGGGATTTGAACATGAACTCTCTGTGCTGAATAACCCCTACTACACCATCACTCAGTAACATCTGCCTCTTTGTACTGTTGAAGCGATCTTTTGTATGTTAGCCTTCAGATAGTAAAGCCCCTGGGACTCCGAATCCATATTCAATACACACACTTTTGCTTCAACACTCAACAGCCTTGTGTGGCGCTGTGGACTAGTGTGCTTGGCTGTAAACCAAGAGGTTGTTGGTTTGAATCCACCTCGGGACGATGGTGCTTTTAACATGATCCGAAGCAGTACTGTTTAAACATTCTAGCTCTGTTTAACTCAAAAGCACCAGGAGAAATCTCCTGAATGCCCCAAGGTGCCTTGGCTCAATGGTGTGGAGCGCTTGACCCGTTGCCTCTGCTACAGACAGTTGGCAGGTTCAAGTCCCATGTCATGACAGCAAGGTGCTGGGAAGGACCATCGGGAGACGGTGCTCTCTCCCCCTGTTTCCTGAGATGTAACGGTTGGGGGTTATGTTTGAAAGAACCCTGTCCACGTAAAGTTTTACAGATGAGAATTAGGTCAAACGTTTAAAAATAAAATAGCAATGCATTTTGGCACATCATCTGACAGAATAGTCTGTGTATTTGCATACTGGAGCCCGATTATAATCCTGGACAATGGCAATGTCATTTTCTTGACTTTTGACAATGAAAAAACTACACACTATAGTATATTTGTTTAATCATTTCATCTTTTTTTTAATCGACATTTTCATGGTAAAACGTTAGCTGGACAGGGTTCTTTCAGACATAAGCCCAAACCGTTACATCTCAGGAAACAGGGGGAGAGAGCACCGTCTCCCGATGGTCCTTCCCAGCACCTTGACGTCATGACATGGGACTTGAACCTGCCAACTGTCTGTAGCAGAGGCAACGGGTCAAGCGCTCCACACCATTGAGCCAAGGCACCTTGGGGCATTCAGGAGATTTCTCCTGGTGCTTTTGAGTTTTTCTTTTTTATTCAAGCCTTGAAAAGTTCAAATTACTGCAGCATTGAGCTGTGGGAGGAACAGGCCTTGAACATGGAATGTCTGTACTGAAAGCCTGATGATTAGACCACTGCACCATCAGTCAGACACTCTCAGGCAAAGTCTCCTGGTAATTTTGAAGTGATCTTTTGTTCATTAGCCTTCAGTTCGTAAAGTTTAAATAACACAGCATCATATTAATCAGATGTTTCTTAGCGCTGTTGAGGTCTTCTTTTGTATGATAGTGTAACAGCCGGGAATCGAACCCTGGTCTCCCACGTGGAAAGCCAACATCTTAACCACTACGACAATTAGAGTTTTGAGGTAGTCAGGCTGAGGCTGAGGCTGTGAGCCACTGCTAGAATAGCAGTAAATGAAGCTCAATAACTCTAGCATTAAACTTTAGGAAGAGAGGGATTTGAACATGAACTCTCTGTGCTGAATAACCCCTACTACACCATCACTCAGTAACATCTGCCTCTTTGTACTGTTGAAGCGATCTTTTGTATGTTAGCCTTCAGATAGTAAAGCCCCTGGGACTCCGAATCCATATTCAATACACACACTTTTGCTTCAACACTCAACAGCCTTGTGTGGCGCTGTGGACTAGTGCGCTTGGCTGTAAACCAAGAGGTTGTTGGTTTGAATCCACCTCGGGACGATGGTGCTTTTAACATGATCCGAAGCAGTACTGTTTAAACATTCTAGCTCTGTTTAACTCAAAAGCACCAGGAGAAATCTCCTGAATGCCCCAAGGTGCCTTGGCTCAATGGTGTGGAGCGCTTGACCCGTTGCCTCTGCTACAGACAGTTGGCAGGTTCAAGTCCCATGTCATGACAGCAAGGTGCTGGGAAGGACCATCGGGAGACGGTGCTCTCTCCCCCTGTTTCCTGAGATGTAACGGTCGGGGGTTATGTTTGAAAGAACCCTGTCCACGTAAAGTTTTACAGATGAGAATTAGGTCAAACGTTTAAAAATAAAATAGCAATGCATTTTGGCACATTATCTGACAGAATAGTCTGTGTATTTGCATACTGGAGCCCGATTATAATCCTGGACAATAGCAATGTCATTTTCTTGACTTTTGACAATGAAAAAACTACACACTATAGTATATTTGTTTGATCATTTTCATCTTTTTTTTAAATCGACATTTTCATGGTAAAAGGTTAGCTGGACAGGGTTCTTTCAGACATAAGCCCAAACCATTACATCTCAGGAAACAGGGGGAGAGAGCACCGTCTCCCGATGGTCCTTCCCAGCACCTTGACGTCATGACATGGGACTTGAACCTGCCAACTGTCTGTAGCAGAGGCAACGGGTCAAGCGCTCCACACCATTGAGCCAAGGCACCTTGGGGCATTCAGGAGATTTCTCCTGGTGCTTTTGAGTTTTTCTTTTTTATTCAAGCCTTGAAAAGTTCAAATTACTGCAGCATTGAGCTGTGGGAGGAACAGGCCTTGAACATGGAATGTCTGTACTGAAAGCCTGATGATTAGACCACTGCACCATCAGTCAGACACTCTCAGGCAAAGTCTCCTGGTAATTTTGAAGTGATCTTTTGTTCATTAGCCTTCAGTTCGTAAAGTTTAAATAACACAGCATCATATTAATCAGATTTTTCTTAGCGCTGTTGAGGTCTTCTTTTGTATGATAGTGTAACAGCCGGGAATCGAACCCTGGTCTCCCACGTGGAAAGCCAACATCTTAACGACTACGACAATTAGAGTTTTGAGGTAGTCAGGCTGAGGCTGAGGCTGTGAGCCACTGCTAGAATAGCAGTAAATGAAGCTCAATAACTCTAGCATTAAACTTTAGGAAGAGAGGGATTTGAACATGAACTCTCTGTGCTGAATAACCCCTACTACACCATCACTCAGTAACATCTGCCTCTTTGTACTGTTGAAGCGATCTTTTGTATGTTAGCCTTCAGATAGTAAAGCCCCTGGGACTCCGAATCCATATTCAATACACACACTTTTGCTTCAACACTCAACAGCCTTGTGTGGCGCTGTGGACTAGTGCGCTTGGCTGTAAACCAAGAGGTTGTTGGTTTGAATCCACCTCGGGACGATGGTGCTTTTAACATGATCCGAAGCAGTACTGTTTAAACATTCTAGCTCTGTTTAACTCAAAAGCACCAGGAGAAATCTCCTGAATGCCCCAAGGTGCCTTGGCTCAATGGTGTGGAGCACTTGACCCGTTGCCTCTGCTACAGACAGTTGGCAGGTTCAAGTCCCATGTCATGACAGCAAGGTGCTGGGAAGGACCATCGGGAGACGGTGCTCTCTCTCCCCCTGTTTCCTGAGATGTAACGGTCGGGGGTTATGTTTGAAAGAACCATGTCCACGTAAAGTTTTACAGATGAGAATTAGGTCAAACGTTTAAAAATAAAATAGCAATGCATTTTGGCACATCATCTGACAGAATAGTCTGTGTATTTGCATACTGGAGCCCGATTATAATCCTGGACAATGGCAATGTCATTTTCTTGACTTTTGACAATGAAAAAACTACACACTATAGTATATTTGTTTGATCATTTTCATCTTTTTTTTAAATCGACATTTTCATGGTAAAAGGTTAGCTGGACAGGGTTCTTTCAGACATAAGCCCAAACCATTACATCTCAGGAAACAGGGGGAGAGAGCACCGTCTCCCGATGGTCCTTCCCAGCACCTTGACGTCATGACATGGGACTTGAACCTGCCAACTGTCTGTAGCAGAGGCAACGGGTCAAGCGCTCCACACCATTGAGCCAAGGCACCTTGGGGCATTCAGGAGATTTCTCCTGGTGCTTTTGAGTTTTTCTTTTTTATTCAAGCCTTGAAAAGTTCAAATTACTGCAGCATTGAGCTGTGGGAGGAACAGGCCTTGAACATGGAATGTCTGTACTGAAAGCCTGATGATTAGACCACTGCACCATCAGTCAGACACTCTCAGGCAAAGTCTCCTGGTAATTTTGAAGTGATCTTTTGTTCATTAGCCTTCAGTTCGTAAAGTTTAAATAACACAGCATCATATTAATCAGATGTTTCTTAGCGCTGTTGAGGTCTTCTTTTGTATGATAGTGTAACAGCCGGGAATCGAACCCTGGTCTCCCACGTGGAAAGCCAACATCTTAACCACTACGACAATTAGAGTTTTGAGGTAGTCAGGCTGAGGCTGAGGCTGAGGCTGTGAGCCACTGCTAGAATAGCAGTAAATGAAGCTCAATAACTCTAGCATTAAACTTTAGGAAGAGAGGGATTTGAACATGAACTCTCTGTGCTGAATAACCCCTACTACACCATCACTCAGTAACATCTGCCTCTTTGTACTGTTGAAGCGATCTTTTGTATGTTAGCCTTCAGATAGTAAAGCCCCTGGGACTCCGAATCCATTATTCAATACACACACTTTTGCTTCAACACTCAACAGCCTTGTGTGGCGCTGTGGACAAGTGCGCTTGGCTGTAAACCAAGAGGTTGTTGGTTCGAATCCACCTCGGGGACGATGGTGCTTTTAACATGATCCGAAGCAGTACTGTTTAAACATTCTAGCTCTGTTTAACTCAAAAGCACCAGGATAAATCTCCTGAATGCCCCAAGGTGCCTTGGATCAATGGTGTGGAGCGCTTGACCCGTTGCCTCTGCTACAGACAGTTGGCAGGTTCAAGTCCCATGTCATGACAGCAAGGTGCTGGGAAGGACCATCGGGAGACGGTGCTCTCTCCCCCTGTTTCCTGAGATGTAACGGTCGGGGGTTATGTTTGAAAGAACCCTGTCCACGTAAAGTTTTACAGATGAGAATTAGGTCAAACGTTTAAAAATAAAATAGCAATGCATTTTGGCACATCATCTGACAGAATAGTCTGTGTATTTGCATACTGGAGCCCGATTATAATCCTGGACAATGGCAATGTCATTTTCTTGACTTTTGACAATGAAAAAACTACACACTATAGTATATTTGTTTAATCATTTCATCTTTTTTTAATCGACATTTTCATGGTAAAAGGTTAGCTGGACAGGGTTCTTTCAGACATAAGCCCAAACCGTTACATCTCAGGAAACAGGGGGAGAGAGCACCGTCTCCCAATGGTCCGTCCCAGCACCTTGACGTCATGACATGGGACTTGAACCTGCCAACTGTCTGTAGCAGAGGCAACGGGTCAAGCGCTCCACACCATTGAGCCAAGGCACCTTGGGGCATTCAGGAGATTTCTCCTGGTGCTTTTGAGTTTTTCTTTTTTATTCAAGCCTTGAAAAGTTCAAATTACTGCAGCATTGAGCTGTGGGAGGAACAGGCCTTGAACATGGAATGTCTGTACTGAAAGCCTGATGATTAGACCACTGCACCATCAGTCAGACACTCTCAGGCAAAGTCTCCTGGTAATTTTGAAGTGATCTTTTGTTCATTAGCCTTCAGTTCGTAAAGTTTAAATGACACAGCATCATATTAATCAGATGTTTCTTAGCGCTGTTGAGGTCTTCTTTTGTATGATAGTGTAACAGCCGGGAATCGAACCCTGGTCTCCCACGTGGAAAGCCAACATCTTAACGACTACGACAATTAGAGTTTTGAGGTAGTCAGGCTGAGGCTGAGGCTGAGGCTGTGAGCCACTGCTAGAATAGCAGTAAATGAAGCTCAATAACTCTAGCATTAAACTTTAGGAAGAGAGGGATTTGAACATGAACTCTCTGTGCTGAATAACCCCTACTACACCATCACTCAGTAACATCTGCCTCTTTGTACTGTTGAAGCGATCTTTTGTATGTTAGCCTTCAGATAGTAAAGCCCCTGGGACTCCGAATCCATATTCAATACACACACTTTTGCTTCAACACTCAACAGCCTTGTGTGGTGCTGTGGACTAGTGCGCTTGGCTGTAAACCAAGAGGTTGTTGGTTTGAATCCACCTCGGGACGATGGTGCTTTTAACATGATCCGAAGCAGTACTGTTTAAACATTCTAGCTCTGTTTAACTCAAAAGCACCAGGAGAAATCTCCTGAATGCCCCAAGGTGCCTTGGCTCAATGGTGTGGAGCGCTTGACCTGTTGCCTCTGCTACAGACAGTTGGCAGGTTCAAGTCCCATGTCATGACAGCAAGGTGCTGGGAAGGACCATCGGGAGACGGTGCTCTCTCCCCCTGTTTCCTGAGATGTAACGGTTGGGGGTTATGTTTGAAAGAACCCTGTCCACGTAAAGTTTTACAGATGAGAATTAGGTCAAACGTTTAAAAATAAAATAGCAATGCATTTTGGCACATCATCTGACAGAATAGTCCGTGTATTTGCATACTGGAGCCCGATTATAATCCTGGACAATGGCAATGTCATTTTCTTGACTTTTGACAATGAAAAAACTACACACTATAGTATATTTGTTTGATCATTTTCATCTTTTTTTAAATCGACATTTTCATGGTAAAAGGTTAGCTGGACAGGGTTCTTTCAGACATAAGCCCAAACCGTTACATCTCAGGAAACAGGGGGAGAGAGCACCGTCTCCCGATGGTCCTTCCCAGCACCTTGACGTCATGACATGGGACTTGAACCTGCCAACTGTCTGTAGCAGAGGCAACGGGTCAAGCGCTCCACACCATTGAGCCAAGGCACCTTGGGGCATTCAGGAGATTTCTCCTGGTGCTTTTGAGTTTTTATTTTTTATTCAAGCCTTGAAAAGTTCAAATTACTGCAGCATTGAGCTGTGGGAGGAACAGGCCTTGAACATGGAATGTCTGTACTGAAAGCCTGATGATTAGACCACTGCACCATCAGTCAGACACTCTCAGGCAAAGTCTCCTGGTAATTTTGAAGTGATCTTTTGTTCATTAGCCTTCAGTTCGTAAAGTTTAAATAACACAGCATCATATTAATCAGATTTTTCTTAGCGCTGTTGAGGTCTTCTTTTGTATGATAGTGTAACAGCCGGGAATCGAACCCTGGTCTCCCACGTGGAAAGCCAACATCTTAACGACTACGACAATTAGAGTTTTGAGGTAGTCAGGCTGAGGCTGAGGCTGTGAGCCACTGCTAGGATAGCAGTAAATGAAGCTCAATAACTCTAGCATTAAACTTTAGGAAGAGAGGGATTTGAACATGAACTCTCTGTGCTGAATAACCCCTACTACACCATCACTCAGTAACATCTGCCTCTTTGTACTGTTGAAGTGATCTTTTGTATGTTAGCCTTCAGATAGTAAAGCCCCTGGGACTCCGAATCCATTATTCAATACACACACTTTTGCTTCAACACTCAACAGCCTTGTGTGGCCCTGTGGACAAGTGCGCTTGGCTGTAAACCAAGAGGTTGTTGGTTCGAATCCACCTCGGGGACGATGGTGCTTTTAACATGATCCGAAGCAGTACTGTTTAAACATTCTAGCTCTGTTTAACTCAAAAGCACCAGGAGAAATCTCCTGAATGCCCCAAGGTGCCTTGGCTCAATGGTGTGGAGCGCTTGACCCGTTGCCTCTGCTACAGACAGTTGGCAGGTTCAAGTCCCATGTCATGACAGCAAGGTGCTGGGAAGGACCATCGGGAGACGGTGCTCTCTCCCCCTGTTTCCTGAGATGTAACGGTCGGGGGTTATGTTTGAAAGAACCCTGTCCACGTAAAGTTTTACAGATGAGAATTAGGTCAAACGTTTAAAAATAAAATAGCAATGCATTTTGGCACATCATCTGACAGAATAGTCTGTGTATTTGCATACTGGAGCCCGATTATAATCCTGGACAATGGCAATGTCATTTTCTTGACTTTTGACAATGAAAAAACTACACACTATAGTATATTTGTTTAATCATTTCATCTTTTTTTTAATCGACATTTTCATGGTAAAAGGTTAGCTGGACAGGGTTCTTTCAGACATAAGCCCAAACCGTTACATCTCAGGAAACAGGGGGAGAGAGCACCGTCTCCCGATGGTCCTTCCCAGCACCTTGACGTCATGACATGGGACTTGAACCTGCCAACTGTCTGTAGCAGAGGCAACGGGTCAAGCGCTCCACACCATTGAGCCAAGGCACCTTGGGGCATTCAGGAGATTTCTCCTGGTGCTTTTGAGTTTTTCTTTTTTATTCAAGCCTTGAAAAGTTCAAATTACTGCAGCATTGAGCTGTGGGAGGAACAGGCCTTGAACATGGAATGTCTGTACTGAAAGCCTGATGATTAGACCACTGCACCATCAGTCAGACACTCTCAGGCAAAGTCTCCTGGTAATTTTGAAGTGATCTTTTGTTCATTAGCCTTCAGTTCGTAAAGTTTAAATGACACAGCATCATATTAATCAGATGTTTCTTAGCGCTGTTGAGGTCTTCTTTTGTATGATAGTGTAACAGCCGGGAATCGAACCCTGGTCTCCCACGTGGAAAGCCAACATCTTAACGACTACGACAATTAGAGTTTTGAGGTAGTCAGGCTGAGGCTGAGGCTGTGAGCCACTGCTAGAATAGCAGTAAATGAAGCTCAATAACTCTAGCATTAAACTTTAGGAAGAGAGGGATTTGAACATGAACTCTCTGTGCTGAATAACCCCTACTACACCATCACTCAGTAACATCTGCCTCTTTGTACTGTTGAAGCGATCTTTTGTATGTTAGCCTTCAGATAGTAAAGCCCCTGGGACTCCGAATCCATATTCAATACACACACTTTTGCTTCAACACTCAACAGCCTTGTGTGGTGCTGTGGACTAGTGTGCTTGGCTGTAAACCAAGAGGTTGTTGGTTTGAATCCACCTCGGGACGATGGTGCTTTTAACATGATCCGAAGCAGTACTGTTTAAACATTCTAGCTCTGTTTAACTCAAAAGCACCAGGAGAAATCTCCTGAATGCCCCAAGGTGCCTTGGCTCAATGGTGTGGAGCGCTTGACCTGTTGCCTCTGCTACAGACAGTTGGCAGGTTCAAGTCCCATGTCATGACAGCAAGGTGCTGGGAAGGACCATCGGGAGACGGTGCTCTCTCCCCCTGTTTCCTGAGATGTAACGGTCGGGGGTTATGTTTGAAAGAACCCTGTCCACGTAAAGTTTTACAGATGAGAATTAGGTCAAACGTTTAAAAATAAAATAGCAATGCATTTTGGCACATCATCTGACAGAATAGTCTGTGTATTTGCATACTGGAGCCCGATTATAATCCTGGACAATGGCAATGTCATTTTCTTGACTTTTGACAATGAAAAAACTACACACTATAGTATATTTGTTTGATCATTTTCATCTTTTTTTTAAATCGACATTTTCATGGTAAAAGGTTAGCTGGACAGGGTTCTTTCAGACATAAGCCCAAACCGTTACATCTCAGGAAACAGGGGGAGAGAGCACCGTCTCCCGATGGTCCTTCCCAGCACCTTGACGTCATGACATGGGACTTGAACCTGCCAACTGTCTGTAGCAGAGGCAACGGGTCAAGCGCTCCACACCATTGAGCCAAGGCACCTTGGGGCATTCAGGAGATTTCTCCTGGTGCTTTTGAGTTTTTCTTTTTTATTCAAGCCTTGAAAAGTTCAAATTACTGCAGCATTGAGCTGTGGGAGGAACAGGCCTTGAACATGGAATGTCTGTACTGAAAGCCTGATGATTAGACCACTGCACCATCAGTCAGACACTCTCAGGCAAAGTCTCCTGGTAATTTTGAAGTGATCTTTTGTTCATTAGCCTTCAGTTCGTAAAGTTTAAATAACACAGCATCATATTAATCAGATGTTTCTTAGCGCTGTTGAGGTCTTCTTTTGTATGATAGTGTAACAGCCGGGAATCGAACCCTGGTCTCCCACGTGGAAAGCCAACATCTTAACCACTACGACAATTAGAGTTTTGAGGTAGTCAGGCTGAGGCTGAGGCTGAGGCTGTGAGCCACTGCTAGAATAGCAGTAAATGAAGCTCAATAACTCTAGCATTAAACTTTAGGAAGAGAGGGATTTGAACATGAACTCTCTGTGCTGAATAACCCCTACTACACCATCACTCAGTAACATCTGCCTCTTTGTACTGTTGAAGCGATCTTTTGTATGTTAGCCTTCAGATAGTAAAGCCCCTGGGACTCCGAATCCATTATTCAATACACACACTTTTGCTTCAACACTCAACAGCCTTGTGTGGCGCTGTGGACAAGTGCGCTTGGCTGTAAACCAAGAGGTTGTTGGTTCGAATCCACCTCGGGGACGATGGTGCTTTTAACATGATCCGAAGCAGTACTGTTTAAACATTCTAGCTCTGTTTAACTCAAAAGCACCAGGAGAAATCTCCTGAATGCCCCAAGGTGCCTTGGCTCAATGGTGTGGAGCGCTTGACCCGTTGCCTCTGCTACAGACAGTTGGCAGGTTCAAGTCCCATGTCATGACAGCAAGGTGCTGGGAAGGACCATCGGGAGACGGTGCTCTCTCCCCCTGTTTCCTGAGATGTAACGGTCGGGGGTTATGTTTGAAAGAACCCTGTCCACGTAAAGTTTTACAGATGAGAATTAGGTCAAACGTTTAAAAATAAAATAGCAATGCATTTTGGCACATCATCTGACAGAATAGTCTGTGTATTTGCATACTGGAGCCCGATTATAATCCTGGACAATGGCAATGTCATTTTCTTGACTTTTGACAATGAAAAAACTACACACTATAGTATATTTGTTTAATCATTTCATCTTTTTTTAATCGACATTTTCATGGTAAAAGGTTAGCTGGACAGGGTTCTTTCAGACATAAGCCCAAACCGTTACATCTCAGGAAACAGGGGGAGAGAGCACCGTCTCCCAATGGTCCGTCCCAGCACCTTGACGTCATGACATGGGACTTGAACCTGCCAACTGTCTGTAGCAGAGGCAACGGGTCAAGCGCTCCACACCATTGAGCCAAGGCACCTTGGGGCATTCAGGAGATTTCTCCTGGTGCTTTTGAGTTTTTCTTTTTTATTCAAGCCTTGAAAAGTTCAAATTACTGCAGCATTGAGCTGTGGGAGGAACAGGCCTTGAACATGGAATGTCTGTACTGAAAGCCTGATGATTAGACCACTGCACCATCAGTCAGACACTCTCAGGCAAAGTCTCCTGGTAATTTTGAAGTGATCTTTTGTTCATTAGCCTTCAGTTCGTAAAGTTTAAATGACACAGCATCATATTAATCAGATGTTTCTTAGCGCTGTTGAGGTCTTCTTTTGTATGATAGTGTAACAGCCGGGAATCGAACCCTGGTCTCCCACGTGGAAAGCCAACATCTTAACGACTACGACAATTAGAGTTTTGAGGTAGTCAGGCTGAGGCTGAGGCTGTGAGCCACTGCTAGAATAGCAGTAAATGAAGCTCAATAACTCTAGCATTAAACTTTAGGAAGAGAGGGATTTGAACATGAACTCTCTGTGCTGAATAACCCCTACTACACCATCACTCAGTAACATCTGCCTCTTTGTACTGTTGAAGCGATCTTTTGTATGTTAGCCTTCAGATAGTAAAGCCCCTGGGACTCCGAATCCATATTCAATACACACACTTTTGCTTCAACACTCAACAGCCTTGTGTGGCGCTGTGGACTAGTGTGCTTGGCTGTAAACCAAGAGGTTGTTGGTTTGAATCCACCTCGGGACGATGGTGCTTTTAACATGATCCGAAGCAGTACTGTTTAAACATTCTAGCTCTGTTTAACTCAAAAGCACCAGGAGAAATCTCCTGAATGCCCCAAGGTGCCTTGGCTCAATGGTGTGGAGCGCTTGACCTGTTGCCTCTGCTACAGACAGTTGGCAGGTTCAAGTCCCATGTCATGACAGCAAGGTGCTGGGAAGGACCATCGGGAGACGGTGCTCTCTCCCCCTGTTTCCTGAGATGTAACGGTCGGGGGTTATGTTTGAAAGAACCCTGTCCACGTAAAGTTTTACAGATGAGAATTAGGTCAAACGTTTAAAAATAAAATAGCAATGCATTTTGGCACATCATCTGACAGAATAGTCTGTGTATTTGCATACTGGAGCCCGATTATAATCCTGGACAATGGCAATGTCATTTTCTTGACTTTTGACAATGAAAAAACTACACACTATAGTATATTTGTTTGATCATTTTCATCTTTTTTTTAAATCGACATTTTCATGGTAAAAGGTTAGCTGGACAGGGTTCTTTCAGACATAAGCCCAAACCGTTACATCTCAGGAAACAGGGGGAGAGAGCACCGTCTCCCGATGGTCCTTCCCAGCACCTTGACGTCATGACATGGGACTTGAACCTGCCAACTGTCTGTAGCAGAGGCAACGGGTCAAGCGCTCCACACCATTGAGCCAAGGCACCTTGGGGCATTCAGGAGATTTCTCCTGGTGCTTTTGAGTTTTTCTTTTTTATTCAAGCCTTGAAAAGTTCAAATTACTGCAGCATTGAGCTGTGGGAGGAACAGGCCTTGAACATGGAATGTCTGTACTGAAAGCCTGATGATTAGACCACTGCACCATCAGTCAGACACTCTCAGGCAAAGTCTCCTGGTAATTTTGAAGTGATCTTTTGTTCATTAGCCTTCAGTTCGTAAAGTTTAAATAACACAGCATCATATTAATCAGATTTTTCTTAGCGCTGTTGAGGTCTTCTTTTGTATGATAGTGTAACAGCCGGGAATCGAACCCTGGTCTCCCACGTGGAAAGCCAACATCTTAACCACTACGACAATTAGAGTTTTGAGGTAGTCAGGCTGAGGCTGAGGCTGAGGCTGTGAGCCACTGCTAGAATAGCAGTAAATGAAGCTCAATAACTCTAGCATTAAACTTTAGGAAGAGAGGGATTTGAACATGAACTCTCTGTGCTGAATAACCCCTACTACACCATCACTCAGTAACATCTGCCTCTTTGTACTGTTGAAGCGATCTTTTGTATGTTAGCCTTCAGATAGTAAAGCCCCTGGGACTCCGAATCCATATTCAATACACACACTTTTGCTTCAACACTCAACAGCCTTGTGTGGCGCTGTGGACTAGTGTGCTTGGCTGTAAACCAAGAGGTTGTTGGTTTGAATCCACCTCGGGACGATGGTGCTTTTAACATGATCCGAAGCAGTACTGTTTAAACATTCTAGCTCTGTTTAACTCAAAAGCACCAGGAGAAATCTCCTGAATGCCCCAAGGTGCCTTGGCTCAATGGTGTGGAGCACTTGACCCGTTGCCTCTGCTACAGACAGTTGGCAGGTTCAAGTCCCATGTCATGACAGCAAGGTGCTGGGAAGGACCATCGGGAGACGGTGCTCTCTCCCCCTGTTTCCTGAGATGTAACGGTCGGGGGTTATGTTTGAAAGAACCCTGTCCACATAAAGTTTTACAGATGAGAATTAGGTCAAACGTTTAAAAATAAAATAGCAATGCATTTTGGCACATCATCTGACAGAATAGTCTGTGTATTTGCATACTGGAGCCCGATTATAATCCTGGACAATGGCAATGTCATTTTCTTGACTTTTGACAATGAAAAAACTACACACTATAGTATATTTGTTTAATCATTTCATCTTTTTTTTAATCGACATTTTCACGGTAAAAGGTTAGCTGGACAGGGTTCTTTCAGACATAAGCCCAAACCGTTACATCTCAGGAAACAGGGGGAGAGAGCACCGTCTCCCGATGGTCCTTCCCAGCACCTTGACGTCATGACATGGGACTTGAACCTGCCAACTGTCTGTAGCAGAGGCAACGGGTCAAGCGCTCCACACCATTGAGCCAAGGCACCTTGGGGCATTCAGGAGATTTCTCCTGGTGCTTTTGAGTTTTTCTTTTTTATTCAAGCCTTGAAAAGTTCAAATTACTGCAGCATTGAGCTGTGGGAGGAACAGGCCTTGAACATGGAATGTCTGTACTGAAAGCCTGATGATTAGACCACTGCACCATCAGTCAGACACTCTCAGGCAAAGTCTCCTGGTAATTTTGAAGTGATCTTTTGTTCATTAGCCTTCAGTTCGTAAAGTTTAAATAACACAGCATCATATTAATCAGATGTTTCTTAGCGCTGTTGAGGTCTTCTTTTGTATGATAGTGTAACAGCCGGGAATCGAACCCTGGTCTCCCACGTGGAAAGCCAACATCTTAACCACTACGACAATTAGAGTTTTGAGGTAGTCAGGCTGAGGCTGAGGCTGAGGCTGTGAGCCACTGCTAGAATAGCAGTAAATGAAGCTCAATAACTCTAGCATTAAACTTTAGGAAGAGAGGGATTTGAACATGAACTCTCTGTGCTGAATAACCCCTACTACACCATCACTCAGTAACATCTGCCTCTTTGTACTGTTGAAGTGATCTTTTGTATGTTAGCCTTCAGATAGTAAAGTCCCTGGGACTCCGAATCCATTATTCAATACACACACTTTTGCTTCAACACTCAACAGCCTTGTGTGGCGCTGTGGACAAGTGTGCTTGGCTGTAAACCAAGAGGTTTTTGGTTCGAATCCACCTCGGGGACGATGGTGCTTTTAACATGATCCGAAGCAGTACTGTTTAAACATTCTAGCTCTGTTTAACTCAAAAGCACCAGGAGAAATCTCCTGAATGCCCCAAGGTGCCTTGGCTCAATGGTGTGGAGCGCTTGACCCGTTGCCTCTGCTACAGACAGTTGGCAGGTTCAAGTCCCATGTCATGACAGCAAGGTGCTGGGAAGGACCATCGGGAGACGGTGCTCTCTCCCCCTGTTTCCTGAGATGTAACGGTCGGGGGTTATGTTTGAAAGAACCCTGTCCACGTAAAGTTTTACAGATGAGAATTAGGTCAAACGTTTAAAAATAAAATAGCAATGCATTTTGGCACATCATCTGACAGAATAGTCTGTGTATTTGCATACTGGAGCCCGATTATAATCCTGGACAATGGCAATGTCATTTTCTTGACTTTTGACAATGAAAAAACTACACACTATAGTATATTTGTTTAATCATTTCATCTTTTTTTTAATCGACATTTTCATGGTAAAAGGTTAGCTGGACAGGGTTCTTTCAGACATAAGCCCAAACCGTTACATCTCAGGAAACAGGGGGAGAGAGCACCGTCTCCCGATGGTCCTTCCCAGCACCTTGACGTCATGACATGGGACTTGAACCTGCCAACTGTCTGTAGCAGAGGCAACGGGTCAAGCGCTCCACACCATTGAGCCAAGGCACCTTGGGGCATTCAGGAGATTTCTCCTGGTGCTTTTGAGTTTTTCTTTTTTATTCAAGCCTTGAAAAGTTCAAATTACTGCAGCATTGAGCTGTGGGAGGAACAGGCCTTGAACATGGAATGTCTGTACTGAAAGCCTGATGATTAGACCACTGCACCATCAGTCAGACACTCTCAGGCAAAGTCTCCTGGTAATTTTGAAGTGATCTTTTGTTCATTAGCCTTCAGTTCGTAAAGTTTAAATAACACAGCATCATATTAATCAGATGTTTCTTAGCGCTGTTGAGGTCTTCTTTTGTATGATAGTGTAACAGCCGGGAATCGAACCCTGGTCTCCCACGTGGAAAGCCAACATCTTAACCACTACGACAATTAGAGTTTTGAGGTAGTCAGGCTGAGGCTGAGGCTGAGGCTGTGAGCCACTGCTAGAATAGCAGTAAATGAAGCTCAATAACTCTAGCATTAAACTTTAGGAAGAGAGGGATTTGAACATGAACTCTCTGTGCTGAATAACCCCTACTACACCATCACTCAGTAACATCTGCCTCTTTGTACTGTTGAAGTGATCTTTTGTATGTTAGCCTTCAGATAGTAAAGTCCCTGGGACTCCGAATCCATTATTCAATACACACACTTTTGCTTCAACACTCAACAGCCTTGTGTGGCGCTGTGGACAAGTGCGCTTGGCTGTAAACCAAGAGGTTTTTGGTTCGAATCCACCTCGGGGACGATGGTGCTTTTAACATGATCCGAAGCAGTACTGTTTAAACATTCTAGCTCTGTTTAACTCAAAAGCACCAGGAGAAATCTCCTGAATGCCCCAAGGTGCCTTGGCTCAATGGTGTGGAGCGCTTGACCCGTTGCCTCTGCTACAGACAGTTGGCAGGTTCAAGTCCCATGTCATGACAGCAAGGTGCTGGGAAGGACCATCGGGAGACGGTGCTCTCTCCCCCTGTTTCCTGAGATGTAACGGTCGGGGGTTATGTTTGAAAGAACCCTGTCCACGTAAAGTTTTACAGATGAGAATTAGGTCAAACGTTTAAAAATAAAATAGCAATGCATTTTGGCACATCATCTGACAGAATAGTCTGTGTATTTGCATACTGGAGCCCGATTATAATCCTGGACAATGGCAATGTCATTTTCTTGACTTTTGACAATGAAAAAACTACACACTATAGTATATTTGTTTGATCATTTTCATCTTTTTTTTAAATCGACATTTTCATGGTAAAAGGTTAGCTGGACAGGGTTCTTTCAGACATAAGCCCAAACCGTTACATCTCAGGAAACAGGGGGAGAGAGCACCGTCTCCCGATGGTCCTTCCCAGCACCTTGACGTCATGACATGGGACTTGAACCTGCCAACTGTCTGTAGCAGAGGCAACGGGTCAAGCGCTCCACACCATTGAGCCAAGGCACCTTGGGGCATTCAGGAGATTTCTCCTGGTGCTTTTGAGTTTTTCTTTTTTATTCAAGCCTTGAAAAGTTCAAATTACTGCAGCATTGAGCTGTGGGAGGAACAGGCCTTGAACATGGAATGTCTGTACTGAAAGCCTGATGATTAGACCACTGCACCATCAGTCAGACACTCTCAGGCAAAGTCTCCTGGTAATTTTGAAGTGATCTTTTGTTCATTAGCCTTCAGTTCGTAAAGTTTAAATAACACAGCATCATATTAATCAGATTTTTCTTAGCGCTGTTGAGGTCTTCTTTTGTATGATAGTGTAACAGCCGGGAATCGAACCCTGGTCTCCCACGTGGAAAGCCAACATCTTAACAACTACGACAATTAGAGTTTTGAGGTAGTCAGGCTGAGGCTGAGGCTGTGAGCCACTGCTAGAATAGCAGTAAATGAAGCTCAATAACTCTAGCATTAAACTTTAGGAAGAGAGGGATTTGAACATGAACTCTCTGTGCTGAATAACCCCTACTACACCATCACTCAGTAACATCTGCCTCTTTGTACTGTTGAAGCGATCTTTTGTATGTTAGCCTTCAGATAGTAAAGCCCCTGGGACTCCGAATCCATATTCAATACACACACTTTTGCTTCAACACTCAACAGCCTTGTGTGGCGCTGTGGACTAGTGCGCTTGGCTGTAAACCAAGAGGTTGTTGGTTTGAATCCACCTCGGGACGATGGTGCTTTTAACATGATCCGAAGCAGTACTGTTTAAACATTCTAGCTCTGTTTAACTCAAAAGCACCAGGAGAAATCTCCTGAATGCCCCAAGGTGCCTTGGCTCAATGGTGTGGAGCACTTGACCCGTTGCCTCTGCTACAGACAGTTGGCAGGTTCAAGTCCCATGTCATGACAGCAAGGTGCTGGGAAGGACCATCGGGAGACGGTGCTCTCTCCCCCTGTTTCCTGAGATGTAACGGTCGGGGGTTATGTTTGAAAGAACCCTGTCCACATAAAGTTTTACAGATGAGAATTAGGTCAAACGTTTAAAAATAAAATAGCAATGCATTTTGGCACATCATCTGACAGAATAGTCTGTGTATTTGCATACTGGAGCCCGATTATAATCCTGGACAATGGCAATGTCATTTTCTTGACTTTTGACAATGAAAAAACTACACACTATAGTATATTTGTTTAATCATTTCATCTTTTTTTTAATCGACATTTTCACGGTAAAAGGTTACCTGGACAGGGTTCTTTCAGACATAAGCCCAAACCGTTACATCTCAGGAAACAGGGGGAGAGAGCACCGTCTCCCGATGGTCCTTCCCAGCACCTTGACGTCATGACATGGGACTTGAACCTGCCAACTGTCTGTAGCAGAGGCAACGGGTCAAGCGCTCCACACCATTGAGCCAAGGCACCTTGGGGCATTCAGGAGATTTCTCCTGGTGCTTTTGAGTTTTTCTTTTTTATTCAAGCCTTGAAAAGTTCAAATTACTGCAGCATTGAGCTGTGGGAGGAACAGGCCTTGAACATGGAATGTCTGTACTGAAAGCCTGATGATTAGACCACTGCACCATCAGTCAGACACTCTCAGGCAAAGTCTCCTGGTAATTTTGAAGTGATCTTTTGTTCATTAGCCTTCAGTTCGTAAAGTTTAAATAACACAGCATCATATTAATCAGATGTTTCTTAGCGCTGTTGAGGTCTTCTTTTGTATGATAGTGTAACAGCCGGGAATCGAACCCTGGTCTCCCACGTGGAAAGCCAACATCTTAACCACTACGACAATTAGAGTTTTGAGGTAGTCAGGCTGAGGCTGAGGCTGAGGCTGTGAGCCACTGCTAGAATAGCAGTAAATGAAGCTCAATAACTCTAGCATTAAACTTTAGGAAGAGAGGGATTTGAACATGAACTCTCTGTGCTGAATAACCCCTACTACACCATCACTCAGTAACATCTGCCTCTTTGTACTGTTGAAGTGATCTTTTGTATGTTAGCCTTCAGATAGTAAAGTCCCTGGGACTCCGAATCCATTATTCAATACACACACTTTTGCTTCAACACTCAACAGCCTTGTGTGGCGCTGTGGACAAGTGTGCTTGGCTGTAAACCAAGAGGTTTTTGGTTCGAATCCACCTCGGGGACTATGGTGCTTTTAACATGATCCGAAGCAGTACTGTTTAAACATTCTAGCTCTGTTTAACTCAAAAGCACCAGGAGAAATCTCCTGAATGCCCCAAGGTGCCTTGGCTCAATGGTGTGGAGCGCTTGACCCGTTGCCTCTGCTACAGACAGTTGGCAGGTTCAAGTCCCATGTCATGACAGCAAGGTGCTGGGAAGGACCATCGGGAGACGGTGCTCTCTCCCCCTGTTTCCTGAGATGTAACGGTCGGGGGTTATGTTTGAAAGAACCCTGTCCACGTAAAGTTTTACAGATGAGAATTAGGTCAAACGTTTAAAAATAAAATAGCAATGCATTTTGGCACATCATCTGACAGAATAGTCTGTGTATTTGCATACTGGAGCCCGATTATAATCCTGGACAATGGCAATGTCATTTTCTTGACTTTTGACAATGAAAAAACTACACACTATAGTATATTTGTTTAATCATTTCATCTTTTTTTTAATCGACATTTTCATGGTAAAAGGTTAGCTGGACAGGGTTCTTTCAGACATAAGCCCAAACCGTTACATCTCAGGAAACAGGGGGAGAGAGCACCGTCTCCCGATGGTCCTTCCCAGCACCTTGACGTCATGACATGGGACTTGAACCTGCCAACTGTCTGTAGCAGAGGCAACGGGTCAAGCGCTCCACACCATTGAGCCAAGGCACCTTGGGGCATTCAGGAGATTTCTCCTGGTGCTTTTGAGTTTTTCTTTTTTATTCAAGCCTTGAAAAGTTCAAATTACTGCAGCATTGAGCTGTGGGAGGAACAGGCCTTGAACATGGAATGTCTGTACTGAAAGCCTGATGATTAGACCACTGCACCATCAGTCAGACACTCTCAGGCAAAGTCTCCTGGTAATTTTGAAGTGATCTTTTGTTCATTAGCCTTCAGTTCGTAAAGTTTAAATAACACAGCATCATATTAATCAGATGTTTCTTAGCGCTGTTGAGGTCTTCTTTTGTATGATAGTGTAACAGCCGGGAATCGAACCCTGGTCTCCCACGTGGAAAGCCAACATCTTAACCACTACGACAATTAGAGTTTTGAGGTAGTCAGGCTGAGGCTGAGGCTGAGGCTGTGAGCCACTGCTAGAATAGCAGTAAATGAAGCTCAATAACTCTAGCATTAAACTTTAGGAAGAGAGGGATTTGAACATGAACTCTCTGTGCTGAATAACCCCTACTACACCATCACTCAGTAACATCTGCCTCTTTGTACTGTTGAAGTGATCTTTTGTATGTTAGCCTTCAGATAGTAAAGTCCCTGGGACTCCGAATCCATTATTCAATACACACACTTTTGCTTCAACACTCAACAGCCTTGTGTGGCGCTGTGGACAAGTGCGCTTGGCTGTAAACCAAGAGGTTTTTGGTTCGAATCCACCTCGGGGACGATGGTGCTTTTAACATGATCCGAAGCAGTACTGTTTAAACATTCTAGCTCTGTTTAACTCAAAAGCACCAGGAGAAATCTCCTGAATGCCCCAAGGTGCCTTGGCTCAATGGTGTGGAGCGCTTGACCCGTTGCCTCTGCTACAGACAGTTGGCAGGTTCAAGTCCCATGTCATGACAGCAAGGTGCTGGGAAGGACCATCGGGAGACGGTGCTCTCTCCCCCTGTTTCCTGAGATGTAACGGTCGGGGGTTATGTTTGAAAGAACCCTGTCCACGTAAAGTTTTACAGATGAGAATTAGGTCAAACGTTTAAAAATAAAATAGCAATGCATTTTGGCACATCATCTGACAGAATAGTCTGTGTATTTGCATACTGGAGCCCGATTATAATCCTGGACAATGGCAATGTCATTTTCTTGACTTTTGACAATGAAAAAACTACACACTATAGTATATTTGTTTGATCATTTTCATCTTTTTTTTAAATCGACATTTTCATGGTAAAAGGTTAGCTGGACAGGGTTCTTTCAGACATAAGCCCAAACCGTTACATCTCAGGAAACAGGGGGAGAGAGCACCGTCTCCCGATGGTCCTTCCCAGCACCTTGACGTCATGACATGGGACTTGAACCTGCCAACTGTCTGTAGCAGAGGCAACGGGTCAAGCGCTCCACACCATTGAGCCAAGGCACCTTGGGGCATTCAGGAGATTTCTCCTGGTGCTTTTGAGTTTTTCTTTTTTATTCAAGCCTTGAAAAGTTCAAATTACTGCAGCATTGAGCTGTGGGAGGAACAGGCCTTGAACATGGAATGTCTGTACTGAAAGCCTGATGATTAGACCACTGCACCATCAGTCAGACACTCTCAGGCAAAGTCTCCTGGTAATTTTGAAGTGATCTTTTGTTCATTAGCCTTCAGTTCGTAAAGTTTAAATAACACAGCATCATATTAATCAGATTTTTCTTAGCGCTGTTGAGGTCTTCTTTTGTATGATAGTGTAACAGCCGGGAATCGAACCCTGGTCTCCCACGTGGAAAGCCAACATCTTAACAACTACGACAATTAGAGTTTTGAGGTAGTCAGGCTGAGGCTGAGGCTGTGAGCCACTGCTAGAATAGCAGTAAATGAAGCTCAATAACTCTAGCATTAAACTTTAGGAAGAGAGGGATTTGAACATGAACTCTCTGTGCTGAATAACCCCTACTACACCATCACTCAGTAACATCTGCCTCTTTGTACTGTTGAAGCGATCTTTTGTATGTTAGCCTTCAGATAGTAAAGCCCCTGGGACTCCGAATCCATATTCAATACACACACTTTTGCTTCAACACTCAACAGCCTTGTGTGGCGCTGTGGACTAGTGCGCTTGGCTGTAAACCAAGAGGTTGTTGGTTTGAATCCACCTCGGGACGATGGTGCTTTTAACATGATCCGAAGCAGTACTGTTTAAACATTCTAGCTCTGTTTAACTCAAAAGCACCAGGAGAAATCTCCTGAATGCCCCAAGGTGCCTTGGCTCAATGGTGTGGAGCACTTGACCCGTTGCCTCTGCTACAGACAGTTGGCAGGTTCAAGTCCCATGTCATGACAGCAAGGTGCTGGGAAGGACCATCGGGAGACGGTGCTCTCTCCCCCTGTTTCCTGAGATGTAACGGTCGGGGGTTATGTTTGAAAGAACCCTGTCCACGTAAAGTTTTACAGATGAGAATTAGGTCAAACGTTTAAAAATAAAATAGCAATGCATTTTGGCACATCATCTGACAGAATAGTCTGTGTATTTGCATACTGGAGCCCGATTATAATCCTGGACAATGGCAATGTCATTTTCTTGACTTTTGACAATGAAAAAACTACACACTATAGTATATTTGTTTAATCATTTCATCTTTTTTTTAATCGACATTTTCATGGTAAAAGGTTAGCTGGACAGGGTTCTTTCAGACATAAGCCCAAACCGTTACATCTCAGGAAACAGGGGGAGAGAGCACCGTCTCCCGATGGTCCTTCCCAGCACCTTGACGTCATGACATGGGACTTGAACCTGCCAACTGTCTGTAGCAGAGGCAACGGGTCAAGCGCTCCACACCATTGAGCCAAGGCACCTTGGGGCATTCAGGAGATTTCTCCTGGTGCTTTTGAGTTTTTCTTTTTTATTCAAGCCTTGAAAAGTTCAAATTACTGCAGCATTGAGCTGTGGGAGGAACAGGCCTTGAACATGGAATGTCTGTACTGAAAGCCTGATGATTAGACCACTGCACCATCAGTCAGACACTCTCAGGCAAAGTCTCCTGGTAATTTTGAAGTGATCTTTTGTTCATTAGCCTTCAGTTCGTAAAGTTTAAATAACACAGCATCATATTAATCAGATGTTTCTTAGCGCTGTTGAGGTCTTCTTTTGTATGATAGTGTAACAGCCGGGAATCGAACCCTGGTCTCCCACGTGGAAAGCCAACATCTTAACCACTACGACAATTAGAGTTTTGAGGTAGTCAGGCTGAGGCTGAGGCTGAGGCTGTGAGCCACTGCTAGAATAGCAGTAAATGAAGCTCAATAACTCTAGCATTAAACTTTAGGAAGAGAGGGATTTGAACATGAACTCTCTGTGCTGAATAACCCCTACTACACCATCACTCAGTAACATCTGCCTCTTTGTACTGTTGAAGTGATCTTTTGTATGTTAGCCTTCAGATAGTAAAGTCCCTGGGACTCCGAATCCATTATTCAATACACACACTTTTGCTTCAACACTCAACAGCCTTGTGTGGCGCTGTGGACAAGTGCGCTTGGCTGTAAACCAAGAGGTTTTTGGTTCGAATCCACCTCGGGGACGATGGTGCTTTTAACATGATCCGAAGCAGTACTGTTTAAACATTCTAGCTCTGTTTAACTCAAAAGCACCAGGAGAAATCTCCTGAATGCCCCAAGGTGCCTTGGCTCAATGGTGTGGAGCGCTTGACCCGTTGCCTCTGCTACAGACAGTTGGCAGGTTCAAGTCCCATGTCATGACAGCAAGGTGCTGGGAAGGACCATCGGGAGACGGTGCTCTCTCCCCCTGTTTCCTGAGATGTAACGGTCGGGGGTTATGTTTGAAAGAACCCTGTCCACGTAAAGTTTTACAGATGAGAATTAGGTCAAACGTTTAAAAATAAAATAGCAATGCATTTTGGCACATCATCTGACAGAATAGTCTGTGTATTTGCATACTGGAGCCCGATTATAATCCTGGACAATGGCAATGTCATTTTCTTGACTTTTGACAATGAAAAAACTACACACTATAGTATATTTGTTTGATCATTTTCATCTTTTTTTTAAATCGACATTTTCATGGTAAAAGGTTAGCTGGACAGGGTTCTTTCAGACATAAGCCCAAACCGTTACATCTCAGGAAACAGGGGGAGAGAGCACCGTCTCCCGATGGTCCTTCCCAGCACCTCGACGTCATGACATGGGACTTGAACCTGCCAACTGTCTGTAGCAGAGGTAACGGGTCAAGCGCTCCACACCATTGAGCCAAGGCACCTTGGGGCATTCAGGAGATTTCTCCTGGTGCTTTTGAGTTTTTCTTTTTTATTCAAGCCTTGAAAAGTTCAAATTACTGCAGCATTGAGCTGTGGGAGGAACAGGCCTTGAACATGGAATGTCTGTACTGAAAGCCTGATGATTAGACCACTGCACCATCAGTCAGACACTCTCAGGCAAAGTCTCCTGGTAATTTTGAAGTGATCTTTTGTTCATTAGCCTTCAGTTCGTAAAGTTTAAATAACACAGCATCATATTAATCAGATTTTTCTTAGCGCTGTTGAGGTCTTCTTTTGTATGATAGTGTAACAGCCGGGAATCGAACCCTGGTCTCCCACGTGGAAAGCCAACATCTTAACGACTACGACAATTAGAGTTTTGAGGTAGTCAGGCTGAGGCTGAGGCTGTGAGCCACTGCTAGAATAGCAGTAAATGAAGCTCAATAACTCTAGCATTAAACTTTAGGAAGAGAGGGATTTGAACATGAACTCTCTGTGCTGAATAACCCCTACTACACCATCACTCAGTAACATCTGCCTCTTTGTACTGTTGAAGCGATCTTTTGTATGTTAGCCTTCAGATAGTAAAGCCCCTGGGACTCCGAATCCATATTCAATACACACACTTTTGCTTCAACACTCAACAGCCTTGTGTGGCGCTGTGGACTAGTGCGCTTGGCTGTAAACCAAGAGGTTGTTGGTTTGAATCCACCTCGGGACGATGGTGCTTTTAACATGATCCGAAGCAGTACTGTTTAAACATTCTAGCTCTGTTTAACTCAAAAGCACCAGGAGAAATCTCCTGAATGCCCCAAGGTGCCTTGGCTCAATGGTGTGGAGCACTTGACCCGTTGCCTCTGCTACAGACAGTTGGCAGGTTCAAGTCCCATGTCATGACAGCAAGGTGCTGGGAAGGACCATCGGGAGACGGTGCTCTCTCCCCCTGTTTCCTGAGATGTAACGGTCGGGGGTTATGTTTGAAAGAACCCTGTCCACGTAAAGTTTTACAGATGAGAATTAGGTCAAACGTTTAAAAATAAAATAGCAATGCATTTTGGCACATCATCTGACAGAATAGTCTGTGTATTTGCATACTGGAGCCCGATTATAATCCTGGACAATGGCAATGTCATTTTCTTGACTTTTGACAATGAAAAAACTACACACTATAGTATATTTGTTTAATCATTTCATCTTTTTTTTAATCGACATTTTCATGGTAAAAGGTTAGCTGGACAGGGTTCTTTCAGACATAAGCCCAAACCGTTACATCTCAGGAAACAGGGGGAGAGAGCACCGTCTCCCGATGGTCCTTCCCAGCACCTTGACGTCATGACATGGGACTTGAACCTGCCAACTGTCTGTAGCAGAGGCAACGGGTCAAGCGCTCCACACCATTGAGCCAAGGCACCTTGGGGCATTCAGGAGATTTCTCCTGGTGCTTTTGAGTTTTTCTTTTTTATTCAAGCCTTGAAAAGTTCAAATTACTGCAGCATTGAGCTGTGGGAGGAACAGGCCTTGAACATGGAATGTCTGTACTGAAAGCCTGATGATTAGACCACTGCACCATCAGTCAGACACTCTCAGGCAAAGTCTCCTGGTAATTTTGAAGTGATCTTTTGTTCATTAGCCTTCAGTTCGTAACGTTTAAATAACACAGCATCATATTAATCAGATGTTTCTTAGCGCTGTTGAGGTCTTCTTTTGTATGATAGTGTAACAGCCGGGAATCGAACCCTGGTCTCCCACGTGGAAAGCCAACATCTTAACCACTACGACAATTAGAGTTTTGAGGTAGTCAGGCTGAGGCTGAGGCTGAGGCTGTGAGCCACTGCTAGAATAGCAGTAAATGAAGCTCAATAACTCTAGCATTAAACTTTAGGAAGAGAGGGATTTGAACATGAACTCTCTGTGCTGAATAACCCCTACTACACCATCACTCAGTAACATCTGCCTCTTTGTACTGTTGAAGCGATCTTTTGTATGTTAGCCTTCAGATAGTAAAGCCCCTGGGACTCCGAATCCATATTCAATACACACACTTTTGCTTCAACACTCAACAGCCTTGTGTGGCGCTGTGGACTAGTGCGCTTGGCTGTAAACCAAGAGGTTGTTGGTTTGAATCCACCTCGGGACGATGGTGCTTTTAACATGATCCGAAGCAGTACTGTTTAAACATTCTAGCTCTGTTTAACTCAAAAGCACCAGGAGAAATCTCCTGAATGCCCCAAGGTGCCTTGGCTCAATGGTGTGGAGCGCTTGACCCGTTGCCTCTGCTACAGACAGTTGGCAGGTTCAAGTCCCATGTCATGACAGCAAGGTGCTGGGAAGGACCATCGGGAGATGGTGCTCTCTCCCCCTGTTTCCTGAGATGTAACGGTCGGGGGTTATGTTTGAAAGAACCCTGTCCACGTAAAGTTTTACAGATGAGAATTAGGTCAAACGTTTAAAAATAAAATAGCAATGCATTTTGGCACATCATCTGACAGAATAGTCTGTGTATTTGCATACTGGAGCCCGATTATAATCCTGGACAATGGCAATGTCATTTTCTTGACTTTTGACAATGAAAAAACTACACACTATAGTATATTTGTTTAATCATTTCATCTTTTTTTTAATCGACATTTTCATGGTAAAAGGTTAGCTGGACAGGGTTCTTTCAGACATAAGCCCAAACCGTTACATCTCAGGAAACAGGGGGAGAGAGCACCGTCTCCCGATGGTCCTTCCCAGCACCTTGACGTCATGACATGGGACTTGAACCTGCCAACTGTCTGTAGCAGAGGCAACGGGTCAAGCGCTCCACACCATTGAGCCAAGGCACCTTGGGGCATTCAGGAGATTTCTCCTGGTGCTTTTGAGTTTTTCTTTTTTATTCAAGCCTTGAAAAGTTCAAATTACTGCAGCATTGAGCTGTGGGAGGAACAGGCCTTGAACATGGAATGTCTGTACTGAAAGCCTGATGATTAGACCACTGCACCATCAGTCAGACACTCTCAGGCAAAGTCTCCTGGTAATTTTGAAGTGATCTTTTGTTCATTAGCCTTCAGTTCGTAAAGTTTAAATAACACAGCATCATATTAATCAGATGTTTCTTAGCGCTGTTGAGGTCTTCTTTTGTATGATAGTGTAACAGCCGGGAATCGAACCCTGGTCTCCCACGTGGAAAGCCAACATCTTAACGACTACGACAATTAGAGTTTTGAGGTAGTCAGGCTGAGGCTGAGGCTGTGAGCCACTGCTAGAATAGCAGTAAATGAAGCTCAATAACTCTAGCATTAAACTTTAGGAAGAGAGGGATTTGAACATGAACTCTCTGTGCTGAATAACCCCTACTACACCATCACTCAGTAACATCTGCCTCTTTGTACTGTTGAAGCGATCTTTTGTATGTTAGCCTTCAGATAGTAAAGCCCCTGGGACTCCGAATCCATATTCAATACACACACTTTTGCTTCAACACTCAACAGCCTTGTGTGGCGCTGTGGACTAGTGCGCTTGGCTGTAAACCAAGAGGTTGTTGGTTTGAATCCACCTCGGGACGATGGTGCTTTTAACATGATCCGAAGCAGTACTGTTTAAACATTCTAGCTCTGTTTAACTCAAAAGCACCAGGAGAAATCTCCTGAATGCCCCAAGGTGCCTTGGCTCAATGGTGTGGAGCGCTTGACCCGTTGCCTCTGCTACAGACAGTTGGCAGGTTCAAGTCCCATGTCATGACAGCAAGGTGCTGGGAAGGACCATCGGGAGACGGTGCTCTCTCCCCCTGTTTCCTGAGATGTAACGGTTGGGGGTTATGTTTGAAAGAACCCTGTCCACGTAAAGTTTTACAGATGAGAATTAGGTCAAACGTTTAAAAATAAAATAGCAATGCATTTTGGCACATCATCTGACAGAATAGTCTGTGTATTTGCATACTGGAGCCCGATTATAATCCTGGACAATGGCAATGTCATTTTCTTGACTTTTGACAATGAAAAAACTACACACTATAGTATATTTGTTTAATCATTTCATCTTTTTTTTAATCGACATTTTCATGGTAAAAGGTTAGCTGGACAGGGTTCTTTCAGACATAAGCCCAAACCGTTACATCTCAGGAAACAGGGGGAGAGAGCACCGTCTCCCGATGGTCCTTCCCAGCACCTTGACGTCATGACATGGGACTTGAACCTGCCAACTGTCTGTAGCAGAGGCAACGGGTCAAGCGCTCCACACCATTGAGCCAAGGCACCTTGGGGCATTCAGGAGATTTCTCCTGGTGCTTTTGAGTTTTTCTTTTTTATTCAAGCCTTGAAAAGTTCAAATTACTGCAGCATTGAGCTGTGGGAGGAACAGGCCTTGAACATGGAATGTCTGTACTGAAAGCCTGATGATTAGACCACTGCACCATCAGTCAGACACTCTCAGGCAAAGTCTCCTGGTAATTTTGAAGTGATCTTTTGTTCATTAGCCTTCAGTTCGTACAGTTTAAATAACACAGCATCATATTAATCAGATGTTTCTTAGCGCTGTTGAGGTCTTCTTTTGTATGATAGTGTAACAGCCGGGAATCGAACCCTGGTCTCCCACGTGGAAAGCCAACATCTTAACCACTACGACAATTAGAGTTTTGAGGTAGTCAGGCTGAGGCTGAGGCTGTGAGCCACTGCTAGAATAGCAGTAAATGAAGCTCAATAACTCTAGCATTAAACTTTAGGAAGAGAGGGATTTGAACATGAACTCTCTGTGCTGAATAACCCCTACTACACCATCACTCAGTAACATCTGCCTCTTTGTACTGTTGAAGTGATCTTTTGTATGTTAGCCTTCAGATAGTAAAGTCCCTGGGACTCCGAATCCATTATTCAATACACACACTTTTGCTTCAACACTCAACAGCCTTGTGTGGCGCTGTGGACAAGTGCGCTTGGCTGTAAACCAAGAGGTTTTTGGTTCGAATCCACCTCGGGGACGATGGTGCTTTTAACATGATCCGAAGCAGTACTGTTTAAACATTCTAGCTCTGTTTAACTCAAAAGCACAGGAGAAATCTCCTGAATGCCCCAAGGTGCCTTGGCTCAATGGTGTGGAGCACTTGACCCGTTGCCTCTGCTACAGACAGTTGGCAGGTTCAAGTCCCATGTCATGACAGCAAGGTGCTGGGAAGGACCATCGGGAGACGGTGCTCTCTCCCCCTGTTTCCTGAGATGTAACGGTCGGGGGTTATGTTTGAAAGAACCCTGTCCACGTAAAGTTTTACAGATGAGAATTAGGTCAAACTTTTAAAAATAAAATAGCAATGCATTTTGGCACATCATCTGACAGAATAGTCTGTGTATTTGCATACTGGAGCCCGATTATAATCCTGGACAATGGCAATGTCATTTTCTTGACTTTTGACAATGAAAAAACTACACACTATAGTATATTTGTTTAATCATTTCATCTTTTTTTTAATCGACATTTTCATGGTAAAAGGTTAGCTGGACAGGGTTCTTTCAGACATAAGCCCAAACCGTTACATCTCAGGAAACAGGGGGAGAGAGCACCGTCTCCCGATGGTCCTTCCCAGCACCTTGACGTCATGACATGGGACTTGAACCTGCCAACTGTCTGTAGCAGAGGCAACGGGTCAAGCGCTCCACACCATTGAGCCAAGGCACCTTGGGGCATTCAGGAGATTTCTCCTGGTGCTTTTGAGTTTTTCTTTTTTATTCAAGCCTTGAAAAGTTCAAATTACTGCAGCATTGAGCTGTGGGAGGAACAGGCCTTGAACATGGAATGTCTGTACTGAAAGCCTGATGATTAGACCACTGCACCATCAGTCAGACACTCTCAGGCAAAGTCTCCTGGTAATTTTGAAGTGATCTTTTGTTCATTAGCCTTCAGTTCGTAAAGTTTAAATAACACAGCATCATATTAATCAGATGTTTCTTAGCGCTGTTGAGGTCTTCTTTTGTATGATAGTGTAACAGCCGGGAATCGAACCCTGGTCTCCCACGTGGAAAGCCAACATCTTAACCACTACGACAATTAGAGTTTTGAGGTAGTCAGGCTGAGGCTGAGGCTGAGGCTGTGAGCCACTGCTAGAATAGCAGTAAATGAAGCTCAATAACTCTAGCATTAAACTTTAGGAAGAGAGGGATTTGAACATGAACTCTCTGTGCTGAATAACCCCTACTACACCATCACTCAGTAACATCTGCCTCTTTGTACTGTTGAAGTGATCTTTTGTATGTTAGCCTTCAGATAGTAAAGTCCCTGGGACTCCGAATCCATTATTCAATACACACACTTTTGCTTCAACACTCAACAGCCTTGTGTGGCGCTGTGGACTAGTGCGCTTGGCTGTAAACCAAGAGGTTGTTGGTTTGAATCCACCTCGGGACGATGGTGCTTTTAACATGATCCGAAGCAGTACTGTTTAAACATTCTAGCTCTGTTTAACTCAAAAGCACCAGGAGAAATCTCCTGAATGCCCCAAGGTGCCTTGGCTCAATGGTGTGGAGCGCTTGACCCGTTGCCTCTGCTACAGACAGTTGGCAGGTTCAAGTCCCATGTCATGACAGCAAGGTGCTGGGAAGGACCATCGGGAGACGGTGCTCTCTCCCCCTGTTTCCTGAGATGTAACGGTCGGGGGTTATGTTTGAAAGAACCCTGTCCACGTAAAGTTTTACAGATGAGAATTAGGTCAAACGTTTAAAAATAAAATAGCAATGCATTTTGGCACATCATCTGACAGAATAGTCTGTGTATTTGCATACTGGAGCCCGATTATAATCCTGGACAATGGCAATGTCATTTTCTTGACTTTTGACAATGAAAAAACTACACACTATAGTATATTTGTTTAATCATTTCATCTTTTTTTTAATCGACATTTTCATGGTAAAAGGTTAGCTGGACAGGGTTCTTTCAGACATAAGCCCAAACCGTTACATCTCAGGAAACAGGGGGAGAGAGCACCGTCTCCCGATGGTCCTTCCCAGCACCTTGACGTCATGACATGGGACTTGAACCTGCCAACTGTCTGTAGCAGAGGCAACGGGTCAAGCGCTCCACACCATTGAGCCAAGGCACCTTGGGGCATTCAGGAGATTTCTCCTGGTGCTTTTGAGTTTTTCTTTTTTATTCAAGCCTTGAAAAGTTCAAATTACTGCAGCATTGAGCTGTGGGAGGAACAGGCCTTGAACATGGAATGTCTGTACTGAAAGCCTGATGATTAGACCACTGCACCATCAGTCAGACACTCTCAGGCAAAGTCTCCTGGTAATTTTGAAGTGATCTTTTGTTCATTAGCCTTCAGTTCGTAAAGTTTAAATAACACAGCATCATATTAATCAGATGTTTCTTAGCGCTGTTGAGGTCTTCTTTTGTATGATAGTGTAACAGCCGGGAATCGAACCCTGGTCTCCCACGTGGAAAGCCAACATCTTAACCACTACGACAATTAGAGTTTTGAGGTAGTCAGGCTGAGGCTGAGGCTGAGGCTGTGAGCCACTGCTAGAATAGCAGTAAATGAAGCTCAATAACTCTAGCATTAAACTTTAGGAAGAGAGGGATTTGAACATGAACTCTCTGTGCTGAATAACCCCTACTACACCATCACTCAGTAACATCTGCCTCTTTGTACTGTTGAAGTGATCTTTTGTATGTTAGCCTTCAGATAGTAAAGTCCCTGGGACTCCGAATCCATTATTCAATACACACACTTTTGCTTCAACACTCAACAGCCTTGTGTGGCGCTGTGGACTAGTGCGCTTGGCTGTAAACCAAGAGGTTGTTGGTTTGAATCCACCTCGGGACGATGGTGCTTTTAACATGATCCGAAGCAGTACTGTTTAAACATTCTAGCTCTGTTTAACTCAAAAGCACCAGGAGAAATCTCCTGAATGCCCCAAGGTGCCTTGGCTCAATGGTGTGGAGCGCTTGACCCGTTGCCTCTGCTACAGACAGTTGGCAGGTTCAAGTCCCATGTCATGACAGCAAGGTGCTGGGAAGGACCATCGGGAGACGGTGCTCTCTCCCCCTGTTTCCTGAGATGTAACGGTCGGGGGTTATGTTTGAAAGAACCCTGTCCACGTAAAGTTTTACAGATGAGAATTAGGTCAAACGTTTAAAAATAAAATAGCAATGCATTTTGGCACATCATCTGACAGAATAGTCTGTGTATTTGCATACTGGAGCCCGATTATAATCCTGGACAATGGCAATGTCATTTTCTTGACTTTTGACAATGAAAAAACTACACACTATAGTATATTTGTTTAATCATTTCATCTTTTTTTTAATCGACATTTTCATGGTAAAAGGTTAGCTGGACAGGGTTCTTTCAGACATAAGCCCAAACCGTTACATCTCAGGAAACAGGGGGAGAGAGCACCGTCTCCCGATGGTCCTTCCCAGCACCTTGACGTCATGACATGGGACTTGAACCTGCCAACTGTCTGTAGCAGAGGCAACGGGTCAAGCGCTCCACACCATTGAGCCAAGGCACCTTGGGGCATTCAGGAGATTTCTCCTGGTGCTTTTGAGTTTTTCTTTTTTATTCAAGCCTTGAAAAGTTCAAATTACTGCAGCATTGAGCTGTGGGAGGAACAGGCCTTGAACATGGAATGTCTGTACTGAAAGCCTGATGATTAGACCACTGCACCATCAGTCAGACACTCTCAGGCAAAGTCTCCTGGTAATTTTGAAGTGATCTTTTGTTCATTAGCCTTCAGTTCGTAAAGTTTAAATAACACAGCATCATATTAATCAGATGTTTCTTAGCGCTGTTGAGGTCTTCTTTTGTATGATAGTGTAACAGCCGGGAATCGAACCCTGGTCTCCCACGTGGAAAGCCAACATCTTAACGACTACGACAATTAGAGTTTTGAGGTAGTCAGGCTGAGGCTGAGGCTGTGAGCCACTGCTAGAATAGCAGTAAATGAAGCTCAATAACTCTAGCATTAAACTTTAGGAAGAGAGGGATTTGAACATGAACTCTCTGTGCTGAATAACCCCTACTACACCATCACTCAGTAACATCTGCCTCTTTGTACTGTTGAAGCGATCTTTTGTATGTTAGCCTTCAGATAGTAAAGCCCCTGGGACTCCGAATCCATATTCAATACACACACTTTTGCTTCAACACTCAACAGCCTTGTGTGGCGCTGTGGACTAGTGCGCTTGGCTGTAAACCAAGAGGTTGTTGGTTTGAATCCACCTCGGGACGATGGTGCTTTTAACATGATCCGAAGCAGTACTGTTTAAACATTCTAGCTCTGTTTAACTCAAAAGCACCAGGAGAAATCTCCTGAATGCCCCAAGGTGCCTTGGCTCAATGGTGTGGAGCGCTTCACCCGTTGCCTCTGCTACAGACAGTTGGCAGGTTCAAGTCCCATGTCATGACAGCAAGGTGCTGGGAAGGACCATCGGGAGACGGTGCTCTCTCCCCCTGTTTCCTGAGATGTAACGGTTGGGGGTTATGTTTGAAAGAACCCTGTCCACGTAAAGTTTTACAGATGAGAATTAGGTCAAACGTTTAAAAATAAAATAGCAATGCATTTTGGCACATCATCTGACAGAATAGTCTGTGTATTTGCATACTGGAGCCCGATTATAATCCTGGACAATGGCAATGTCATTTTCTTGACTTTTGACAATGAAAAAACTACACACTATAGTATATTTGTTTAATCATTTCATCTTTTTTTTAATCGACATTTTCATGGTAAAAGGTTAGCTGGACAGGGTTCTTTCAGACATAAGCCCAAACCGTTACATCTCAGGAAACAGGGGGAGAGAGCACCGTCTCCCGATGGTCCTTCCCAGCACCTTGACGTCATGACATGGGACTTGAACCTGCCAACTGTCTGTAGCAGAGGCAACGGGTCAAGCGCTCCACACCATTGAGCCAAGGCACCTTGGGGCATTCAGGAGATTTCTCCTGGTGCTTTTGAGTTTTTCTTTTTTATTCAAGCCTTGAAAAGTTCAAATTACTGCAGCATTGAGCTGTGGGAGGAACAGGCCTTGAACATGGAATGTCTGTACTGAAAGCCTGATGATTAGACCACTGCACCATCAGTCAGACACTCTCAGGCAAAGTCTCCTGGTAATTTTGAAGTGATCTTTTGTTCATTAGCCTTCAGTTCGTAAAGTTTAAATAACACAGCATCATATTAATCAGATGTTTCTTAGCGCTGTTGAGGTCTTCTTTTGTATGATAGTGTAACAGCCGGGAATCGAACCCTGGTCTCCCACGTGGAAAGCCAACATCTTAACGACTACGACAATTAGAGTTTTGAGGTAGTCAGGCTGAGGCTGAGGCTGTGAGCCACTGCTAGAATAGCAGTAAATGAAGCTCAATAACTCTAGCATTAAACTTTAGGAAGAGAGGGATTTGAACATGAACTCTCTGTGCTGAATAACCCCTACTACACCATCACTCAGTAACATCTGCCTCTTTGTACTGTTGAAGTGATCTTTTGTATGTTAGCCTTCAGATAGTAAAGTCCCTGGGACTCCGAATCCATTATTCAATACACACACTTTTGCTTCAACACTCAACAGCCTTGTGTGGCGCTGTGGACAAGTGCGCTTGGCTGTAAACCAAGAGGTTTTTGGTTCGAATCCACCTCGGGGACGATGGTGCTTTTAACATGATCCGAAGCAGTACTGTTTAAACATTCTAGCTCTGTTTAACTCAAAAGCACCAGGAGAAATCTCCTGAATGCCCCAAGGTGCCTTGGCTCAATGGTGTGGAGCGCTTGACCCGTTGCCTCTGCTACAGACAGTTGGCAGGTTCAAGTCCCATGTCATGACAGCAAGGTGCTGGGAAGGACCATCGGGAGACGGTGCTCTCTCCCCCTGTTTCCTGAGATGTAACGGTCGGGGGTTATGTTTGAAAGAACCCTGTCCACGTAAAGTTTTACAGATGAGAATTAGGTCAAACGTTTAAAAATAAAATAGCAATGCATTTTGGCACATCATCTGACAGAATAGTCTGTGTATTTGCATACTGGAGCCCGATTATAATCCTGGACAATAGCAATGTCATTTTCTTGACTTTTGACAATGAAAAAACTACACACTATAGTATATTTGTTTGATCATTTTCATCTTTTTTTTAAATCGACATTTTCATGGTAAAAGGTTAGCTGGACAGGGTTCTTTCAGACATAAGCCCAAACCATTACATCTCAGGAAACAGGGGGAGAGAGCACCGTCTCCCGATGGTCCTTCCCAGCACCTTGACGTCATGACATGGGACTTGAACCTGCCAACTGTCTGTAGCAGAGGCAACGGGTCAAGCGCTCCACACCATTGAGCCAAGGCACCTTGGGGCATTCAGGAGATTTCTCCTGGTGCTTTTGAGTTTTTCTTTTTTATTCAAGCCTTGAAAAGTTCAAATTACTGCAGCATTGAGCTGTGGGAGGAACAGGCCTTGAACATGGAATGTCTGTACTGAAAGCCTGATGATTAGACCACTGCACCATCAGTCAGACACTCTCAGGCAAAGTCTCCTGGTAATTTTGAAGTGATCTTTTGTTCATTAGCCTTCAGTTCGTAAAGTTTAAATAACACAGCATCATATTAATCAGATTTTTCTTAGCGCTGTTGAGGTCTTCTTTTGTATGATAGTGTAACAGCCGGGAATCGAACCCTGGTCTCCCACGTGGAAAGCCAACATCTTAACGACTACGACAATTAGAGTTTTGAGGTAGTCAGGCTGAGGCTGAGGCTGTGAGCCACTGCTAGAATAGCAGTAAATGAAGCTCAATAACTCTAGCATTAAACTTTAGGAAGAGAGGGATTTGAACATGAACTCTCTGTGCTGAATAACCCCTACTACACCATCACTCAGTAACATCTGCCTCTTTGTACTGTTGAAGCGATCTTTTGTATGTTAGCCTTCAGATAGTAAAGCCCCTGGGACTCCGAATCCATATTCAATACACACACTTTTGCTTCAACACTCAACAGCCTTGTGTGGCGCTGTGGACTAGTGCGCTTGGCTGTAAACCAAGAGGTTGTTGGTTTGAATCCACCTCGGGACGATGGTGCTTTTAACATGATCCGAAGCAGTACTGTTTAAACATTCTAGCTCTGTTTAACTCAAAAGCACCAGGAGAAATCTCCTGAATGCCCCAAGGTGCCTTGGCTCAATGGTGTGGAGCGCTTGACCCGTTGCCTCTGCTACAGACAGTTGGCAGGTTCAAGTCCCATGTCATGACAGCAAGGTGCTGGGAAGGACCATCGGGAGACGGTGCTCTCTCCCCCTGTTTCCTGAGATGTAACGGTTGGGGGTTATGTTTGAAAGAACCCTGTCCACGTAAAGTTTTACAGATGAGAATTAGGTCAAACGTTTAAAAATAAAATAGCAATGCATTTTGGCACATCATCTGACAGAATAGTCTGTGTATTTGCATACTGGAGCCCGATTATAATCCTGGACAATGGCAATGTCATTTTCTTGACTTTTGACAATGAAAAAACTACACACTATAGTATATTTGTTTAATCATTTCATCTTTTTTTTAATCGACATTTTCATGGTAAAAGGTTAGCTGGACAGGGTTCTTTCAGACATAAGCCCAAACCGTTACATCTCAGGAAACAGGGGGAGAGAGCACCGTCTCCCGATGGTCCTTCCCAGCACCTTGACGTCATGACATGGGACTTGAACCTGCCAACTGTCTGTAGCAGAGGCAACGGGTCAAGCGCTCCACACCATTGAGCCAAGGCACCTTGGGGCATTCAGGAGATTTCTCCTGGTGCTTTTGAGTTTTTCTTTTTTATTCAAGCCTTGAAAAGTTCAAATTACTGCAGCATTGAGCTGTGGGAGGAACAGGCCTTGAACATGGAATGTCTGTACTGAAAGCCTGATGATTAGACCACTGCACCATCAGTCAGACACTCTCAGGCAAAGTCTCCTGGTAATTTTGAAGTGATCTTTTGTTCATTAGCCTTCAGTTCGTAAAGTTTAAATAACACAGCATCATATTAATCAGATGTTTCTTAGCGCTGTTGAGGTCTTCTTTTGTATGATAGTGTAACAGCCGGGAATCGAACCCTGGTCTCCCACGTGGAAAGCCAACATCTTAACCACTACGACAATTAGAGTTTTGAGGTAGTCAGGCTGAGGCTGAGGCTGTGAGCCACTGCTAGAATAGCAGTAAATGAAGCTCAATAACTCTAGCATTAAACTTTAGGAAGAGAGGGATTTGAACATGAACTCTCTGTGCTGAATAACCCCTACTACACCATCACTCAGTAACATCTGCCTCTTTGTACTGTTGAAGCGATCTTTTGTATGTTAGCCTTCAGATAGTAAAGCCCCTGGGACTCCGAATCCATATTCAATACACACACTTTTGCTTCAACACTCAACAGCCTTGTGTGGCGCTGTGGACTAGTGCGCTTGGCTGTAAACCAAGAGGTTGTTGGTTTGAATCCACCTCGGGACGATGGTGCTTTTAACATGATCCGAAGCAGTACTGTTTAAACATTCTAGCTCTGTTTAACTCAAAAGCACCAGGAGAAATCTCCTGAATGCCCCAAGGTGCCTTGGCTCAATGGTGTGGAGCACTTGACCCGTTGCCTCTGCTACAGACAGTTTGCAGGTTCAAGTCCCATGTCATGACAGCAAGGTGCTGGGAAGGACCATCGGGAGACGGTGCTCTCTCTCCCCCTGTTTCCTGAGATGTAACGGTCGGGGGTTATGTTTGAAAGAACCATGTCCACGTAAAGTTTTACAGATGAGAATTAGGTCAAACGTTTAAAAATAAAATAGCAATGCATTTTGGCACATCATCTGACAGAATAGTCTGTGTATTTGCATACTGGAGCCCGATTATAATCCTGGACAATGGCAATGTCATTTTCTTGACTTTTGACAATGAAAAAACTACACACTATAGTATATTTGTTTGATCATTTTCATCTTTTTTTTAAATCGACATTTTCATGGTAAAAGGTTAGCTGGACAGGGTTCTTTCAGACATAAGCCCAAACCATTACATCTCAGGAAACAGGGGGAGAGAGCACCGTCTCCCGATGGTCCTTCCCAGCACCTTGACGTCATGACATGGGACTTGAACCTGCCAACTGTCTGTAGCAGAGGCAACGGGTCAAGCGCTCCACACCATTGAGCCAAGGCACCTTGGGGCATTCAGGAGATTTCTCCTGGTGCTTTTGAGTTTTTCTTTTTTATTCAAGCCTTGAAAAGTTCAAATTACTGCAGCATTGAGCTGTGGGAGGAACAGGCCTTGAACATGGAATGTCTGTACTGAAAGCCTGATGATTAGACCACTGCACCATCAGTCAGACACTCTCAGGCAAAGTCTCCTGGTAATTTTGAAGTGATCTTTTGTTCATTAGCCTTCAGTTCGTAAAGTTTAAATAACACAGCATCATATTAATCAGATTTTTCTTAGCGCTGTTGAGGTCTTCTTTTGTATGATAGTGTAACAGCCGGGAATCGAACCCTGGTCTCCCACGTGGAAAGCCAACATCTTAACGACTACGACAATTAGAGTTTTGAGGTAGTCAGGCTGAGGCTGAGGCTGTGAGCCACTGCTAGAATAGCAGTAAATGAAGCTCAATAACTCTAGCATTAAACTTTAGGAAGAGAGGGATTTGAACATGAACTCTCTGTGCTGAATAACCCCTACTACACCATCACTCAGTAACATCTGCCTCTTTGTACTGTTGAAGCGATCTTTTGTATGTTAGCCTTCAGATAGTAAAGCCCCTGGGACTCCGAATCCATATTCAATACACACACTTTTGCTTCAACACTCAACAGCCTTGTGTGGCGCTGTGGACTAGTGCGCTTGGCTGTAAACCAAGAGGTTGTTGGTTTGAATCCACCTCGGGACGATGGTGCTTTTAACATGATCCGAAGCAGTACTGTTTAAACATTCTAGCTCTGTTTAACTCAAAAGCACCAGGAGAAATCTCCTGAATGCCCCAAGGTGCCTTGGCTCAATGGTGTGGAGCACTTGACCCGTTGCCTCTGCTACAGACAGTTGGCAGGTTCAAGTCCCATGTCATGACAGCAAGGTGCTGGGAAGGACCATCGGGAGACGGTGCTCTCTCCCCCTGTTTCCTGAGATGTAACGGTCGGGGGTTATGTTTGAAAGAACCCTGTCCATGTAAAGTTTTACAGATGAGAATTAGGTCAAACGTTTAAAAATAAAATAGCAATGCATTTTGGCACATCATCTGACAGAATAGTCTGTGTATTTGCATACTGGAGCCCGATTATAATCCTGGACAATGGCAATGTCATTTTCTTGACTTTTGACAATGAAAAAACTACACACTATAGTATATTTGTTTAATCATTTCATCTTTTTTTTAATCGACATTTTCATGGTAAAAGGTTAGCTGGACAGGGTTCTTTCAGACATAAGCCCAAACCGTTACATCTCAGGAAACAGGGGGAGAGAGCACCGTCTCCCGATGGTCCTTCCCAGCACCTTGACGTCATGACATGGGACTTGAACCTGCCAACTGTCTGTAGCAGAGGCAACGGGTCAAGCGCTCCACACCATTGAGCCAAGGCACCTTGGGGCATTCAGGAGATTTCTCCTGGTGCTTTTGAGTTTTTCTTTTTTATTCAAGCCTTGAAAAGTTCAAATTACAGCAGCATTGAGCTGTGGGAGGAACAGGCCTTGAACATGGAATGTCTGTACTGAAAGCCTGATGATTAGACCACTGCACCATCAGTCAGACACTCTCAGGCAAAGTCTCCTGGTCATTTTGAAGTGATCTTTTGTTCATTAGCCTTCAGTTCGTAAAGTTTAAATAACACAGCATCATATTAATCAGATGTTTCTTAGCGCTGTTGAGGTCTTCTTTTGTATGATAGTGTAACAGCCGGGAATCGAACCCTGGTCTCCCACGTGGAAAGCCTACATCTTAACCACTACGACAATTAGAGTTTTGAGGTAGTCAGGCTGAGGCTGAGGCTGAGGCTGAGGCTGTGAGCCACTGCTAGAAAAGCAGTAAATGAAGCTCAATAACTCTAGCATTAAACTTTAGGAAGAGAGGGATTTGAACATGAACTCTCTGTGCTGAATAACCCCTACTACACCATCACTCAGTAACATCTGCCTCTTTGTACTGTTGAAGTGATCTTTTGTATGTTAGCCTTCAGATAGTAAAGTCCCTGGGACTCCGAATCCATTATTCAATACACACACTTTTGCTTCAACACTCAACAGCCTTGTGTGGCGTTGTGGACAAGTGCGCTTGGCTGTAAACCAAGAGGTTTTTGGTTCGAATCCACCTCGGGGACGATGGTGCTTTTAACATGATCCGAAGCAGTACTGTTTAAACATTCTAGCTCTGTTTAACTCAAAAGCACCAGGAGAAATCTCCTGATTGCCCCAAGGTGCCTTGGCTCAATGGTGTGGAGCGCTTGACCCGTTGCCTCTGCTACAGACAGTTGGCAGGTTCAAGTCCCATGTCATGACAGCAAGGTGCTGGGAAGGACCATCGGGAGACGGTGCTCTCTCCCCCTGTTTCCTGAGATGTAACGGTCGGGGGTTATGTTTGAAAGAACCCTGTCCACGTAAAGTTTTACAGATGAGAATTAGGTCAAACGTTTAAAAATAAAATAGCAATGCATTTTGGCACATCATCTGACAGAATAGTCTGTGTATTTGCATACTGGAGCCCGATTATAATCCTGGACAATGGCAATGTCATTTTCTTGACTTTTGACAATGAAAAAACTACACACTATAGTATATTTGTTTAATCATTTCATCTTTTTTTTTATCGACATTTTCATGGTAAAAGGTTAGCTGGACAGGGTTCTTTCAGACATAAGCCCAAACCGTTACATCTCAGGAAACAGGGGGAGAGAGCACCGTCTCCCGATGGTCCTTCCCAGCACCTTGGCGTCATGACATGGGACTTGAACCTGCCAACTGTCTGTAGCAGAGGCAACGGGACAAGCGCTCCACACCATTGAGCCAAGGCACCTTGGGGCATTCAGGAGATTTCTCCTGGTGCTTTTGAGTTTTTCTTTTTTATTCAAGCCTTGAAAAGTTAAAATTACTGCAGCATTGAGCTGTGGGAGGAACAGGCCTTGAACATGGAATGTCTGTACTGAAAGCCTGATGATTAGACCACTGCACCATCAGTCAGACACTCTCAGGCAAAGTCTCCTGGTAATTTTGAAGTGATCTTTTGTTCATTAGCCTTCAGTTCGTAAAGTTTAAATAACACAGCATCATATTAATCAGATGTTTCTTAGCGCTGTTGAGGTCTTCTTTTGTATGATAGTGTAACAGCCGGGAATCGAACCCTGGTCTCCCACGTGGAAAGCCAACATCTTAACCACTACGACAATTAGAGTTTTGAGGTAGTCAGGCTGAGGCTGAGGCTGAGGCTGTGAGCCACTGCTAGAATAGCAGTAAATGAAGCTCAATAACTCTAGCATTAAACTTTAGGAAGAGAGGGATTTGAACATGAACTCTCTGTGCTGAATAACCCCTACTACACCATCACTCAGTAACATCTGCCTCTTTGTACTGTTGAAGCGATCTTTTGTATGTTAGCCTTCAGATAGTAAAGCCCCTGGGACTCCGAATCCATATTCAATACACACACTTTTGCTTCAACACTCAACAGCCTTGTGTGGCGCTGTGGACAAGTGCGCTTGGCTGTAAACCAAGAGGTTGTTGGTTCGAATCCACCTCGGGGACGATGGTGCTTTTAACATGATCCGAAGCAGTACTGTTTAAACATTCTAGCTCTGTTTAACTCAAAAGCACCAGGAGAAATCTCCTGAATGCCCCAAGGTGCCTTGGCTCAATGGTGTGGAGCGCTTGACCCGTTGCCTCTGCTACAGACAGTTGGCAGGTTCAAGTCCCATGTCATGACAGCAAGGTGCTGGGAAGGACCATCGGGAGACGGTGCTCTCTCCCCCTGTTTCCTGAGATGTAACGGTCGGGGGTTATGTTTGAAAGAACCCTGTCCACGTAAAGTTTTACAGATGAGAATTAGGTCAAACGTTTAAAAATAAAATAGCAATGCATTTTGGCACATCATCTGACAGAATAGTCTGTGTATTTGCATACTGGAGCCCGATTATAATCCTGGACAATGGCAATGTCATTTTCTTGACTTTTGACAATGAAAAAACTACACACTATAGTATATTTGTTTAATCATTTCATCTTTTTTTTAATCGACATTTTCATGGTAAAAGGTTAGCTGGACAGGGTTCTTTCAGACATAAGCCCAAACCGTTACATCTCAGGAAACAGGGGGAGAGAGCACCGTCTCCCGATGGTCCTTCCCAGCACCTTGACGTCATGACATGGGACTTGAACCTGCCAACTGTCTGTAGCAGAGGCAACGGGTCAAGCGCTCCACACCATTGAGCCAAGGCACCTTGGGGCATTCATGAGATTTCTCCTGGTGCTTTTGAGTTTTTCTTTTTTATTCAAGCCTTGAAAAGTTCAAATTACTGCAGCATTGAGCTGTGGGAGGAACAGGCCTTGAACATGGAATGTCTGTACTGAAAGCCTGATGATTAGACCACTGCACCATCAGTCAGACACTCTCAGGCAAAGTCTCCTGGTAATTTTGAAGTGATCTTTTGTTCATTAGCCTTCAGTTCGTAAAGTTTAAATAACACAGCATCATATTAATCAGATGTTTCTTAGCGCTGTTGAGGTCTTCTTTTGTATGATAGTGTAACAGCCGGGAATCGAACCCTGGTCTCCCACGTGGAAAGCCAACATCTTAACCACTACGACAATTAGAGTTTTGAGGTAGTCAGGCTGAGGCTGAGGCTGTGAGCCACTGCTAGAATAGCAGTAAATGAAGCTCAATAACTCTAGCATTAAACTTTAGGAAGAGAGGGATTTGAACATGAACTCTCTGTGCTGAATAACCCCTACTACACCATCACTCAGTAACATCTGCCTCTTTGTACTGTTGAAGCGATCTTTTGTATGTTAGCCTTCAGATAGTAAAGCCCCTGGGACTCCGAATCCATATTCAATACACACACTTTTGCTTCAACACTCAACAGCCTTGTGTGGCGCTGTGGACAAGTGCGCTTGGCTGTAAACCAAGAGGTTGTTGGTTCGAATCCACCTCGGGGACGATGGTGCTTTTAACATGATCCGAAGCAGTACTGTTTAAACATTCTAGCTCTGTTTAACTCAAAAGCACCAGGAGAAATCTCCTGAATGCCCCAAGGTGCCTTGGCTCAATGGTGTGGAGCGCTTGACCCGTTGCCTCTGCTACAGACAGTTGGCAGGTTCAAGTCCCATGTCATGACAGCAAGGTGCTGGGAAGGACCATCGGGAGACGGTGCTCTCTCCCCCTGTTTCCTGAGATGTAACGGTCGGGGGTTATGTTTGAAAGAACCCTGTCCACGTAAAGTTTTACAGATGAGAATTAGGTCAAACGTTTAAAAATAAAATAGCAATGCATTTTGGCACATCATCTGACAGAATAGTCTGTGTATTTGCATACTGGAGCCCGATTATAATCCTGGACAATGGCAATGTAATTTTCTTGACTTTTGACAATGAAAAAACTACACACTATAGTATATTTGTTTAATCATTTCATCTTTTTTTTTATCGACATTTTCATGGTAAAAGGTTAGCTGGACAGGGTTCTTTCAGACATAAGCCCAAACCGTTACATCTCAGGAAACAGGGGGAGAGAGCACCGTCTCCCGATGGTCCTTCCCAGCACCTTGACGTCATGACATGGGACTTGAACCTGCCAACTGTCTGTAGCAGAGGCAACGGGTCAAGCGCTCCACACCATTGAGCCAAGGCACCTTGGGGCATTCATGAGATTTCTCCTGGTGCTTTTGAGTTTTTCTTTTTTATTCAAGCCTTGAAAAGTTCAAATTACTGCAGCATTGAGCTGTGGGAGGAACAGGCCTTGAACATGGAATGTCTGTACTGAAAGCCTGATGATTAGACCACTGCACCATCAGTCAGACACTCTCAGGCAAAGTCTCCTGGTAATTTTGAAGTGATCTTTTGTTCATTAGCCTTCAGTTCGTAAAGTTTAAATAACACAGCATCATATTAATCAGATGTTTCTTAGCGCTGTTGAGGTCTTCTTTTGTATGATAGTGTAACAGCCGGGAATCGAACCCTGGTCTCCCACGTGGAAAGCCAACATCTTAACCACTACGACAATTAGAGTTTTGAGGTAGTCAGGCTGAGGCTGAGGCTGAGGCTGTGAGCCACTGCTAGAATAGCAGTAAATGAAGCTCAATAACTCTAGCATTAAACTTTAGGAAGAGAGGGATTTGAACATGAACTCTCTGTGCTGAATAACCCCTACTACACCATCACTCAGTAACATCTGCCTCTTTGTACTGTTGAAGCGATCTTTTGTATGTTAGCCTTCAGATAGTAAAGCCCCTGGGACTCCGAATCCATATTCAATACACACACTTTTGCTTCAACACTCAACAGCCTTGTTTGGCGCTGTGGACTAGTGAGCTTGGCTGTAAACCAAGAGGTTGTTGGTTCGAATCCACCTCGGGGACGATGGTGCTTTTAACATCATCCGAAGCAGTACTGTTTAAACATTCTAGCTCTGTTTAACTCAAAAGCACCAGGAGAAATCTCCTGAATGCCCCAAGGTGCCTTGGCTCAATGGTGTGGAGCGCTTGACCCGTTGCCTCTGCTACAGACAGTTGGCAGGTTCAAGTCCCATGTCATGACAGCAAGGTGCTGGCAAGGACCATCGGGAGACGGTGCTCTCTCCCCCTGTTTCCTGAGATGTAACGGTCGGGGGTTATGTTTGAAAGAACCCTGTCCACGTAAAGTTTTACAGATGAGAATTAGGTCAAACGTTTAAAAATAAAATAGCAATGCATTTTGGCACATCATCTGACAGAATAGTCTGTGTATTTGCATACTGGAGCCCGATTATAATCCTGGACAATGGCAATGTCATTTTCTTGACTTTTGACAATGAAAAAACTACACACTATAGTATATTTGTTTAATCATTTCATCTTTTTTTTAATCGACATTTTCATGGTAAAAGGTTAGCTGGACAGGGTTCTTTCAGACATAAGCCCAAACCGTTACATCTCAGGAAACAGGGGGAGAGAGCACCGTCTCCCGATGGTCCTTCCCAGCACCTTGACGTCATGACATGGGACTTGAACCTGCCAACTGTCTGTAGCAGAGGCAACGGGTCAAGCGCTCCACACCATTGAGCCAAGGCACCTTGGGGCATTCAGGAGATTTCTCCTGGTGCTTTTGAGTTTTTCTTTTTTATTCAAGCCTTGAAAAGTTCAAATTACTGCAGCATTGAGCTGTGGGAGGAACAGGCCTTGAACATGGAATGTCTGTACTGAAAGCCTGATGATTAGACCACTGCACCATCAGTCAGACACTCTCAGGCAAAGTCTCCTGGTAATTTTGAAGTGATCTTTTGTTCATTAGCCTTCAGTTCGTAAAGTTTAAATAACACAGCATCATATTAATCAGATGTTTCTTAGCGCTGTTGAGGTCTTCTTTTGTATGATAGTGTAACAGCCGGGAATCGAACCCTGGTCTCCCACGTGGAAAGCCAACATCTTAACGACTACGACAATTAGAGTTTTGAGGTAGTCAGGCTGAGGCTGAGGCTGTGAGCCACTGCTAGAATAGCAGTAAATGAAGCTCAATAACTCTAGCATTAAACTTTAGGAAGAGAGGGATTTGAACATGAACTCTCTGTGCTGAATAACCCCTACTACACCATCACTCAGTAACATCTGCCTCTTTGTACTGTTGAAGCGATCTTTTGTATGTTAGCCTTCAGATAGTAAAGCCCCTGGGACTCCGAATCCATATTCAATACACACACTTTTGCTTCAACACTCAACAGCCTTGTGTGGCGCTGTGGACTAGTGCGCTTGGCTGTAAACCAAGAGGTTGTTGGTTTGAATCCACCTCGGGACGATGGTGCTTTTAACATGATCCGAAGCAGTACTGTTTAAACATTCTAGCTCTGTTTAACTCAAAAGCACCAGGAGAAATCTCCTGAATGCCCCAAGGTGCCTTGGCTCAATGGTGTGGAGCGCTTGACCCGTTGCCTCTGCTACAGACAGTTGGCAGGTTCAAGTCCCATGTCATGACAGCAAGGTGCTGGGAAGGACCATCGGGAGACGGTGCTCTCTCCCCCTGTTTCCTGAGATGTAACGGTTGGGGGTTATGTTTGAAAGAACCCTGTCCACGTAAAGTTTTACAGATGAGAATTAGGTCAAACGTTTAAAAATAAAATAGCAATGCATTTTGGCACATCATCTGACAGAATAGTCTGTGTATTTGCATACTGGAGCCCGATTATAATCCTGGACAATGGCAATGTCATTTTCTTGACTTTTGACAATGAAAAAACTACACACTATAGTATATTTGTTTAATCATTTCATCTTTTTTTTAATCGACATTTTCATGGTAAAAGGTTAGCTGGACAGGGTTCTTTCAGACATAAGCCCAAACCGTTACATCTCAGGAAACAGGGGGAGAGAGCACCGTCTCCCGATGGTCCTTCCCAGCACCTTGACGTCATGACATGGGACTTGAACCTGCCAACTGTCTGTAGCAGAGGCAACGGGTCAAGCGCTCCACACCATTGAGCCAAGGCACCTTGGGGCATTCAGGAGATTTCTCCTGGTGCTTTTGAGTTTTTATTTTTTATTCAAGCCTTGAAAAGTTCAAATTACTGCAGCATTGAGCTGTGGGAGGAACAGGCCTTGAACATGGAATGTCTGTACTGAAAGCCTGATGATTAGACCACTGCACCATCAGTCAGACACTCTCAGGCAAAGTCTCCTGGTAATTTTGAAGTGATCTTTTGTTCATTAGCCTTCAGTTCGTAAAGTTTAAATAACACAGCATCATATTAATCAGATGTTTCTTAGCGCTGTTGAGGTCTTCTTTTGTATGATAGTGTAACAGCCGGGAATCGAACCCTGGTCTCCCACGTGGAAAGCCAACATCTTAACCACTACGACAATTAGAGTTTTGAGGTAGTCAGGCTGAGGCTGAGGCTGAGGCTGTGAGCCACTGCTAGAATAGCAGTAAATGAAGCTCAATAACTCTAGCATTAAACTTTAGGAAGAGAGGGATTTGAACATGAACTCTCTGTGCTGAATAACCCCTACTACACCATCACTCAGTAACATCTGCCTCTTTGTACTGTTGAAGTGATCTTTTGTATGTTAGCCTTCAGATAGTAAAGTCCCTGGGACTCCGAATCCATTATTCAATACACACACTTTTGCTTCAACACTCAACAGCCTTGTGTGGCGCTGTGGACAAGTGCGCTTGGCTGTAAACCAAGAGGTTTTTGGTTCGAATCCACCTCGGGGACGATGGTGCTTTTAACATGATCCGAAGCAGTACTGTTTAAACATTCTAGCTCTGTTTAACTCAAAAGCACCAGGAGAAATCTCCTGAATGCCCCAAGGTGCCTTGGCTCAATGGTGTGGAGCACTTGACCCGTTGCCTCTGCTACAGACAGTTGGCAGGTTCAAGTCCCATGTCATGACAGCAAGGTGCTGGGAAGGACCATCGGGAGACGGTGCTCTCTCCCCCTGTTTCCTGAGATGTAACGGTCGGGGGTTATGTTTGAAAGAACCCTGTCCACGTAAAGTTTTACAGATGAGAATTAGGTCAAACTTTTAAAAATAAAATAGCAATGCATTTTGGCACATCATCTGACAGAATAGTCTGTGTATTTGCATACTGGAGCCCGATTATAATCCTGGACAATGGCAATGTCATTTTCTTGACTTTTGACAATGAAAAAACTACACACTATAGTATATTTGTTTAATCATTTCATCTTTTTTTTAATCGACATTTTCATGGTAAAAGGTTAGCTGGACAGGGTTCTTTCAGACATAAGCCCAAACCGTTACATCTCAGGAAACAGGGGGAGAGAGCACCGTCTCCCGATGGTCCTTCCCAGCACCTTGACGTCATGACATGGGACTTGAACCTGCCAACTGTCTGTAGCAGAGGCAACGGGTCAAGCGCTCCACACCATTGAGCCAAGGCACCTTGGGGCATTCATGAGATTTCTCCTGGTGCTTTTGAGTTTTTCTTTTTTATTCAAGCCTTGAAAAGTTCAAATTACTGCAGCATTGAGCTGTGGGAGGAACAGGCCTTGAACATGGAATGTCTGTACTGAAAGCCTGATGATTAGACCACTGCACCATCAGTCAGACACTCTCAGGCAAAGTCTCCTGGTAATTTTGAAGTGATCTTTTGTTCATTAGCCTTCAGTTCGTAAAGTTTAAATAACACAGCATCATATTAATCAGATGTTTCTTAGCGCTGTTGAGGTCTTCTTTTGTATGATAGTGTAACAGCCGGGAATCGAACCCTGGTCTCCCACGTGGAAAGCCAACATCTTAACCACTACGACAATTAGAGTTTTGAGGTAGTCAGGCTGAGGCTGAGGCTGTGAGCCACTGCTAGAATAGCAGTAAATGAAGCTCAATAACTCTAGCATTAAACTTTAGGAAGAGAGGGATTTGAACATGAACTCTCTGTGCTGAATAACCCCTACTACACCATCACTCAGTAACATCTGCCTCTTTGTACTGTTGAAGCGATCTTTTGTATGTTAGCCTTCAGATAGTAAAGCCCCTGGGACTCCGAATCCATATTCAATACACACACTTTTGCTTCAACACTCAACAGCCTTGTTTGGCGCTGTGGACTAGTGAGCTTGGCTGTAAACCAAGAGGTTGTTGGTTCGAATCCACCTCGGGGACGATGGTGCTTTTAACATCATCCGAAGCAGTACTGTTTAAACATTCTAGCTCTGTTTAACTCAAAAGCACCAGGAGAAATCTCCTGAATGCCCCAAGGTGCCTTGGCTCAATGGTGTGGAGCGCTTGACCCGTTGCCTCTGCTACAGACAGTTGGCAGGTTCAAGTCCCATGTCATGACAGCAAGGTGCTGGCAAGGACCATCGGGAGACGGTGCTCTCTCCCCCTGTTTCCTGAGATGTAACGGTCGGGGGTTATGTTTGAAAGAACCCTGTCCACGTAAAGTTTTACAGATGAGAATTAGGTCAAACGTTTAAAAATAAAATAGCAATGCATTTTGGCACATCATCTGACAGAATAGTCTGTGTATTTGCATACTGGAGCCCGATTATAATCCTGGACAATGGCAATGTCATTTTCTTGACTTTTGACAATGAAAAAACTACACACTATAGTATATTTGTTTAATCATTTCATCTTTTTTTTAATCGACATTTTCATGGTAAAAGGTTAGCTGGACAGGGTTCTTTCAGACATAAGCCCAAACCGTTACATCTCAGGAAACAGGGGGAGAGAGCACCGTCTCCCGATGGTCCTTCCCAGCACCTTGACGTCATGACATGGGACTTGAACCTGCCAACTGTCTGTAGCAGAGGCAACGGGTCAAGCGCTCCACACCATTGAGCCAAGGCACCTTGGGGCATTCAGGAGATTTCTCCTGGTGCTTTTGAGTTTTTCTTTTTTATTCAAGCCTTGAAAAGTTCAAATTACTGCAGCATTGAGCTGTGGGAGGAACAGGCCTTGAACATGGAATGTCTGTACTGAAAGCCTGATGATTAGACCACTGCACCATCAGTCAGACACTCTCAGGCAAAGTCTCCTGGTAATTTTGAAGTGATCTTTTGTTCATTAGCCTTCAGTTCGTAAAGTTTAAATAACACAGCATCATATTAATCAGATGTTTCTTAGCGCTGTTGAGGTCTTCTTTTGTATGATAGTGTAACAGCCGGGAATCGAACCCTGGTCTCCCACGTGGAAAGCCAACATCTTAACGACTACGACAATTAGAGTTTTGAGGTAGTCAGGCTGAGGCTGAGGCTGTGAGCCACTGCTAGAATAGCAGTAAATGAAGCTCAATAACTCTAGCATTAAACTTTAGGAAGAGAGGGATTTGAACATGAACTCTCTGTGCTGAATAACCCCTACTACACCATCACTCAGTAACATCTGCCTCTTTGTACTGTTGAAGCGATCTTTTGTATGTTAGCCTTCAGATAGTAAAGCCCCTGGGACTCCGAATCCATATTCAATACACACACTTTTGCTTCAACACTCAACAGCCTTGTGTGGCGCTGTGGACTAGTGCGCTTGGCTGTAAACCAAGAGGTTGTTGGTTTGAATCCACCTCGGGACGATGGTGCTTTTAACATGATCCGAAGCAGTACTGTTTAAACATTCTAGCTCTGTTTAACTCAAAAGCACCAGGAGAAATCTCCTGAATGCCCCAAGGTGCCTTGGCTCAATGGTGTGGAGCGCTTGACCCGTTGCCTCTGCTACAGACAGTTGGCAGGTTCAAGTCCCATGTCATGACAGCAAGGTGCTGGGAAGGACCATCGGGAGACGGTGCTCTCTCCCCCTGTTTCCTGAGATGTAACGGTTGGGGGTTATGTTTGAAAGAACCCTGTCCACGTAAAGTTTTACAGATGAGAATTAGGTCAAACGTTTAAAAATAAAATAGCAATGCATTTTGGCACATCATCTGACAGAATAGTCTGTGTATTTGCATACTGGAGCCCGATTATAATCCTGGACAATGGCAATGTCATTTTCTTGACTTTTGACAATGAAAAAACTACACACTATAGTATATTTGTTTAATCATTTCATCTTTTTTTTAATCGACATTTTCATGGTAAAAGGTTAGCTGGACAGGGTTCTTTCAGACATAAGCCCAAACCGTTACATCTCAGGAAACAGGGGGAGAGAGCACCGTCTCCCGATGGTCCTTCCCAGCACCTTGACGTCATGACATGGGACTTGAACCTGCCAACTGTCTGTAGCAGAGGCAACGGGTCAAGCGCTCCACACCATTGAGCCAAGGCACCTTGGGGCATTCAGGAGATTTCTCCTGGTGCTTTTGAGTTTTTATTTTTTATTCAAGCCTTGAAAAGTTCAAATTACTGCAGCATTGAGCTGTGGGAGGAACAGGCCTTGAACATGGAATGTCTGTACTGAAAGCCTGATGATTAGACCACTGCACCATCAGTCAGACACTCTCAGGCAAAGTCTCCTGGTAATTTTGAAGTGATCTTTTGTTCATTAGCCTTCAGTTCGTAAAGTTTAAATAACACAGCATCATATTAATCAGATGTTTCTTAGCGCTGTTGAGGTCTTCTTTTGTATGATAGTGTAACAGCCGGGAATCGAACCCTGGTCTCCCACGTGGAAAGCCAACATCTTAACCACTACGACAATTAGAGTTTTGAGGTAGTCAGGCTGAGGCTGAGGCTGAGGCTGTGAGCCACTGCTAGAATAGCAGTAAATGAAGCTCAATAACTCTAGCATTAAACTTTAGGAAGAGAGGGATTTGAACATGAACTCTCTGTGCTGAATAACCCCTACTACACCATCACTCAGTAACATCTGCCTCTTTGTACTGTTGAAGTGATCTTTTGTATGTTAGCCTTCAGATAGTAAAGTCCCTGGGACTCCGAATCCATTATTCAATACACACACTTTTGCTTCAACACTCAACAGCCTTGTGTGGCGCTGTGGACAAGTGCGCTTGGCTGTAAACCAAGAGGTTTTTGGTTCGAATCCACCTCGGGGACGATGGTGCTTTTAACATGATCCGAAGCAGTACTGTTTAAACATTCTAGCTCTGTTTAACTCAAAAGCACCAGGAGAAATCTCCTGAATGCCCCAAGGTGCCTTGGCTCAATGGTGTGGAGCACTTGACCCGTTGCCTCTGCTACAGACAGTTGGCAGGTTCAAGTCCCATGTCATGACAGCAAGGTGCTGGGAAGGACCATCGGGAGACGGTGCTCTCTCCCCCTGTTTCCTGAGATGTAACGGTCGGGGGTTATGTTTGAAAGAACCCTGTCCACGTAAAGTTTTACAGATGAGAATTAGGTCAAACTTTTAAAAATAAAATAGCAATGCATTTTGGCACATCATCTGACAGAATAGTCTGTGTATTTGCATACTGGAGCCCGATTATAATCCTGGACAATGGCAATGTCATTTTCTTGACTTTTGACAATGAAAAAACTACACACTATAGTATATTTGTTTAATCATTTCATCTTTTTTTTAATCGACATTTTCATGGTAAAAGGTTAGCTGGACAGGGTTCTTTCAGACATAAGCCCAAACCGTTACATCTCAGGAAACAGGGGGAGAGAGCACCGTCTCCCGATGGTCCTTCCCAGCACCTTGACGTCATGACATGGGACTTGAACCTGCCAACTGTCTGTAGCAGAGGCAACGGGTCAAGCGCTCCACACCATTGAGCCAAGGCACCTTGGGGCATTCATGAGATTTCTCCTGGTGCTTTTGAGTTTTTCTTTTTTATTCAAGCCTTGAAAAGTTCAAATTACTGCAGCATTGAGCTGTGGGAGGAACAGGCCTTGAACATGGAATGTCTGTACTGAAAGCCTGATGATTAGACCACTGCACCATCAGTCAGACACTCTCAGGCAAAGTCTCCTGGTAATTTTGAAGTGATCTTTTGTTCATTAGCCTTCAGTTCGTAAAGTTTAAATAACACAGCATCATATTAATCAGATGTTTCTTAGCGCTGTTGAGGTCTTCTTTTGTATGATAGTGTAACAGCCGGGAATCGAACCCTGGTCTCCCACGTGGAAAGCCAACATCTTAACCACTACGACAATTAGAGTTTTGAGGTAGTCAGGCTGAGGCTGAGGCTGTGAGCCACTGCTAGAATAGCAGTAAATGAAGCTCAATAACTCTAGCATTAAACTTTAGGAAGAGAGGGATTTGAACATGAACTCTCTGTGCTGAATAACCCCTACTACACCATCACTCAGTAACATCTGCCTCTTTGTACTGTTGAAGCGATCTTTTGTATGTTAGCCTTCAGATAGTAAAGCCCCTGGGACTCCGAATCCATATTCAATACACACACTTTTGCTTCAACACTCAACAGCCTTGTTTGGCGCTGTGGACTAGTGAGCTTGGCTGTAAACCAAGAGGTTGTTGGTTCGAATCCACCTCGGGGACGATGGTGCTTTTAACATCATCCGAAGCAGTACTGTTTAAACATTCTAGCTCTGTTTAACTCAAAAGCACCAGGAGAAATCTCCTGAATGCCCCAAGGTGCCTTGGCTCAATGGTGTGGAGCGCTTGACCCGTTGCCTCTGCTACAGACAGTTGGCAGGTTCAAGTCCCATGTCATGACAGCAAGGTGCTGGCAAGGACCATCGGGAGACGGTGCTCTCTCCCCCTGTTTCCTGAGATGTAACGGTCGGGGGTTATGTTTGAAAGAACCCTGTCCACGTAAAGTTTTACAGATGAGAATTAGGTCAAACGTTTAAAAATAAAATAGCAATGCATTTTGGCACATCATCTGACAGAATAGTCTGTGTATTTGCATACTGGAGCCCGATTATAATCCTGGACAATGGCAATGTCATTTTCTTGACTTTTGACAATGAAAAAACTACACACTATAGTATATTTGTTTAATCATTTCATCTTTTTTTTAATCGACATTTTCATGGTAAAAGGTTAGCTGGACAGGGTTCTTTCAGACATAAGCCCAAACCGTTACATCTCAGGAAACAGGGGGAGAGAGCACCGTCTCCCGATGGTCCTTCCCAGCACCTTGACGTCATGACATGGGACTTGAACCTGCCAACTGTCTGTAGCAGAGGCAACGGGTCAAGCGCTCCACACCATTGAGCCAAGGCACCTTGGGGCATTCAGGAGATTTCTCCTGGTGCTTTTGAGTTTTTCTTTTTTATTCAAGCCTTGAAAAGTTCAAATTACTGCAGCATTGAGCTGTGGGAGGAACAGGCCTTGAACATGGAATGTCTGTACTGAAAGCCTGATGATTAGACCACTGCACCATCAGTCAGACACTCTCAGGCAAAGTCTCCTGGTAATTTTGAAGTGATCTTTTGTTCATTAGCCTTCAGTTCGTAAAGTTTAAATAACACAGCATCATATTAATCAGATGTTTCTTAGCGCTGTTGAGGTCTTCTTTTGTATGATAGTGTAACAGCCGGGAATCGAACCCTGGTCTCCCACGTGGAAAGCCAACATCTTAACGACTACGACAATTAGAGTTTTGAGGTAGTCAGGCTGAGGCTGAGGCTGTGAGCCACTGCTAGAATAGCAGTAAATGAAGCTCAATAACTCTAGCATTAAACTTTAGGAAGAGAGGGATTTGAACATGAACTCTCTGTGCTGAATAACCCCTACTACACCATCACTCAGTAACATCTGCCTCTTTGTACTGTTGAAGCGATCTTTTGTATGTTAGCCTTCAGATAGTAAAGCCCCTGGGACTCCGAATCCATATTCAATACACACACTTTTGCTTCAACACTCAACAGCCTTGTGTGGCGCTGTGGACTAGTGCGCTTGGCTGTAAACCAAGAGGTTGTTGGTTTGAATCCACCTCGGGACGATGGTGCTTTTAACATGATCCGAAGCAGTACTGTTTAAACATTCTAGCTCTGTTTAACTCAAAAGCACCAGGAGAAATCTCCTGAATGCCCCAAGGTGCCTTGGCTCAATGGTGTGGAGCGCTTGACCCGTTGCCTCTGCTACAGACAGTTGGCAGGTTCAAGTCCCATGTCATGACAGCAAGGTGCTGGGAAGGACCATCGGGAGACGGTGCTCTCTCCCCCTGTTTCCTGAGATGTAACGGTTGGGGGTTATGTTTGAAAGAACCCTGTCCACGTAAAGTTTTACAGATGAGAATTAGGTCAAACGTTTAAAAATAAAATAGCAATGCATTTTGGCACATCATCTGACAGAATAGTCTGTGTATTTGCATACTGGAGCCCGATTATAATCCTGGACAATGGCAATGTCATTTTCTTGACTTTTGACAATGAAAAAACTACACACTATAGTATATTTGTTTAATCATTTCATCTTTTTTTTAATCGACATTTTCATGGTAAAAGGTTAGCTGGACAGGGTTCTTTCAGACATAAGCCCAAACCGTTACATCTCAGGAAACAGGGGGAGAGAGCACCGTCTCCCGATGGTCCTTCCCAGCACCTTGACGTCATGACATGGGACTTGAACCTGCCAACTGTCTGTAGCAGAGGCAACGGGTCAAGCGCTCCACACCATTGAGCCAAGGCACCTTGGGGCATTCAGGAGATTTCTCCTGGTGCTTTTGAGTTTTTATTTTTTATTCAAGCCTTGAAAAGTTCAAATTACTGCAGCATTGAGCTGTGGGAGGAACAGGCCTTGAACATGGAATGTCTGTACTGAAAGCCTGATGATTAGACCACTGCACCATCAGTCAGACACTCTCAGGCAAAGTCTCCTGGTAATTTTGAAGTGATCTTTTGTTCATTAGCCTTCAGTTCGTAAAGTTTAAATAACACAGCATCATATTAATCAGATGTTTCTTAGCGCTGTTGAGGTCTTCTTTTGTATGATAGTGTAACAGCCGGGAATCGAACCCTGGTCTCCCACGTGGAAAGCCAACATCTTAACCACTACGACAATTAGAGTTTTGAGGTAGTCAGGCTGAGGCTGAGGCTGAGGCTGTGAGCCACTGCTAGAATAGCAGTAAATGAAGCTCAATAACTCTAGCATTAAACTTTAGGAAGAGAGGGATTTGAACATGAACTCTCTGTGCTGAATAACCCCTACTACACCATCACTCAGTAACATCTGCCTCTTTGTACTGTTGAAGTGATCTTTTGTATGTTAGCCTTCAGATAGTAAAGTCCCTGGGACTCCGAATCCATTATTCAATACACACACTTTTGCTTCAACACTCAACAGCCTTGTGTGGCGCTGTGGACAAGTGCGCTTGGCTGTAAACCAAGAGGTTTTTGGTTCGAATCCACCTCGGGGACGATGGTGCTTTTAACATGATCCGAAGCAGTACTGTTTAAACATTCTAGCTCTGTTTAACTCAAAAGCACCAGGAGAAATCTCCTGAATGCCCCAAGGTGCCTTGGCTCAATGGTGTGGAGCACTTGACCCGTTGCCTCTGCTACAGACAGTTGGCAGGTTCAAGTCCCATGTCATGACAGCAAGGTGCTGGGAAGGACCATCGGGAGACGGTGCTCTCTCCCCCTGTTTCCTGAGATGTAACGGTCGGGGGTTATGTTTGAAAGAACCCTGTCCACGTAAAGTTTTACAGATGAGAATTAGGTCAAACTTTTAAAAATAAAATAGCAATGCATTTTGGCACATCATCTGACAGAATAGTCTGTGTATTTGCATACTGGAGCCCGATTATAATCCTGGACAATGGCAATGTCATTTTCTTGACTTTTGACAATGAAAAAACTACACACTATAGTATATTTGTTTAATCATTTCATCTTTTTTTTAATCGACATTTTCATGGTAAAAGGTTAGCTGGACAGGGTTCTTTCAGACATAAGCCCAAACCGTTACATCTCAGGAAACAGGGGGAGAGAGCACCGTCTCCCGATGGTCCTTCCCAGCACCTTGACGTCATGACATGGGACTTGAACCTGCCAAATGTCTGTAGCAGAGGCAACGGGTCAAGCGCTCCACACCATTGAGCCAAGGCACCTTGGGGCATTCAGGAGATTTCTCCTGGTGCTTTTGAGTTTTTCTTTTTTATTCAAGCCTTGAAAAGTTCAAATTACTGCAGCATTGAGCTGTGGGAGGAACAGGCCTTGAACATGGAATGTCTGTACTGAAAGCCTGATGATTAGACCACTGCACCATCAGTCAGACACTCTCAGGCAAAGTCTCCTGGTAATTTTGAAGTGATCTTTTGTTCATTAGCCTTCAGTTCGTAAAGTTTAAATAACACAGCATCATATTAATCAGATGTTTCTTAGCGCTGTTGAGGTCTTCTTTTGTATGATAGTGTAACAGCCGGGAATCGAACCCTGGTCTCCCACGTGGAAAGCCAACATCTTAACCACTACGACAATTAGAGTTTTGAGGTAGTCAGGCTGAGGCTGAGGCTGTGAGCCACTGCTAGAATAGCAGTAAATGAAGCTCAATAACTCTAGCATTAAACTTTAGGAAGAGAGGGATTTGAACATGAACTCTCTGTGCTGAATAACCCCTACTACACCATCACTCAGTAACATCTGCCTCTTTGTACTGTTGAAGCGATCTTTTGTATGTTAGCCTTCAGATAGTAAAGCCCCTGGGACTCCGAATCCATATTCAATACACACACTTTTGCTTCAACACTCAACAGCCTTGTGTGGCGCTGTGGACAAGTGCGCTTGGCTGTAAACCAAGAGGTTGTTGGTTCGAATCCACCTCGGGGACGATGGTGCTTTTAACATGATCCGAAGCAGTACTGTTTAAACATTCTAGCTCTGTTTAACTCAAAAGCACCAGGAGAAATCTCCTGAATGCCCCAAGGTGCCTTGGCTCAATGGTGTGGAGCGCTTGACCCGTTGCCTCTGCTACAGACAGTTGGCAGGTTCAAGTCCCATGTCATGACAGCAAGGTGCTGGGAAGGACCATCGGGAGACGGTGCTCTCTCCCCCTGTTTCCTGAGATGTAACGGTCGGGGGTTATGTTTGAAAGAACCCTGTCCACGTAAAGTTTTACAGATGAGAATTAGGTCAAACGTTTAAAAATAAAATAGCAATGCATTTTGGCACATCATCTGACAGAATAGTCTGTGTATTTGCATACTGGAGCCCGATTATAATCCTGGACAATGGCAATATCATTTTCTTGACTTTTGACAATGAAAAAACTACACACTATAGTATATTTGTTTAATCATTTCATCTTTTTTTTAATCGACATTTTCATGGTAAAAGGTTAGCTGGACAGGGTTCTTTCAGACATAAGCCCAAACCGTTACATCTCAGGAAACAGGGGGAGAGAGCACCGTCTCCCGATGGTCCTTCCCAGCACCTTGACGTCATGACATGGGACTTGAACCTGCCAACTGTCTGTAGCAGAGGCAACGGGTCAAGCGCTCCACACCATTGAGCCAAGGCACCTTGGGGCATTCATGAGATTTCTCCTGGTGCTTTTGAGTTTTTCTTTTTTATTCAAGCCTTGAAAAGTTCAAATTACTGCAGCATTGAGCTGTGGGAGGAACAGGCCTTGAACATGGAATGTCTGTACTGAAAGCCTGATGATTAGACCACTGCACCATCAGTCAGACACTCTCAGGCAAAGTCTCCTGGTAATTTTGAAGTGATCTTTTGTTCATTAGCCTTCAGTTCGTAAAGTTTAAATAACACAGCATCATATTAATCAGATGTTTCTTAGCGCTGTTGAGGTCTTCTTTTGTATGATAGTGTAACAGCCGGGAATCGAACCCTGGTCTCCCACGTGGAAAGCCAACATCTTAACCACTACGACAATTAGAGTTTTGAGGTAGTCAGGCTGAGGCTGAGGCTGTGAGCCACTGCTAGAATAGCAGTAAATGAAGCTCAATAACTCTAGCATTAAACTTTAGGAAGAGAGGGATTTGAACATGAACTCTCTGTGCTGAATAACCCCTACTACACCATCACTCAGTAACATCTGCCTCTTTGTACTGTTGAAGTGATCTTTTGTATGTTAGCCTTCAGATAGTAAAGTCCCTGGGACTCCGAATCCATTATTCAATACACACACTTTTGCTTCAACACTCAACAGCCTTGTGTGGCGCTGTGGACAAGTGCGCTTGGCTGTAAACCAAGAGGTTTTTGGTTCGAATCCACCTCGGGGACGATGGTGCTTTTAACATGATCCGAAGCAGTACTGTTTAAACATTCTAGCTCTGTTTAACTCAAAAGCACCAGGAGAAATCTCCTGAATGCCCCAAGGTGCCTTGGCTCAATGGTGTGGAGCGCTTGACCCGTTGCCTCTGCTACAGACAGTTGGCAGGTTCAAGTCCCATGTCATGACAGCAAGGTGCTGGGAAGGACCATCGGGAGACGGTGCTCTCTCCCCCTGTTTCCTGAGATGTAACGGTCGGGGGTTATGTTTGAAAGAACCCTGTCCACGTAAAGTTTTACAGATGAGAATTAGGTCAAACGTTTAAAAATAAAATAGCAATGCATTTTGGCACATCATCTGACAGAATAGTCTGTGTATTTGCATACTGGAGCCCGATTATAATCCTGGACAATAGCAATGTCATTTTCTTGACTTTTGACAATGAAAAAACTACACACTATAGTATATTTGTTTGATCATTTTCATCTTTTTTTTAAATCGACATTTTCATGGTAAAAGGTTAGCTGGACAGGGTTCTTTCAGACATAAGCCCAAACCATTACATCTCAGGAAACAGGGGGAGAGAGCACCGTCTCCCGATGGTCCTTCCCAGCACCTTGACGTCATGACATGGGACTTGAACCTGCCAACTGTCTGTAGCAGAGGCAACGGGTCAAGCGCTCCACACCATTGAGCCAAGGCACCTTGGGGCATTCAGGAGATTTCTCCTGGTGCTTTTGAGTTTTTCTTTTTTATTCAAGCCTTGAAAAGTTCAAATTACTGCAGCATTGAGCTGTGGGAGGAACAGGCCTTGAACATGGAATGTCTGTACTGAAAGCCTGATGATTAGACCACTGCACCATCAGTCAGACACTCTCAGGCAAAGTCTCCTGGTAATTTTGAAGTGATCTTTTGTTCATTAGCCTTCAGTTCGTAAAGTTTAAATAACACAGCATCATATTAATCAGAATTTTCTTAGCGCTGTTGAGGTCTTCTTTTGTATGATAGTGTAACAGCCGGGAATCGAACCCTGGTCTCCCACGTGGAAAGCCAACATCTTAACGACTACGACAATTAGAGTTTTGAGGTAGTCAGGCTGAGGCTGAGGCTGTGAGCCACTGCTAGAATAGCAGTAAATGAAGCTCAATAACTCTAGCATTAAACTTTAGGAAGAGAGGGATTTGAACATGAACTCTCTGTGCTGAATAACCCCTACTACACCATCACTCAGTAACATCTGCCTCTTTGTACTGTTGAAGCGATCTTTTGTATGTTAGCCTTCAGATAGTAAAGCCCCTGGGACTCCGAATCCATATTCAATACACACACTTTTGCTTCAACACTCAACAGCCTTGTGTGGCGCTGTGGACTAGTGCGCTTGGCTGTAAACCAAGAGGTTGTTGGTTTGAATCCACCTCGGGACGATGGTGCTTTTAACATGATCCGAAGCAGTACTGTTTAAACATTCTAGCTCTGTTTAACTCAAAAGCACCAGGAGAAATCTCCTGAATGCCCCAAGGTGCCTTGGCTCAATGGTGTGGAGCACTTGACCCGTTGCCTCTGCTACAGACAGTTGGCAGGTTCAAGTCCCATGTCATGACAGCAAGGTGCTGGGAAGGACCATCGGGAGACGGTGCTCTCTCTCCCCCTGTTTCCTGAGATGTAACGGTCGGGGGTTATGTTTGAAAGAACCATGTCCACGTAAAGTTTTACAGATGAGAATTAGGTCAAACGTTTAAAAATAAAATAGCAATGCATTTTGGCACATCATCTGACAGAATAGTCTGTGTATTTGCATACTGGAGCCCGATTATAATCCTGGACAATGGCAATGTCATTTTCTTGACTTTTGACAATGAAAAAACTACACACTATAGTATATTTGTTTGATCATTTTCATCTTTTTTTTAAATCGACATTTTCATGGTAAAAGGTTGGCTGGACAGGGTTCTTTCAGACATAAGCCCAAACCATTACATCTCAGGAAACAGGGGGAGAGAGCACCGTCTCCCGATGGTCCTTCCCAGCACCTTGACGTCATGACATGGGACTTGAACCTGCCAACTGTCTGTAGCAGAGGCAACGGGTCAAGCGCTCCACACCATTGAGCCAAGGCACCTTGGGGCATTCAGGAGATTTCTCCTGGTGCTTTTGAGTTTTTCTTTTTTATTCAAGCCTTGAAAAGTTCAAATTACTGCAGCATTGAGCTGTGGGAGGAACAGGCCTTGAACATGGAATGTCTGTACTGAAAGCCTGATGATTAGACCACTGCACCATCAGTCAGACACTCTCAGGCAAAGTCTCCTGGTAATTTTGAAGTGATCTTTTGTTCATTAGCCTTCAGTTCGTAAAGTTTAAATAACACAGCATCATATTAATCAGATTTTTCTTAGCGCTGTTGAGGTCTTCTTTTGTATGATAGTGTAACAGCCGGGAATCGAACCCTGGTCTCCCACGTGGAAAGCCAACATCTTAACGACTACGACAATTAGAGTTTTGAGGTAGTCAGGCTGAGGCTGAGGCTGAGGCTGTGAGCCACTGCTAGAATAGCAGTAAATGAAGCTCAATAACTCTAGCATTAAACTTTAGGAAGAGAGGGATTTGAACATGAACTCTCTGTGCTGAATAACCCCTACTACACCATCACTCAGTAACATCTGCCTCTTTGTACTGTTGAAGCGATCTTTTGTATGTTAGCCTTCAGATAGTAAAGCCCCTGGGACTCCGAATCCATATTCAATACACACACTTTTGCTTCAACACTCAACAGCCTTGTGTGGCGCTGTGGACTAGTGCGCTTGGCTGTAAACCAAGAGGTTGTTGGTTTGAATCCACCTCGGGACGATGGTGCTTTTAACATGATCCGAAGCAGTACTGTTTAAACATTCTAGCTCTGTTTAACTCAAAAGCACCAGGAGAAATCTCCTGAATGCCCCAAGGTGCCTTGGCTCAATGGTGTGGAGCACTTGACCCGTTGCCTCTGCTACAGACAGTTGGCAGGTTCAAGTCCCATGTCATGACAGCAAGGTGCTGGGAAGGACCATCGGGAGACGGTGCTCTCTCCCCCTGTTTCCTGAGATGTAACGGTCGGGGGTTATGTTTGAAAGAACCCTGTCCACGTAAAGTTTTACAGATGAGAATTAGGTCAAACGTTTAAAAATAAAATAGCAATGCATTTTGGCACATCATCTGACAGAATAGTCTGTGTATTTGCATACTGGAGCCCGATTATAATCCTGGACAATGGCAATGTCATTTTCTTGACTTTTGACAATGAAAAAACTACACACTATAGTATATTTGTTTAATCATTTCATCTTTTTTTTAATCGACATTTTCATGGTAAAAGGTTAGCTGGACAGGGTTCTTTCAGACATAAGCCCAAACCGTTACATCTCAGGAAACAGGGGGAGAGAGCACCGTCTCCCGATGGTCCTTCCCAGCACCTTGACGTCATGACATGGGACTTGAACCTGCCAACTGTCTGTAGCAGAGGCAACGGGTCAAGCGCTCCACACCATTGAGCCAAGGCACCTTGGGGCATTCAGGAGATTTCTCCTGGTGCTTTTGAGTTTTTCTTTTTTATTCAAGCCTTGAAAAGTTCAAATTACAGCAGCATTGAGCTGTGGGAGGAACAGGCCTTGAACATGGAATGTCTGTACTGAAAGCCTGATGATTAGACCACTGCACCATCAGTCAGACACTCTCAGGCAAAGTCTCCTGGTCATTTTGAAGTGATCTTTTGTTCATTAGCCTTCAGTTCGTAAAGTTTAAATAACACAGCATCATATTAATCAGATGTTTCTTAGCGCTGTTGAGGTCTTCTTTTGTATGATAGTGTAACAGCCGGGAATCGAACCCTGGTCTCCCACGTGGAAAGCCTACATCTTAACCACTACGACAATTAGAGTTTTGAGGTAGTCAGGCTGAGGCTGAGGCTGAGGCTGTGAGCCACTGCTAGAATAGCAGTAAATGAAGCTCAATAACTCTAGCATTAAACTTTAGGAAGAGAGGGATTTGAACATGAACTCTCTGTGCTGAATAACCCCTACTACACCATCACTCAGTAACATCTGCCTCTTTGTACTGTTGAAGTGATCTTTTGTATGTTAGCCTTCAGATAGTAAAGCCCCTGGGACTCCGAATCCATTATTCAATACACACACTTTTGCTTCAACACTCAACAGCCTTGTGTGGCGCTGTGGACAAGTGCGCTTGGCTGTAAACCAAGAGGTTGTTGGTTCGAATCCACCTCGGGGACGATGGTGCTTTTAACATGATCCGAAGCAGTACTGTTTAAACATTCTAGCTCTGTTTAACTCAAAAGCACCAGGAGAAATCTCCTGAATGCCCCAAGGTGCCTTGGCTCAATGGTGTGGAGCGCTTGACCCGTTGCCTCTGCTACAGACAGTTGGCAGGTTCAAGTCCCACGTCATGACAGCAAGGTGCTGGGAAGGACCATCGGGAGACGGTGCTCTCTCCCCCTGTTTCCTGAGATGTAACGGTCGGGGGTTATGTTTGAAAGAACCCTGTCCACGTAAAGTTTTACAGATGAGAATTAGGTCAAACGTTTAAAAATAAAATAGCAATGCATTTTGGCACATCATCTGACAGAATAGTCTGTGTATTTGCATACTGGAGCCCGATTATAATCCTGGACAATGGCAATGTCATTTTCTTGACTTTTGACAATGAAAAAACTACACACTATAGTATATTTGTTTAATCATTTCATCTTTTTTTTAATCGACATTTTCATGGTAAAAGGTTAGCTGGACAGGGTTCTTTCAGACATAAGCCCAAACCGTTACATCTCAGGAAACAGGGGGAGAGAGCACCGTCTCCCGATGGTCCTTCCCAGCACCTTGACGTCATGACATGGGACTTGAACCTGCCAACTGTCTGTAGCAGAGGCAACGGGTCAAGCGCTCCACACCATTGAGCCAAGGCACCTTGGGGCATTCAGGAGATTTCTCCTGGTGCTTTTGAGTTTTTCTTTTTTATTCAAGCCTTGAAAAGTTCAAATTACTGCAGCATTGAGCTGTGGGAGGAACAGGCCTTGAACATGGAATGTCTGTACTGAAAGCCTGATGATTAGACCACTGCACCATCAGTCAGACACTCTCAGGCAAAGTCTCCTGGTAATTTTGAAGTGATCTTTTGTTCATTAGCCTTCAGTTCGTAAAGTTTAAATAACACAGCATCATATTAATCAGATTTTTCTTAGCGCTGTTGAGGTCTTCTTTTGTATGATAGTGTAACAGCCGGGAATCGAACCCTGGTCTCCCACGTGGAAAGCCAACATCTTAACGACTACGACAATTAGAGTTTTGAGGTAGTCAGGCTGAGGCTGAGGCTGTGAGCCACTGCTAGAATAGCAGTAAATGAAGCTCAATAACTCTAGCATTAAACTTTAGGAAGAGAGGGATTTGAACATGAACTCTCTGTGCTGAATAACCCCTACTACACCATCACTCAGTAACATCTGCCTCTTTGTACTGTTGAAGCGATCTTTTGTATGTTAGCCTTCAGATAGTAAAGCCCCTGGGACTCCGAATCCATATTCAATACACACACTTTTGCTTCAACACTCAACAGCCTTGTGTGGCGCTGTGGACTAGTGCGCTTGGCTGTAAACCAAGAGGTTGTTGGTTTGAATCCACCTCGGGACGATGGTGCTTTTAACATGATCCGAAGCAGTACTGTTTAAACATTCTAGCTCTGTTTAACTCAAAAGCACCAGGAGAAATCTCCTGAATGCCCCAAGGTGCCTTGGCTCAATGGTGTGGAGCGCTTGACCCGTTGCCTCTGCTACAGACAGTTGGCAGGTTCAAGTCCCATGTCATGACAGCAAGGTGCTGGGAAGGACCATCGGGAGACAGTGCTCTCTCCCCCTGTTTCCTGAGATGTAACGGTCGGGGGTTATGTTTGAATGAACCCTGTCCACGTAAAGTTTTACAGATGAGAATTAGGTCAAACGTTTAAAAATAAAATAGCAATGCATTTTGGCACATCATCTGACAGAATAGTCTGTGTATTTGCATACTGGAGCCCGATTATAATCCTGGACAATGGCAATGTCATTTCCTTGACTTTTGACAATGAAAAAACTACACACTATAGTATATTTGTTTAATCATTTCATCTTTTTTTTAATCGACATTTTCATGGTAAAAGGTTAGCTGGACAGGGTTCTTTCAGACATAAGCCCAAACCGTTACATCTCAGGAAACAGGGGGAGAGAGCACCGTCTCCCGATGGTCCTTCCCAGCACCTTGACGTCATGACATGGGACTTGAACCTGCCAACTGTCTGTAGCAGAGGCAACGGGTCAAGCGCTCCACACCATTGAGCCAAGGCACCTTGGGGCATTCAGGAGATTTCTCCTGGTGCTTTTGAGTTTTTCTTTTTTATTCAAGCCTTGAAAAGTTCAAATTCCTGCAGCATTGAGCTGTGGGAGGAACAGGCCTTGAACATGGAATGTCTGTACTGAAAGCCTGATGATTAGACCACTGCACCATCAGTCAGACACTCTCAGGCAAAGTCTCCTGGTAATTTTGAAGTGATCTTTTGTTCATTAGCCTTCAGTTCGTAAAGTTTAAATAACACAGCATCATATTAATCAGATGTTTCTTAGCGCTGTTGAGGTCTTCTTTTGTATGATAGTGTAACAGCCGGGAATCGAACCCTGGTCTCCCACGTGGAAAGCCAACATCTTAACCACTACGACAATTAGAGTTTTGAGGTAGTCAGGCTGAGGCTGAGGCTGAGGCTGTGAGCCACTGCTAGAAAAGCAGTAAATGAAGCTCAATAACTCTAGCATTAAACTTTAGGAAGAGAGGGATTTGAACATGAACTCTCTGTGCTGAATAACCCCTACTACACCATCACTCAGTAACATCTGCCTCTTTGTACTGTTGAAGTGATCTTTTGTATGTTAGCCTTCAGATAGTAAAGTCCCTGGGACTCCGAATCCATTATTCAATACACACACTTTTGCTTCAACACTCAACAGCCTTGTGTGGCGTTGTGGACAAGTGCGCTTGGCTGTAAACCAAGAGGTTTTTGGTTCGAATCCACCTCGGGGACGATGGTGCTTTTAACATGATCCGAAGCAGTACTGTTTAAACATTCTAGCTCTGTTTAACTCAAAAGCACCAGGAGAAATCTCCTGAATGCCCCAAGGTGCCTTGGCTCAATGGTGTGGAGCGCTTGACCCGTTGCCTCTGCTACAGACAGTTGGCAGGTTCAAGTCCCATGTCATGACAGCAAGGTGCTGGGAAGGACCATCGGGAGACGGTGCTCTCTCCCCCTGTTTCCTGAGATGTAACGGTCGGGGGTTATGTTTGAAAGAACCCTGTCCACGTAAAGTTTTACAGATGAGAATTAGGTCAAACGTTTAAAAATAAAATAGCAATGCATTTTGGCACATCATCTGACAGAATAGTCTGTGTATTTGCATACTGGAGCCCGATTATAATCCTGGACAATGGCAATGTCATTTTCTTGACTTTTGACAATGAAAAAACTACACACTATAGTATATTTGTTTAATCATTTCATCTTTTTTTTTATCGACATTTTCATGGTAAAAGGTTAGCTGGACAGGGTTCTTTCAGACATAAGCCCAAACCGTTACATCTCAGGAAACAGGGGGAGAGAGCACCGTCTCCCGATGGTCCTTCCCAGCACCTTGACGTCATGACATGGGACTTGAACCTGCCAACTGTCTGTAGCAGAGGCAACGGGACAAGCGCTCCACACCATTGAGCCAAGGCACCTTGGGGCATTCAGGAGATTTCTCCTGGTGCTTTTGAGTTTTTCTTTTTTATTCAAGCCTTGAAAAGTTAAAATTACTGCAGCATTGAGCTGTGGGAGGAACAGGCCTTGAACATGGAATGTCTGTACTGAAAGCCTGATGATTAGACCACTGCACCATCAGTCAGACACTCTCAGGCAAAGTCTCCTGGTAATTTTGAAGTGATCTTTTGTTCATTAGCCTTCAGTTCGTAAAGTTTAAATAACACAGCATCATATTAATCAGATGTTTCTTAGCGCTGTTGAGGTCTTCTTTTGTATGATAGTGTAACAGCCGGGAATCGAACCCTGGTCTCCCACGTGGAAAGCCAACATCTTAACCAATACGACAATTAGAGTTTTGAGGTAGTCAGGCTGAGGCTGAGGCTGAGGCTGTGAGCCACTGCTAGAATAGCAGTAAATGAAGCTCAATAACTCTAGCATTAAACTTTAGGAAGAGAGGGATTTGAACATGAACTCTCTGTGCTGAATAACCCCTACTACACCATCACTCAGTAACATCTGCCTCTTTGTACTGTTGAAGCGATCTTTTGTATGTTAGCCTTCAGATAGTAAAGCCCCTGGGACTCCGAATCCATATTCAATACACACACTTTTGCTTCAACACTCAACAGCCTTGTGTGGCGCTGTGGACAAGTGCGCTTGGCTGTAAACCAAGAGGTTGTTGGTTCGAATCCACCTCGGGGACGATGGTGCTTTTAACATGATCCGAAGCAGTACTGTTTAAACATTCTAGCTCTGTTTAACTCAAAAGCACCAGGAGAAATCTCCTGAATGCCCCAAGGTGCCTTGGCTCAATGGTGTGGAGCGCTTGACCCGTTGCCTCTGCTACAGACAGTTGGCAGGTTCAAGTCCCATGTCATGACAGCAAGGTGCTGGGAAGGACCATCGGGAGACGGTGCTCTCTCCCCCTGTTTCCTGAGATGTAACGGTCGGGGGTTATGTTTGAAAGAACCCTGTCCACGTAAAGTTTTACAGATGAGAATTAGGTCAAACGTTTAAAAATAAAATAGCAATGCATTTTGGCACATCATCTGACAGAATAGTCTGTGTATTTGCATACTGGAGCCCGATTATAATCCTGGACAATGGCAATGTCATTTTCTTGACTTTTGACAATGAAAAAACTACACACTATAGTATATTTGTTTAATCATTTCATCTTTTTTTTAATCGACATTTTCATGGTAAAAGGTTAGCTGGACAGGGTTCTTTCAGACATAAGCCCAAACCGTTACATCTCAGGAAACAGGGGGAGAGAGCACCGTCTCCCGATGGTCCTTCCCAGCACCTTGACGTCATGACATGGGACTTGAACCTGCCAACTGTCTGTAGCAGAGGCAACGGGTCAAGCGCTCCACACCATTGAGCCAAGGCACCTTGGGGCATTCAGGAGATTTCTCCTGGTGCTTTTGAGTTTTTCTTTTTTATTCAAGCCTTGAAAAGTTCAAATTACTGCAGCATTGAGCTGTGGGAGGAACAGGCCTTGAACATGGAATGTCTGTACTGAAAGCCTGATGATTAGACCACTGCACCATCAGTCAGACACTCTCAGGCAAAGTCTCCTGGTAATTTTGAAGTGATCTTTTGTTCATTAGCCTTCAGTTCGTAAAGTTTAAATAACACAGCATCATATTAATCAGATGTTTCTTAGCGCTGTTGAGGTCTTCTTTTGTATGATAGTGTAACAGCCGGGAATCGAACCCTGGTCTCCCACGTGGAAAGCCAACATCTTAACCACTACGACAATTAGAGTTTTGAGGTAATCAGGCTGAGGCTGAGGCTGAGGCTGAGGCTGTGAGCCACTGCTAGAATAGCAGTAAATGAAGCTCAATAACTCTAGCATTAAACTTTAGGAAGAGAGGGATTTGAACATGAACTCTCTGTGCTGAATAACCCCTACTACACCATCACTCAGTAACATCTGCCTCTTTGTACTGTTGAAGCGATCTTTTGTATGTTAGCCTTCAGATAGTAAAGCCCCTGGGACTCCGAATCCATATTCAATACACACACTTTTGCTTCAACACTCAACAGCCTTGTGTGGCGCTGTGGACAAGTGCGCTTGGCTGTAAACCAAGAGGTTGTTGGTTCGAATCCACCTTGGGGACGATGGTGCTTTTAACATGATCCGAAGCAGTACTGTTTAAACATTCTAGCTCTGTTTAACTCAAAAGCACCAGGAGAAATCTCCTGAATGCCCCAAGGTGCCTTTGCTCAATGGTGTGGAGCGCTTGACCCGTTGCCTCTGCTACAGACAGTTGGCAGGTTCAAGTCCCATGTCATGACAGCAAGGTGCTGGGAAGGACCATCGGGAGACGGTGCTCTCTCCCCCTGTTTCCTGAGATGTAACGGTCGGGGGTTATGTTTGAAAGAACCCTGTCCACGTAAAGTTTTACAGATGAGAATTAGGTCAAACGTTTAAAAATAAAATAGCAATGCATTTTGGCACATCATCTGACAGAATAGTCTGTGTATTTGCATACTGGAGCCCGATTATAATCCTGGACAATGGCAATGTCATTTTCTTGACTTTTGACAATGAAAAAACTACACATTATAGTATATTTGTTTAATCATTTCATCTTTTTTTTAATCGACATTTTCATGGTAAAAGGTTAGCTGGACAGGGTTCTTTCAGACATAAGCCCAAACCGTTACATCTCAGGAAACAGGGGGAGAGAGCACCGTCTCCCGATGGTCCTTCCCAGCACCTTGACGTCATGACATGGGACTTGAACCTGCCAACTGTCTGTAGCAGAGGCAACGGGTCAAGCGCTCCACACCATTGAGCCAAGGCACCTTGGGGCATTCATGAGATTTCTCCTGGTGCTTTTGAGTTTTTCTTTTTTATTCAAGCCTTGAAAAGTTCAAATTACTGCAGCATTGAGCTGTGGGAGGAACAGGCCTTGAACATGGAATGTCTGTACTGAAAGCCTGATGATTAGACCACTGCACCATCAGTCAGACACTCTCAGGCAAAGTCTCCTGGTAATTTTGAAGTGATCTTTTGTTCATTAGCCTTCAGTTCGTAAAGTTTAAATAACACAGCATCATATTAATCAGATGTTTCTTAGCGCTGTTGAGGTCTTCTTTTGTATGATAGTGTAACAGCCGGGAATCGAACCCTGGTCTCCCACGTGGAAAGCCAACATCTTAACCACTACGACAATTAGAGTTTTGAGGTAGTCAGGCTGAGGCTGAGGCTGAGGCTGTGAGCCACTGCTAGAATAGCAGTAAATGAAGCTCAATAACTCTAGCATTAAACTTTAGGAAGAGAGGGATTTGAACATGAACTCTCTGTGCTGAATAACCCCTACTACACCATCACTCAGTAACATCTGCCTCTTTGTACTGTTGAAGCGATCTTTTGTATGTTAGCCTTCAGATAGTAAAGCCCCTGGGACTCCGAATCCATATTCAATACACACACTTTTGCTTCAACACTCAACAGCCTTGTGTGGCGCTGTGGACAAGTGCGCTTGGCTGTAAACCAAGAGGTTGTTGGTTCGAATCCACCTCGGGGACGATGGTGCTTTTAACATGATCCGAAGCAGTACTGTTTAAACATTCTAGCTCTGTTTAACTCAAAAGCACCAGGAGAAATCTCCTGAATGCCCCAAGGTGCCTTGGCTCAATGGTGTGGAGCGCTTGACCCGTTGCCTCTGCTACAGACAGTTGGCAGGTTCAAGTCCCATGTCATGACAGCAAGGTGCTGGGAAGGACCATCGGGAGACGGTGCTCTCTCCCCCTGTTTCCTGAGATGTAACGGTCGGGGGTTATGTTTGAAAGAACCCTGTCCACGTAAAGTTTTACAGATGAGAATTAGGTCAAACGTTTAAAAATAAAATAGCAATGCATTTTGGCACATCATCTGACAGAATAGTCTGTGTATTTGCATACTGGAGCCCGATTATAATCCTGGACAATGGCAATGTCATTTTCTTGACTTTTGACAATGAAAAAACTACACACTATAGTATATTTGTTTAATCATTTCATCTTTTTTTTAATCGACATTTTCATGGTAAAAGGTTAGCTGGACAGGGTTCTTTCAGACATAAGCCCAAACCGTTACATCTCAGGAAACAGGGGGAGAGAGCACCGTCTCCCGATGGTCCTTCCCAGCACCTTGACGTCATGACATGGGACTTGAACCTGCCAACTGTCTGTAGCAGAGGCAACGGGTCAAGCGCTCCACACCATTGAGCCAAGGCACCTTGGGGCATTCATGAGATTTCTCCTGGTGCTTTTGAGTTTTTCTTTTTTATTCAAGCCTTGAAAAGTTCAAATTACTGCAGCATTGAGCTGTGGGAGGAACAGGCCTTGAACATGGAATGTCTGTACTGAAAGCCTGATGATTAGACCACTGCACCATCAGTCAGACACTCTCAGGCAAAGTCTCCTGGTAATTTTGAAGTGATCTTTTGTTCATTAGCCTTCAGTTCGTAAAGTTTAAATAACACAGCATCATATTAATCAGATGTTTCTTAGCGCTGTTGAGGTCTTCTTTTGTATGATAGTGTAACAGCCGGGAATCGAACCCTGGTCTCCCACGTGGAAAGCCAACATCTTAACCACTACGACAATTAGAGTTTTGAGTTAGTCAGGCTGAGGCTGAGGCTGAGGCTGTGAGCCACTGCTAGAATAGCAGTAAATGAAGCTCAATAACTCTAGCATTAAACTTTAGGAAGAGAGGGATTTGAACATGAACTCTCTGTGCTGAATAACCCCTACTACACCATCACTCAGTAACATCTGCCTCTTTGTACTGTTGAAGCGATCTTTTGTATGTTAGCCTTCAGATAGTAAAGCCCCTGGGACTCCGAATCCATATTCAATACACACACTTTTGCTTCAACACTCAACAGCCTTGTGTGGCGCTGTGGACAAGTGCGCTTGGCTGTAAACCAAGAGGTTGTTGGTTCGAATCCACCTCGGGGACGATGGTGCTTTTAACATGATCCGAAGCAGTACTGTTTAAACATTCTAGCTCTGTTTAACTCAAAAGCACCAGGAGAAATCTCCTGAATGCCCCAAGGTGCCTTGGCTCAATGGTGTGGAGCGCTTGACCCGTTGCCTCTGCTACAGACAGTTGGCAGGTTCAAGTCCCATGTCATGACAGCAAGGTGCTGGGAAGGACCATCGGGAGACGGTGCTCTCTCCCCCTGTTTCCTGAGATGTAACGGTCGGGGGTTATGTTTGAAAGAACCCTGTCCACGTAAAGTTTTACAGATGAGAATTAGGTCAAACGTTTAAAAATAAAATAGCAATGCATTTTGGCACATCATCTGACAGAATAGTCTGTGTATTTGCATACTGGAGCCCGATTATAATCCTGGACAATGGCAATGTCATTTTCTTGACTTTTGACAATGAAAAAACTACACACTATAGTATATTTGTTTAATCATTTCATCTTTTTTTTAATCGACATTTTCATGGTAAAAGGTTAGCTGGACAGGGTTCTTTCAGACATAAGCCCAAACCGTTACATCTCAGGAAACAGGGGGAGAGAGCACCGTCTCCCGATGGTCCTTCCCAGCACCTTGACGTCATGACATGGGACTTGAACCTGCCAACTGTCTGTAGCAGAGGCAACGGGTCAAGCGCTCCACACCATTGAGCCAAGGCACCTTGGGGCATTCATGAGATTTCTCCTGGTGCTTTTGAGTTTTTCTTTTTTATTCAAGCCTTGAAAAGTTCAAATTACTGCTGCATTGAGCTGTGGGAGGAACAGGCCTTGAACATGGAATGTCTGTACTGAAAGCCTGATGATTAGACAACTGCACCATCAGTCAGACACTCTCAGGCAAAGTCTCCTGGTAATTTTGAAGTGATCTTTTGTTCATTAGCCTTCAGTTCGTAAAGTTTAAATAACACAGCATCATATTAATCAGATGTTTCTTAGCGCTGTTGAGGTCTTCTTTTGTATGATAGTGTAACAGCCGGGAATCGAACCCTGGTCTCCCACGTGGAAAGCCAACATCTTAACCACTACGACAATTAGAGTTTTGAGGTAGTCAGGCTGAGGCTGAGGCTGAGGCTGTGAGCCACTGCTAGAATAGCAGTAAATGAAGCTCAATAACTCTAGCATTAAACTTTAGGAAGAGAGGGATTTGAACATGAACTCTCTGTGCTGAATAACCCCTACTACACCATCACTCAGTAACATCTGCCTCTTTGTACTGTTGAAGCGATCTTTTGTATGTTAGCCTTCAGATAGTAAAGCCCCTGGGACTCCGAATCCATATTCAATACACACACTTTTGCTTCAACACTCAACAGCCTTGTTTGGCGCTGTGGACTAGTGCGCTTGGCTGTAAACCAAGAGGTTGTTGGTTTGAATCCACCTCGGGGACGATGGTGCTTTTAACATGATCCGAAGCAGTACTGTTTAAACATTCTAGCTCTGTTTAACTCAAAAGCACCAGGAGAAATCTCCTGAATGCCCCAAGGTGCCTTGGCTCAATGGTGTGGAGCGCTTGACCCGTTGCCTCTGCTACAGACAGTTGGCAGGTTCAAGTCCCATGTCATGACAGCAAGGTGCTGGGAAGGACCATCGGGAGACGGTGCTCTCTCCCCCTGTTTCCTGAGATGTAACGGTCGGGGGTTATGTTTGAAAGAACCCTGTCCACGTAAAGTTTTACAGATGAGAATTAGGTCAAACGTTTAAAAATAAAATAGCAATGCATTTTGGCACATCATCTGACAGAATAGTCTGTGTATTTGCATACTGGAGCCCGATTATAATCCTGGACAATGGCAATGTCATTTTCTTGACTTTTGACAATGAAAAAACTACACACTATAGTATATTTGTTTAATCATTTCATCTTTTTTTTAATCGACATTTTCATGGTAAAAGGTTAGCTGGACAGGGTTCTTTCAGACATAAGCCCAAACCGTTACATCTCAGGAAACAGGGGGAGAGAGCACCGTCTCCCGATGGTCCTTCCCAGCACCTTGACGTCATGACATGGGACTTGAACCTGCCAACTGTCTGTAGCAGAGGCAACGGGTCAAGCGCTCCACACCATTGAGCCAAGGCACCTTGGGGCATTCATGAGATTTCTCCTGGTGCTTTTGAGTTTTTCTTTTTTATTCAAGCCTTGAAAAGTTCAAATTACTGCAGCATTGAGCTGTGGGAGGAACAGGCCTTGAACATGGAATGTCTGTACTGAAAGCCTGATGATTAGACCACTGCACCATCAGTCAGACACTCTCAGGCAAAGTCTCCTGGTAATTTTGAAGTGATCTTTTGTTCATTAGCCTTCAGTTCGTAAAGTTTAAATAACACAGCATCATATTAATCAGATGTTTCTTAGCGCTGTTGAGGTCTTCTTTTGTATGATAGTGTAACAGCCGGGAATCGAACCCTGGTCTCCCACGTGGAAAGCCAACATCTTAACCACTACGACAATTAGAGTTTTGAGGTAGTCAGGCTGAGGCTGAGGCTGAGGCTGTGAGCCACTGCTAGAATAGCAGTAAATGAAGCTCAATAACTCTAGCATTAAACTTTAGGAAGAGAGGGATTTGAACATGAACTCTCTGTGCTGAATAACCCCTACTACACCATCACTCAGTAACATCTGCCTCTTTGTACTGTTGAAGCGATCTTTTGTATGTTAGCCTTCAGATAGTAAAGCCCCTGGGACTCCGAATCCATATTCAATACACACACTTTTGCTTCAACACTCAACAGCCTTGTTTGGCGCTGTGGACTAGTGCGCTTGGCTGTAAACCAAGAGGTTGTTGGTTTGAATCCACCTCGGGGACGATGGTGCTTTTAACATGATCCGAAGCAGTACTGTTTAAACATTCTAGCTCTGTTTAACTCAAAAGCACCAGGAGAAATCTCCTGAATGCCCCAAGGTGCCTTGGCTCAATGGTGTGGAGCGCTTGACCCGTTGCCTCTGCTACAGACAGTTGGCAGGTTCAAGTCCCATGTCATGACAGCAAGGTGCTGGGAAGGACCATCGGGAGACGGTGCTCTCTCCCCCTGTTTCCTGAGATGTAACGGTCGGGGGTTATGTTTGAAAGAACCCTGTCCACGTAAAGTTTTACAGATGAGAATTAGGTCAAACGTTTAAAAATAAAATAGCAATGCATTTTGGCACATCATCTGACAGAATAGTCTGTGTATTTGCATACTGGAGCCCGATTATAATCCTGGACAATGGCAATGTAATTTTCTTGACTTTTGACAATGAAAAAACTACACACTATAGTATATTTGTTTAATCATTTCATCTTTTTTTTTATCGACATTTTCATGGTAAAAGGTTAGCTGGACAGGGTTCTTTCAGACATAAGCCCAAACCGTTACATCTCAGGAAACAGGGGGAGAGAGCACCGTCTCCCGATGGTCCTTCCCAGCACCTTGACGTCATGACATGGGACTTGAACCTGCCAACTGTCTGTAGCAGAGGCAACGGGTCAAGCGCTCCACACCATTGAGCCAAGGCACCTTGGGGCATTCATGAGATTTCTCCTGGTGCTTTTGAGTTTTTCTTTTTTATTCAAGCCTTGAAAAGTTCAAATTACTGCAGCATTGAGCTGTGGGAGGAACAGGCCTTGAACATGGAATGTCTGTACTGAAAGCCTGATGATTAGACCACTGCACCATCAGTCAGACACTCTCAGGCAAAGTCTCCTGGTAATTTTGAAGTGATCTTTTGTTCATTAGCCTTCAGTTCGTAAAGTTTGAATAACACAGCATCATATTAATCAGATGTTTCTTAGCGCTGTTGAGGTCTTCTTTTGTATGATAGTGTAACAGCCGGGAATCGAACCCTGGTCTCCCACGTGGAAAGCCAACATCTTAACCACTACGACAATTAGAGTTTTGAGGTAGTCAGGCTGAGGCTGAGGCTGAGGCTGTGAGCCACTGCTAGAATAGCAGTAAATGAAGCTCAATAACTCTAGCATTAAACTTTAGGAAGAGAGGGATTTGAACATGAACTCTCTGTGCTGAATAACCCCTACTACACCATCACTCAGTAACATCTGCCTCTTTGTACTGTTGAAGCGATCTTTTGTATGTTAGCCTTCAGATAGTAAAGCCCCTGGGACTCCGAATCCATATTCAATACACACACTTTTGCTTCAACACTCAACAGCCTTGTTTGGCGCTGTGGACTAGTGAGCTTGGCTGTAAACCAAGAGGTTGTTGGTTCGAATCCACCTCGGGGACGATGGTGCTTTTAACATCATCCGAAGCAGTACTGTTTAAACATTCTAGCTCTGTTTAACTCAAAAGCACCAGGAGAAATCTCCTGAATGCCCCAAGGTGCCTTGGCTCAATGGTGTGGAGCGCTTGACCCGTTGCCTCTGCTACAGACAGTTGGCAGGTTCAAGTCCCATGTCATGACAGCAAGGTGCTGGCAAGGACCATCGGGAGACGGTGCTCTCTCCCCCTGTTTCCTGAGATGTAACGGTCGGGGGTTATGTTTGAAAGAACCCTGTCCACGTAAAGTTTTACAGATGAGAATTAGGTCAAACGTTTAAAAATAAAATAGCAATGCATTTTGGCACATCATCTGACAGAATAGTCTGTGTATTTGCATACTGGAGCCCGATTATAATCCTGGACAATGGCAATGTCATTTTCTTGACTTTTGACAATGAAAAAACTACACATTATAGTATATTTGTTTAATCATTTCATCTTTTTTTTAATCGACATTTTCATGGTAAAAGGTTAGCTGGACAGGGTTCTTTCAGACATAAGCCCAAACCGTTACATCTCAGGAAACAGGGGGAGAGAGCACCGTCTCCCGATGGTCCTTCCCAGCACCTTGACGTCATGACATGGGACTTGAACCTGCCAACTGTCTGTAGCAGAGGCAACGGGTCAAGCGCTCCACACCATTGAGCCAAGGCACCTTGGGGCATTCATGAGATTTCTCCTGGTGCTTTTGAGTTTTTCTTTTTTATTCAAGCCTTGAAAAGTTCAAATTACTGCAGCATTGAGCTGTGGGAGGAACAGGCCTTGAACATGGAATGTCTGTACTGAAAGCCTGATGATTAGACCACTGCACCATCAGTCAGACACTCTCAGGCAAAGTCTCCTGGTAATTTTGAAGTGATCTTTTGTTCATTAGCCTTCAGTTCGTAAAGTTTAAATAACACAGCATCATATTAATCAGATGTTTCTTAGCGCTGTTGAGGTCTTCTTTTGTATGATAGTGTAACAGCCGGGAATCGAACCCTGGTCTCCCACGTGGAAAGCCAACATCTTAACCACTACGACAATTAGAGTTTTGAGTTAGTCAGGCTGAGGCTGAGGCTGAGGCTGTGAGCCACTGCTAGAATAGCAGTAAATGAAGCTCAATAACTCTAGCATTAAACTTTAGGAAGAGAGGGATTTGAACATGAACTCTCTGTGCTGAATAACCCCTACTACACCATCACTCAGTAACATCTGCCTCTTTGTACTGTTGAAGCGATCTTTTGTATGTTAGCCTTCAGATAGTAAAGCCCCTGGGACTCCGAATCCATATTCAATACACACACTTTTGCTTCAACACTCAACAGCCTTGTGTGGCGCTGTGGACAAGTGCGCTTGGCTGTAAACCAAGAGGTTGTTGGTTCGAATCCACCTCGGGGACGATGGTGCTTTTAACATGATCCGAAGCAGTACTGTTTAAACATTCTAGCTCTGTTTAACTCAAAAGCACCAGGAGAAATCTCCTGAATGCCCCAAGGTGCCTTGGCTCAATGGTGTGGAGCGCTTGACCCGTTGCCTCTGCTACAGACAGTTGGCAGGTTCAAGTCCCATGTCATGACAGCAAGGTGCTGGGAAGGACCATCGGGAGACGGTGCTCTCTCCCCCTGTTTCCTGAGATGTAACGGTCGGGGGTTATGTTTGAAAGAACCCTGTCCACGTAAAGTTTTACAGATGAGAATTAGGTAAAACGTTTAAAAATAAAATAGCAATGCATTTTGGCACATCATCTGACAGAATAGTCTGTGTATTTGCATACTGGAGCCCGATTATAATCCTGGACAATGGCAATGTCATTTTCTTGACTTTTGACAATGAAAAAACTACACACTATAGTATATTTGTTTAATCATTTCATCTTTTTTTTAATCGACATTTTCATGGTAAAAGGTTAGCTGGACAGGGTTCTTTCAGACATAAGCCCAAACCGTTACATCTCAGGAAACAGGGGGAGAGAGCACCGTCTCCCGATGGTCCTTCCCAGCACCTTGACGTCATGACATGGGACTTGAACCTGCCAACTGTCTGTAGCAGAGGCAACGGGTCAAGCGCTCCACACCATTGAGCCAAGGCACCTTGGGGCATTCATGAGATTTCTCCTGGTGCTTTTGAGTTTTTCTTTTTTATTCAAGCCTTGAAAAGTTCAAATTACTGCAGCATTGAGCTGTGGGAGGAACAGGCCTTGAACATGGAATGTCTGTACTGAAAGCCTGATGATTAGACCACTGCACCATCAGTCAGACACTCTCAGGCAAAGTCTCCTGGTAATTTTGAAGTGATCTTTTGTTCATTAGCCTTCAGTTCGTAAAGTTTAAATAACACAGCATCATATTAATCAGATGTTTCTTAGCGCTGTTGAGGTCTTCTTTTGTATGATAGTGTAACAGCCGGGAATCGAACCCTGGTCTCCCACGTGGAAAGCCAACATCTTAACCACTACGACAATTAGAGTTTTGAGGTAGTCAGGCTGAGGCTGAGGCTGAGGCTGTGAGCCACTGCTAGAATAGCAGTAAATGAAGCTCAATAACTCTAGCATTAAACTTTAGGAAGAGAGGGATTTGAACATGAACTCTCTGTGCTGAATAACCCCTACTACACCATCACTCAGTAACATCTGCCTCTTTGTACTGTTGAAGCGATCTTTTGTATGTTAGCCTTCAGATAGTAAAGCCCCTGGGACTCCGAATCCATATTCAATACACACACTTTTGCTTCAACACTCAACAGCCTTGTGTGGCGCTGTGGACAAGTGCGCTTGGCTGTAAACCAAGAGGTTGTTGGTTCGAATCCACCTCGGGGACGATGGTGCTTTTAACATGATCCGAAGCAGTACTGTTTAAACATTCTAGCTCTGTTTAACTCAAAAGCACCAGGAGAAATCTCCTGAATGCCCCAAGGTGCCTTGGCTCAATGGTGTGGAGCGCTTGACCCGTTGCCTCTGCTACAGACAGTTGGCAGGTTCAAGTCCCATGTCATGACAGCAAGGTGCTGGGAAGGACCATCGGGAGACGGTGCTCTCTCCCCCTGTTTCCTGAGATGTAACGGTCGGGGGTTATGTTTGAAAGAACCCTGTCCACGTAAAGTTTTACAGATGAGAATTAGGTCAAACGTTTAAAAATAAAATAGCAATGCATTTTGGCACATCATCTGACAGAATAGTCTGTGTATTTGCATACTGGAGCCCGATTATAATCCTGGACAATGGCAATGTCATTTTCTTGACTTTTGACAATGAAAAAACTACACACTATAGTATATTTGTTTAATCATTTCATCTTTTTTTTAATCGACATTTTCATGGTAAAAGGTTAGCTGGACAGGGTTCTTTCAGACATAAGCCCAAACCGTTACATCTCAGGAAACAGGGGGAGAGAGCACCGTCTCCCGATGGTCCTTCCCAGCACCTTGACGTCATGACATGGGACTTGAACCTGCCAACTGTCTGTAGCAGAGGCAACGGGTCAAGCGCTCCACACCATTGAGCCAAGGCACCTTGGGGCATTCAGGAGATTTCTCCTGGTGCTTTTGAGTTTTTCTTTTTTATTCAAGCCTTGAAAAGTTCAAATTACTGCAGCATTGAGCTGTGGGAGGAACAGGCCTTGAACATGGAATGTCTGTACTGAAAGCCTGATGATTAGACCACTGCACCATCAGTCAGACACTCTCAGGCAAAGTCTCCTGGTAATTTTGAAGTGATCTTTTGTTCATTAGCCTTCAGTTCGTAAAGTTTAAATAACACAGCATCATATTAATCAGATGTTTCTTAGCGCTGTTGAGGTCTTCTTTTGTATGATAGTGTAACAGCCGGGAATCGAACCCTGGTCTCCCACGTGGAAAGCCAACATCTTAACCACTACGACAATTAGAGTTTTGAGGTAATCAGGCTGAGGCTGAGGCTGAGGCTGTGAGCCACTGCTAGAATAGCAGTAAATGAAGCTCAATAACTCTAGCATTAAACTTTAGGAAGAGAGGGATTTGAACATGAACTCTCTGTGCTGAATAACCCCTACTACACCATCACTCAGTAACATCTGCCTCTTTGTACTGTTGAAGCGATCTTTTGTATGTTAGCCTTCAGATAGTAAAGCCCCTGGGACTCCGAATCCATATTCAATACACACACTTTTGCTTCAACACTCAACAGCCTTGTGTGGCGCTGTGGACAAGTGCGCTTGGCTGTAAACCAAGAGGTTGTTGGTTCGAATCCACCTCGGGGACGCTGGTGCTTTTAACATGATCCGAAGCAGTACTGTTTAAACATTCTAGCTCTGTTTAACTCAAAAGCACCAGGAGAAATCTCCTGAATGCCCCAAGGTGCCTTGGCTCAATGGTGTGGAGCGCTTGACCCGTTGCCTCTGCTACAGACAGTTGGCAGGTTCAAGTCCCATGTCATGACAGCAAGGTGCTGGGAAGGACCATCGGGAGACGGTGCTCTCTCCCCCTGTTTCCTGAGATGTAACGGTCGGGGGTTATGTTTGAAAGAACCCTGTCCACGTAAAGTTTTACAGATGAGAATTAGGTCAAACGTTTAAAAATAAAATAGCAATGCATTTTGGCACATCATCTGACAGAATAGTCTGTGTATTTGCATACTGGAGCCCGATTATAATCCTGGACAATGGCAATGTCATTTTCTTGACTTTTGACAATGAAAAAACTACACACTATAGTATATTTGTTTAATCATTTCATCTTTTTTTTAATCGACATTTTCATGGTAAAGGGTTAGCTGGACAGGGTTCTTTCAGACATAAGCCCAAACCGTTACATCTCAGGAAACAGGGGGAGAGAGCACCGTCTCCCGATGGTCCTTCCCAGCACCTTGACGTCATGACATGGGACTTGAACCTGCCAACTGTCTGTAGCAGAGGCAACGGGTCAAGCGCTCCACACCATTGAGCCAAGGCACCTTGGGGCATTCATGAGATTTCTCCTGGTGCTTTTGAGTTTTTCTTTTTTATTCAAGCCTTGAAAAGTTCAAATTACTGCAGCATTGAGCTGTGGGAGGAACAGGCCTTGAACATGGAATGTCTGTACTGAAAGCCTGATGATTAGACCACTGCACCATCAGTCAGACACTCTCAGGCAAAGTCTCCTGGTAATTTTGAAGTGATCTTTTGTTCATTAGCCTTCAGTTCGTAAAGTTTAAATAACACAGCATCATATTAATCAGATGTTTCTTAGCGCTGTTGAGGTCTTCTTTTGTATGATAGTGTAACAGCCGGGAATCGAACCCTGGTCTCCCACGTGGAAAGCCAACATCTTAACCACTACGACAATTAGAGTTTTGAGGTAGTCAGGCTGAGGCTGAGGCTGAGGCTGTGAGCCACTGCTAGAATAGCAGTAAATGAAGCTCAATAACTCTAGCATTAAACTTTAGGAAGAGAGGGATTTGAACATGAACTCTCTGTGCTGAATAACCCCTACTACACCATCACTCAGTAACATCTGCCTCTTTGTACTGTTGAAGCGATCTTTTGTATGTTAGCCTTCAGATAGTAAAGCCCCTGGGACTCCGAATCCATATTCAATACACACACTTTTGCTTCAACACTCAACAGCCTTGTTTGGCGCTGTGGACTAGTGTGCTTGGCTGTAAACCAAGAGGTTGTTGGTTCGAATCCACCTCGGGGACGATGGTGCTTTTAACATGATCCGAAGCAGTACTGTTTAAACATTCTAGCTCTGTTTAACTCAAAAGCACCAGGAGAAATCTCCTGAATGCCCCAAGGTGCCTTGGCTCAATGGTGTGGAGCGCTTGACCCGTTGCCTCTGCTACAGACAGTTGGCAGGTTCAAGTCCCATGTCATGACAGCAAGGTGCTGGGAAGGACCATCGGGAGACGGTGCTCTCTCCCCCTGTTTCCTGAGATGTAACGGTCGGGGGTTATGTTTGAAAGAACCCTGTCCACGTAAAGTTTTACAGATGAGAATTAGGTCAAACGTTTAAAAATAAAATAGCAATGCATTTTGGCACATCATCTGACAGAATAGTCTGTGTATTTGCATACTGGAGCCCGATTATAATCCTGGACAATGGCAATGTCATTTTCTTGACTTTTGACAATGAAAAAACTACACACTATAGTATATTTGTTTAATCATTTCATCTTTTTTTTAATCGACATTTTCATGGTAAAAGGTTAGCTGGACAGGGTTCTTTCAGACATAAGCCCAAACCGTTACATCTCAGGAAACAGGGGGAGAGAGCACCGTCTCCCGATGGTCCTTCCCAGCACCTTGACGTCATGACATGGGACTTGAACCTGCCAACTGTCTGTAGCAGAGGCAACGGGTCAAGCGCTCCACACCATTGAGCCAAGGCACCTTGGGGCATTCAGGAGATTTCTCCTGGTGCTTTTGAGTTTTTCTTTTTTATTCAAGCCTTGAAAAGTTCAAATTACTGCAGCATTGAGCTGTGGGAGGAACAGGCCTTGAACATGGAATGTCTGTACTGAAAGCCTGATGATTAGACCACTGCACCATCAGTCAGACACTCTCAGGCAAAGTCTCCTGGTAATTTTGAAGTGATCTTTTGTTCATTAGCCTTCAGTTCGTAAAGTTTAAATAACACAGCATCATATTAATCAGATGTTTCTTAGCGCTGTTGAGGTCTTCTTTTGTATGATAGTGTAACAGCCGGGAATCGAACCCTGGTCTCCCACGTGGAAAGCCAACATCTTAACCACTACGACAATTAGAGTTTTGAGGTAATCAGGCTGAGGCTGAGGCTGAGGCTGTGAGCCACTGCTAGAATAGCAGTAAATGAAGCTCAATAACTCTAGCATTAAACTTTAGGAAGAGAGGGATTTGAACATGAACTCTCTGTGCTGAATAACCCCTACTACACCATCACTCAGTAACATCTGCCTCTTTGTACTGTTGAAGCGATCTTTTGTATGTTAGCCTTCAGATAGTAAAGCCCCTGGGACTCCGAATCCATATTCAATACACACACTTTTGCTTCAACACTCAACAGCCTTGTGTGGCGCTGTGGACAAGTGCGCTTGGCTGTAAACCAAGAGGTTGTTGGTTCGAATCCACCTCGGGGACGATGGTGCTTTTAACATGATCCGAAGCAGTACTGTTTAAACATTCTAGCTCTGTTTAACTCAAAAGCACCAGGAGAAATCTCCTGAATGCCCCAAGGTGCCTTGGCTCAATGGTGTGGAGCGCTTGACCCGTTGCCTCTGCTACAGACAGTTGGCAGGTTCAAGTCCCATGTCATGACAGCAAGGTGCTGGGAAGGACCATCGGGAGACGGTGCTCTCTCCCCCTGTTTCCTGAGATGTAACGGTCGGGGGTTATGTTTGAAAGAACCCTGTCCACGTAAAGTTTTACAGATGAGAATTAGGTCAAACGTTTAAAAATAAAATAGCAATGCATTTTGGCACATCATCTGACAGAATAGTCTGTGTATTTGCATACTGGAGCCCGATTATAATCCTGGACAATGGCAATGTCATTTTCTTGACTTTTGACAATGAAAAAACTACACACTATAGTATATTTGTTTAATCATTTCATCTTTTTTTTAATCGACATTTTCATGGTAAAGGGTTAGCTGGACAGGGTTCTTTCAGACATAAGCCCAAACCGTTACATCTCAGGAAACAGGGGGAGAGAGCACCGTCTCCCGATGGTCCTTCCCAGCACCTTGACGTCATGACATGGGACTTGAACCTGCCAACTGTCTGTAGCAGAGGCAACGGGTCAAGCGCTCCACACCATTGAGCCAAGGCACCTTGGGGCATTCAGGAGATTTCTCCTGGTGCTTTTGAGTTTTTCTTTTTTATTCAAGCCTTGAAAAGTTCAAATTACTGCAGCATTGAGCTGTGGGAGGAACAGGCCTTGAACATGGAATGTCTGTACTGAAAGCCTGATGATTAGACCACTGCACCATCAGTCAGACACTCTCAGGCAAAGTCTCCTGGTAATTTTGAAGTGATCTTTTGTTCATTAGCCTTCAGTTCGTAAAGTTTAAATAACACAGCATCATATTAATCAGATGTTTCTTAGCGCTGTTGAGGTCTTCTTTTGTATGATAGTGTAACAGCCGGGAATCGAACCCTGGTCTCCCACGTGGAAAGCCAACATCTTAACCACTACGACAATTAGAGTTTTGAGGTAGTCAGGCTGAGGCTGAGGCTGTGAGCCACTGCTAGAATAGCAGTAAATGAAGCTCAATAACTCTAGCATTAAACTTTAGGAAGAGAGGGATTTGAACATGAACTCTCTGTGCTGAATAACCCCTACTACACCATCACTCAGTAACATCTGCCTCTTTGTACTGTTGAAGCGATCTTTTGTATGTTAGCCTTCAGATAGTAAAGCCCCTGGGACTCCGAATCCATATTCAATACACACACTTTTGCTTCAACACTCAACAGCCTTGTTTGGCGCTGTGGACTAGTGCGCTTGGCGGTAAACCAAGAGGTTGTTGGTTCGAATCCACCTCGGGGACGATGGTGCTTTTAACATGATCCGAAGCAGTACTGTTTAAACATTCTAGCTCTGTTTAACTCAAAAGCACCAGGAGAAATCTCCTGAATGCCCCAAGGTGCCTTGGCTCAATGGTGTGGAGCGCTTGACCCGTTGCCTCTGCTACAGACAGTTGGCAGGTTCAAGGTTCAAGGTTCATAACCGGCCCAGAGCTATAGCCTCGGTCCCAGCCTTACTCAAAACCCACCCAGAGCTATAGCCTCGGTCCCAGCCTTACTCAAAACCCACCCAGAGCTATAGCCTCGGTCCCAGCCTTACTCAAAACCCACCCAGAGCTATAGCCTCGCTCCCAGCCTTACTCAAAACCCACCCAGAGCTATAGCCTCGGTCCCAGCCTTACTCATAACCCACCCAGAGCCTAGCCTCGGTCCCAGCCTTACTCATAACCCACCCAGAGCTATAGCCTCGGTCCCAGCCTTACTCATAACCCACCCAGAGCTATAGCCTCGGTCCCAGCCTTACTCATAACCCACCCAGAGCTATAGCCTCGGTCCCAGCCTTACTCATAACCCACCCAGAGCTATAGCCTCGGTCCCAGCCTTTACTCATAACCGGCCCAGAGCCTAGCCTCGGTCCCAGCCTTACTCATAACCCACCCAGAGCTATAGCCTCGGTCCCAGCCTTTACTCATAACCGGCCCAGAGCCTAGCCTCGGTCCCAGCCTTACTCATAACCGGCCCAGAGCCTAGCCTCGGTCCCAGCCTTACTCATAACCGGCCCAGAGCTATAGCCTCGGTCCCAGCCTTACTCATAACCCGCCCAGAGCTATAGCCTCGGTCCCAACCTTACTCATCTGCCAAGAGAAAAGCCTGGTCACAAGGCAGAGACAGCATAGCGTCCGGAAGTGTCAGTCCGGAACATCCGTCAGATTTATTTCCCAGCCACAGAGCTGTGGAATAGTTCCTCCCCACATTAGATCTGCTCTCTTTGGCCTTTAATGTTATCAGTTTTTAATGGATACATTTCTTGCCGTCTATCTCTTCTATGTATACATGTTATGTTCCTTGTTTCTTCGTAATTTTCCTTGTTTTTCCCTGTTCAGCACTTGTCAGTTTCGCTTGTGTGAAATGATTTGATTTGCTAACAGATCATCTGCACTAAAATCAGTACAGGTAATATTTGACATACACAGAAAAAATAAAAACAGCGTTTCTGTAATAAAATTAATACAACAAAATTAATATATATTTACAACTTTAAACTTTATTTGTTTAAAATAAGATATCAAAGGCAACAAATCTGCTATTAATAATACCAGTACAAAAAAACAAACAAAAAAACAATGAAAAGAAAAATGTATCAGGACAAAAAGAATATACAAGAACAGATCATGACAACAATGACAGCTTTGGAAGTAGTAATAATAATAATAATAATAATATTGCTTCAGACATAAGACCACCAACGGATGCTCAGTGGAACATGATGTGCTGCTTAACCACCTACACCCCAGCACAGAGCCACAGACGGGGAGACCACAGACGGGGTTCAGGTGGTTAATCACCACGGAGGGGTTCAGTATTTGAGATTGTGAACAGAATAGTTTGGCCGCCGTCAGATCTGCATCAGATCCTGACCAACATGAAGGGCCTGGTCGCCAATAAATAGAAGGCAGTAGTTCCCAAAACAGTTTGGATTCCTTTATTTATTATTTGGACGATCCCCCCCTCTAACTCTGAAAGTGTACAGACGGAACCAAATGGACCCCAAGGTTTCGTACACTGTCAAGAGTTAAGAGTGGAATCCCTTTCAAGGAACCCTGACGGTCCCTGGATCGGAGTATGCAAACCACTGAAATAAGGCACAAGTTTACGGGCCAAAGAAGCGCACACACACACACACACACACGCGCGCGTGTGTGCGCGTGTGTGTGTGCAATCGCTGCAAGTGGATTATAACCATTGACACAATTTTCACATCTTACATTGAGCATAAATAGCAATCATCTTTAAATCACTCCTCATGGTATTTTCTACTTTAAAAAAAACTATATATTTGTAATTGGGAAACCAAAAGGTGCCGTGGGCATTAGAATCCATATCTGACATGTTGATCATGTGTACAAAAACAACAATGTATAAAAGCAAGGCATTTGGCCACCAAGAAAAACCGATAAAAACCCAACATATTACGCACTTAGCTAACCTTTCTTTTGGCAAATTTCCATTTATGTTCGCGTTTTACCACATCACACAGACAGCGTGATGCAACGTTGGCGCTGGAAAGACGAAGACAGGCTCATCGGCGACAAAGACCGCGTGCGCTTCAAGTTCAACAGACTTAGAAATAGAGCAGAAATGCGCTTGTGTGATGCTTTTAGTACAAAAAAGAAATTGAGGTGTTACTGAATCTACAAGTTAAAATCCGAGGCACTTCTGACATCAGAGGAGGATGTGACGGTGCCCCGCCCCCATCAATCTGCCCTGATCGACGGACGTGATAAAAACACGGGAGTTAAGTTTAGTTTAGTTGAGTCGCAAACCTCGAACTTATACATCGTCGTTTGATGGGGTGGAACGGCGAAACAAAAAATAGCAGATCTACAACCTGCACGTGAGCATGTGGCTCTGCTATTTTCAGCACGTTCATGACCAAAGATCTGCGACGACGTTTTAAGAACCGTTCACGCTTTGTGGCATGACCGCGTCAAACGGCGAACACAGGCCATGTCGTACAAGCTGCTCACGCGCTCTGTTCGCTCGTAAAGTCGCTCTGGCTTTCATAAAAGGTGAACGTCCGTCACGTCACGTCACGCCTCCTCCGGGAGCTTGTAGCTTGCCTGTTTTCAGCACGCGGACCACAGCGGTCACGTGCGACGCGGCACAAACGTTAAAGCGTTAAAACGTAGCGGCGGGGAAAAAGGACGTCGGCGGCCTGAGCGATCCTCCGCTGTGGGATTGTCGTCCGTTATGTCGTGAAAAAGGCACTCGATGCGTTTGGCGTTTTAGTGGTCCATGGAGTCACTGAAAAGTCTCTCAAACCAGAGCTCCTCCTCCTCCTGGGTGGGTGCAGGCAGGGAGGCACGTCAGAGCACCCACCCATCCATCCTGGACACTCCACCCTGAAGGCTGGGCATGAGGGGCGTGGTGAATGGGGAGGAGGAGGAGATGGAGGGGAGAGGTGGAGTGCTGGGTGGAGGAGGTGGAGTCTACATCTCGTGCGCGGCCACCAGGTGGTGCTCTGCGACTCCGTTGGCGTGCGTGTTGTTCTCGTTGAGGCGTCTGACGCGGTACATTTCATAGTGGATGCTGCTGGTGATGTCCTTGATGTTCTGCATGTGGGACCTGACACGCACACACACACACACACACACGCGCGTTAAGCACAACGCACACAGTAAACATGATTCAAATTCAAAAGCATCAAAAGCAGATGCAAAGCAGATCTATAAGCTCGAAGCGCGTCGCATTGCGACACGCTTCGAGCTTGTAGATCTGCTACGTTTTATGCTTTTGTGTGACGCTGTAGTGCAGGGGTGACAAACAGGTAGGTCACAATCTACCAGTAGATCACCAAGGCTAAATAAATATTTAATTTAAACATATCTTTTTTTTATTGACATCAAAAGGGCCTGTCAGCTCAAACGCTAATTTTGAAAGTAGCTCTCAAGTCAAAACAGTGTGGGCACCCCTGCTGTAGAGTAGGGTGTTTATTTTTTTAAGATATTTTTTTGCGGCTTATGCCTTTTATTGATTTTTGAAGGGACAGACAGTAGGCTGACAGGAAACGGGAGAGAGATGGGGGGATGACATGCAGTAAAGACCGTGTCGGGTCCGGGAGTCGAACCCGCGGCACACTGCGACTGGATTACCAGTCCGGTGCCCAGACCGTTACGCTACGGCCTGGGCCGAGTAGGGTGTTTATTTAACCCATTCTGAACGGGAACCCATTTTGGTGTTAGCATCATGTTATGCTTTAGCTATTGAAAAATAGCAGATCTACAAGCTCGTAGGTCTGCTATTTTTGAAAGATCGAAGAACGACTGACATTTTTAGAATCTGATCTCAGGTCAGAATGGGTTAATCAGACCAGTGTGTGTCCAGTGGAAACGTCGTATGAATCTGATCTCAGGTCAGAATGGGTTATTTAATTAAAAAAAATACGTTAACGCAGTTTCTGACCGACATCAAAATGGTAAATGGTGCATTTATATAGCGCCTTTATCCAAGGCACTTTACACAGATTGTGCATTACATTCACCCCATTCACACACACATCCATACACCGATGCCGGAGGAAACCATGCAAGGCACCAACCTGCACATCGGGAGCAATTAGGGGTTCAGTGTCTTGCTCAAGGACACTTCGACACTAACTCTGAAATGAAAATGAAGTGTCAGAGATGCACACACACACACACACACACACACACATCTCACCTGATCAGCAGATCCCTCAAGTAGGCAAACTCACAGTGAGCGATGTTCTCAACTGCAGATAGGGGGAGACAGAGAGACAACTCGGTTAACTGCCATTACTGATGCATCACGATGCCAATGCATGATTTATTTCCCCTCACTGTGTGACTAATTAACAGTTCCGTAGTGAAAACACATTAATTTACTTCCATAATCTTGAATTGATGATACAAACACTGTCCCTGTCAATTGGAAGGTTATATATTTGACATCAACAATATAACCTTCCAATTGCTTTTTCTGCAATTATTGTAGAAAAAGCAAAGACAGACAAACAAGTAAAAAAAAATCATTCTTTAAATAATAAAGGAATATATTTGTGAATCGATTGACATTAATAGTCATTAATTGATTACGCCAAGAAACCATTTTATTTCCCACCCCTATTGTATGTGTAAGCAGACACAATCATGGAGTCAGAAATCCTACAGTATTTGCACTGCATACTACAGGTATTGTCACAGAATGTTGAATTCTCCCCGAAGCCACTAGGTGGAGACATCGCCCTGACGGTGGCTCTGAGAGAACGGCTCTCCACTCTGTTCACAGCGGTGGTGGAAATAACAAGTAGTCAAATGTTTTACTCAAGTATCAATTTCTATATTGCAGTATCGATACTGCAATATAGAGCTACTCTGTTACAAGTCCAGAATTCAAGATGTACTTGAGTCAAAGTACAAAAGTATCGGTATTAACTATACGGAATGTCCCGTTTCAAGTTTTCAAATCAGAAGGAGAGAGGGAGAGGAGAGAGGCACATGCCAAAGGTTAGAGTGTGAAGACTGTTTAGATGACCTGTAGATGTCTATGTCTTTATTAACCCATTTTAGGCGGGAACCCCTTTTGGTGTTAGCATTACGATATGCTTTAGCTATTTAAAAATAGCAGATCTACAAGCTCATAGCGCGCCACCGAGTGGCGCGCTACGAGCTTGTAGGTCTGCTATTTTTGAAAAATCAAAGAACGACTGACATAGAAAAATAGCTTTTTCAGAAAACTGTCAGGATGTAGAAGACATTTTTAGAATCTGATCTCAGGTCAGAATGAAAACTGTCAGGATGTAGAAGACATTTTTAGAATCTGATCTCAGGTCAGAATGGGTTCATTGAAAATGGAGGAGCCTGATGTAAACAAGCCTTAGTGCTGTTCGGCCACGGTAGAGAACAGGAAGTGAGGTCATTATCACCTTCTATGGTCCCCCACTTGGTCTTCCTCCCCAGCAGTCTCCTGCCGTTCACCTGGTACTCCTGGTCACTGCCCACCACCGCGAACGGAATCATCTCCTGCACACATTCAATATGCACATTATATACCAGCAATATAATTATGGAGAGGGCCACTATACTGTATTTCAAACACTCACTCCAGAGAGCCGTAGCCGTAGTCGTAGCATTTTTTATTTTTTTTTAAGTTGTTGTTTGTTTTTTTGCTCCCGGTCCGATTCCGACCGATTGATGTATAATCGGATACGGATCGCTGCGATGTGAAAGCCACCATTACAGTTGAATGAAGTGTACTCGGGTGCGGAAGAATCAAGGCCAATGTGGATCATGGCCAGCGGGGCGGACAAGACAATCGTATTGGGGAACAGTTTGAATCAACGGGACTCAGGGGCCCCTTTTCCACCGGTTGGTTCCCAATGGGAACCGGTTCAGTTCTTTTGGGTTCTTAGTCCATGAGCCAGAGCTCCAAAATCGGAACGTTAATTATGAATTGAGTGGGCAAAGCCATACCTATATTAGATCGTTATCACCATGAAACTTCCCCAATTGAGTAGTTACCCGAAAACAATGATTTGTATTACACATTTTACATTTCTAAATATGCAAATGAGGCATTATGTAGGAAAATATGCAAAATAAACGAAAATATGAAAAAGCTACTACTGTGGAAGGGTTATCATGTATTAATTTACTTGTATTGATCCTAAACACAATTTAATATAGGTCTAGCTTTCCCCACCAATTTAGGAACTCTGGCTCATGGACTAAGAACCAGTTTGGAGCTCTGGCTCATGGACTAAGAACCAAAAAGGACTGAACCGGTTCCCATTGGGAACCAACCGGTGGAAAGGAGAAGTTTGAATCAACAGGACTAGGTGTGCATCCACCCACAGAGATCATTGACTAGGTGTGAATCCACCCACAGAGATCATTGACTAGGTGTGAATGCAGCCACAGAGATCATTGACTAGGTGTGAATCCACCCACAGAGATCATTGACTAGGTGTGAATCCACCCACAGTGATCATTGACTAGGTGTGAATCCACCCACAGAGATCATTGACTAGGTGTGAATCCACCCACAGAGATCATTGACTAGGTGTGAATCCACCCACAGAGATCATTGACTAGGTGTGAATCCACCCACAGAGATCATTGACTAGGTGTGAATCCACCCACAGTGATCATTGACTAGGTGTGAATCCGCCCACATAGATCATTGACTAGGTGTGAATCCACCCATTGACTAGGTGTGAATCCACCCACAGAGATCATTGACTAGGTGTGAATCCGCCCACAGTGTTCATTGACTAGGTGTGAATCCACCCACAGTGAACATTGACTAGGTGTGAATCCGCCCACAGTGAACATTGACTAGGTGTGAATCCGCCCACAGTGTTCATTGACTAGGTGTGAATCCGCCCACAGTGAACATTGACTAGGTGTGAATCCGCCCACAGTGAACATTGACTAGGTGTGAATCCGCCCACATAGATCATTGACTAGGTGTGAATCCACCCACAGTGATCATTGACTAGGTGTGAATCCGCCCACAGTGTTCATTGACTAGGTGTGAATCCGCCCACAGTGTTCATTCAGCTCCTGATGTCCTCACCCTGATCTTGTCGTTGATCATCCTGTCTTCTGCGTCTTCGTCAAACTCCTTCTGGGGGTACACGTCGATGCCGTTGGAGCGCAGCTCCTCCCTGATCTGTTGGCACACACATACGCACACAGACACACGCACACGCACACGCACACACACACACACACAAACCGGGTCAGTCAGTGTATGTGTGTGTATGGGGCGGTATGTGTGTGTGTGTGTTGTTCACGTTGGCTGTGAATAAGTTCATGTGTTGCCTATATTCTGTACATTTAGGGCTTGTTTGGACTCAAGCACTGAGACACATGATGTTTTGAGTGCGTGGGATATCAGAAGCAACTGGAAATATTTGTGCCCTTGATAATGTATTTTATAATTGTGGACTCAAATGAAATGTGTGTGTGTGTGTGTGTGTGTGTGTGTGTGTGTGTGTGTGTGTGTGTGTGTGAGTGCGAGAGTGTGAGTGTGTGTGCGTGCGTACCTTCTTCTTAAAGAAGTCTCTCTCCTCCAGGGTCAGAGTGTCAGCCTTAGCGATGACAGGAACGATGTTCACCACCTTACTGAGACGCCTCATGAACTCTACGTCTAGAGGCCGCAGACTGACACACACACACACACACACACACACACACACACACACACACACAGTTGAGTATAATAATGAATGAATTGCATTTTTATAGCACTTTTCCAAGTGCTCAAAGGCGCTTTACAATGGTTCATTCATTCATACATTGGGAGGTGAAGCGGCGAACAGTCGACGCCAGCGTCCTCACTTCACACATGTGGCGAGCTCACACCGATGGTGGCGAGCTCACACTGACCGACTCTTTGGAGGCAATGTAGGGTTCAGTGTCTTGCCCAAGGACACTTCGACATGAGGACAGGAGGAGCCGGGATTCAAACCGCCGACCCAGGTATCATTGGACGACCTACTGTACCTCCTGAGCCATAATAGAAATCCATCTCTGCCATTAAGGTGATTGAATTAAAGTTCAATCCAGTCGAGGTGTGTGTGTGTGTGTGTGTGTGCATGTGCAAAATGTGCATGCACAGGGGTAAGGGGCTACCAATCCTCCAATGTTTCCTCCGAGGTGGAAAGTCTGCACGCACAATCTTTTGTAAATCATATATTTTTACAGAGAGCAGCTGAGGTCGTTGTCGGTCTATCAGTCCCTCCCGTACAAACCACACCACTATACACCCCCCCCCCCCCCGATGAGCACAGAGCTTAGATTTTCACAATGTTTGCCTCTTTGTGATTTCACAATTCATGTTTACCAAGTTGTTACAGTACAGCTTGTTGATAACCTTTGATGTGGTTAATTTAGGTATTGAAAAGGTCGTAAAGGTCTTTAAATTGTCACTTCACTGTCATCCTCCCCCCAAAAAAGGAAATGCATTATGTCGGGAAAACATATTTGTATTTATTTATGTAATGTGTAATATAATGTACAAATTTCATAGTGTTTTATAATACAAGAAGAATGAGTTGTCATTGTGATACCAATAAATAATTATCTGTGCTTTACAACGGAGACACTCTGAAATGACGGCACCAGTAAACACATGGATTATATTAATTTCATGCTCTTTTATTGTGGAGACTCAGTACAACTGTACAAGTCAGTGAGAGTTGAATCAAACATTCCACTCAACAAGATGTTTCTGTACGAAGTACACACACACACAGAAGGCCATTTAACATAACAATGAACGTCATACCATAGATTTACACCATATGTTACCCCACAGTTTGCATTTGCACCATCATTTGGCTGACCACTACCCCACTTGGTGTAGCTGGCACGGGAGCCGTCAGACCACGACCACCCACCCTCGAAGAAGAGGTCATGCAGTCCAATATGGGTGGGTTGATGCGGTGGGTCATAGTGCTGGATCAGCGTACGGACAAAGGTGTTCTCATCCTCGCTGTGGATGGACGCCAGGTGGGCATCTTGAGACTGGCAGTTCTTCTCTGCGTCGTTCCAGCTCAGCGGTGTGGGTACGTAAGTGAAGCAGCGACCGTTGAAGCTGAACCAGAACATGGGACAGCTCCCACGCTCCAGCTTCAGCTCAGCAGAGGGACTGGCGTGCACAGTGCCTAGTACACACACACACACACACACACACACACACACACACACACACACACACACACACACACACACACACACACACACACACACACACACACACACACACACACACACACACACACACACACACACACACACACACACACACACACACACACACACACACACACACACACACACACACAAAAAGAGTGAAGCCATACAATAAGTTGTTTTTGTTTCCAGAAATAAAAATGATCAGACCAAAGTTCTTTAAAGAACATTTTAATGGTTCTATAAAGAACCACAGGGGTCTCTACACCAAAATATCTACCAGCTCATATTGCAAGACGTTGTGAGCTTGTAGAAATGCTAATTTAGTGCCAGTTCCATAGTCTCTTTGTTGGAGAAAAGAAAAACTGAAAAGAAAACATCAAAAGACAATCTCTAAGATATCTATAAATATACACTAAATCAACAGGTATGTACAAGAGGTTAAACATAAAGCTGCAACCATATGACCTTATATAGAACCATGTGGTTCTCAAAGTGGGGTCTGGGGACCCCTGGGGGTCCTCGAGGGCATTCCAGGGGGTCCATAGCTAAATGATTTATAGTTAGGAAGTTAGGAACCAAATGGACCCTTATAGTTCTGTGACTTTGAGTGTATCAGAGTTAAATTAACACTTTACAATGATTGCATTCAGAGACAAAAGGCTTGTGTGAAGTGGGGGTCTGTGGGCTAATGTCTATCAAACGGGGGTCTTTAAAACCATATTATGGAAGCATACTTATAAAACAATAAAATAACAATTCTATTACCTAGTGCGATGAGGCCCAGCAAGCACAGGAGTTGAGGACTCAGCGGCATTCCAGCCTGAGAGGTGGTCTCTGTGGAGATTGGTGGTCGGGGTCTTCTAGAAGGGTGTGTGTCCGTGGAGATCGGGTCGGGGTCTCCTTGAAGGGTGGTGTGTTGCTGACTGTCTGGGTCTGACTTTTTATGTGCTCCAAACGAGGGTGTTTTCACCGCTGGCATCATTTGATTGGTCGTGACACATTAACAGGTGCGTAGTTCACACACTGTACCATGTCAGACTTGTGGGACTCACGTGGCTCTGATATCTATGAACCCAAACTAGTGAAAATAACAGATATTACAAGTGCACACCGTGGCGCGAAGCGTCGCGTTGCACGCATGTAGATCTGCCATTTTCACTAGTAGATTGGTACAGTAGCTTGTAGATCGGCTGTTTACACTTACTTCTTATTTTTTATTAGATTTGTTAGGTTGTTTTAAAATGTATACAATTATTTTATTTTTTATTAGATTTGTTAGGGATTCATTTGTTCCGTGAACCCCAAATGGGTCATGATGATTCTGATAGGCTGAGGACATATAGACACTAGTCTAAGGCACAATGAAACCGATTCTTATAGGCACTAGTCAGGTAGAAATGTCAATTTGACAATAAATAAATACGTAGGCATTGTGCTACAGTATGATGAGGCTAATGTTGTGTAATATATTTCTTCCTGTAATATGTCATGAAGGCGTGTTGACTCTGTGAGTCTGTGAGCTTAATCTTGCGCCACCCCTTATCTCTAAACCTATTTGCCATTTTTTACAATTTTGAAAAACATTTTAAAATAGTTAAAAATAGTCGATCTACATTGACACGCTGTGAGCTTGTGGATCAGGTATTCGAACAATCTTTAAAGTTAAAAAAATAAATAGTTGCAAACATGGCTAAAAGGTTTAGGGATAAGGGTGGCGCAAGATATAGCCCTGTGCCATTGTGGAGCAGGTGTACGACGTGTTCAATTCATGGCATGATTTGGTGTGTTTTTCTCCTGCCTTTATCACGGTTCTACTGTGAAACCAGGACACAATCAGCTGCAGTGACTCAGGACACGACACAGCAGGCCTGTTCTCAGGGTCAGGCATTTACATGCATCTCGTTTTAAACAGGGTACTCACTTTTTTGTTTAATTAAGTAATATCAATACTGCAATACTAGGAGTACTGGGTTACAATTAAAAGTCCGGAACACAACATGTGCATTGGAATCAAAAATGTACTTGAAGTACCAGAAGTAAACGTAGCTATTTTTCAACAGCTAAAGTATAACATAATGCTTTAAACACCAAAAGGTTCAGAATGGGTTATATTGTGAGTGTGATAAATGCCATGTGCCTTCATCCTGTCATAATGCACGGGAGAATGTCAGGCCATAGTAGTGCACACACTGTGTTTTCTCGTTCCCACTGATGACTCTGCATTATTGGATCATGACTCATCATGCGTAGGAGTCACTGTGTCAAGAATTTGATCTATTGTAGATTCTGACCTTCAAATGTACATAATTTTTGTTTTGATTGTATTGCTGTATTGTTGTATTGTTCTTTCTGCTTTGGCAATGTAAACGTATGTTTTCTCATGCCAATAAAGCCCTTTGAATAGAATTGTGTCAAAAGGCCTCACAGCATGCTGCTATGACCCACACAGGCAGCAGGGGGCAGCCCTGACACGTCAACGCCTCGGTTTGCTGCCCTGTGTGTGTTTGTGGTCCTTGAGGGGGTTCCGGGTGGTCCACCCGGTTAAATGATGGAGAGTGGTTGTGACAATTGCACATAATGAAATTGTATTTATGCACATAATAATATTGTATTATCTGCTTGATCTATGCATGTCCTTATATACGTGTGATATGGGGGCATGTAGAAAACTGTGAACCGGCTTTTAAGTCCATATGAACATTCCTAGCTCACATGAGAGGTAACAGGTCTGATTGAATGTCACCCAACTTTATTAATAGAGGAAGTGACACAGGAGGGGGGGGGAACAAACAAATCCAGGTACCTGGGTGAACAGGACAGAGAGGAGCTCCGTGGCGCCAGATAGGCCTACCGTTTAAATCACTGCACTAAAGTGTTAATGTGTAGTATCTGCAGCCGAGATAAAGGACGTTTGACTTAGTGGAGCCAGCGGGAACAGAAACACGCAAGCCCGTTGCTGTCGTTGGATCACGGTCGTTTGGAACTGCACCCGAGACTGACAGACGTCTCTTCTGGTGAGATCATTCCAAACATTGTCCTTGTTGGATTATAATAAGGGGTACCCCAAACGCTCGCTACGGCGTCGGGAGCGGACTCTTCATGCTGTGTGGATTATAGGAACTTTAAGAGACTATAGTGCGCGTGCATGCGGAGAGGAGGACCGACGCGAGTCGCGCGACTGCTATTTTGTTTATTTGAACTTGTTTATTGTTTATATATGATGTTGTGATCCTGAGGGGTTGCTGGGACTCATTTGGGTTTGGAGGGGGTTTGAGTAGTGTTTGACTTCTGTCTTTTCTGTTGTGTAAACTGTGTATGTATTGATTGCCATTCTGTTTGCTCAACACCATTGCGTGGCTTCTATATAAAATACCACAGAGTTAACCCGACGATCCTGCTGTTTTATTCCTTTAGCAATGATTATCCTTTCAGTGGAAAAGGCCGATTGTTACAGGTGGTGGCCCATACGGGGACCGCGGGTGTAAAGGTAGTATAGTGGAAGCCCAAATTGTTATGTGTTGAAAAACGAGTGAAGCCCAAATAATACACTGTAAAAAAACATTTCACAGAAAAAGTGGAAATAGTACACTGTAAAAACGAACTCTAATTTTTACTTTGAGAAGAGAGAGAAAAAAACAGAAATACCATGGAGCAAAGTGGGGGCACTAATGTTCCAGTGCAGCAAGAACTGGCGTGCATTAAGAGCGGGTTGCAAGCTTTGGAAACCCAGGTGCAGGATGTGCGGGGAGAATTTAAAATGTCTATGGAGAGTATTGTTAATAGGGAAATGTGCTTAAGAGGGTTCATAGATCGCAAGATGGTGGAGATGGAAACTCTCATCAAAACCTCAGTGGAACAACTACAGAAAGGTCTGGTTGAATGCTATAGGAGGTTAGATGAGAAAGGGAACAGTGAGGTGCCGGAAATGAAAAGAGCCAGTGTGTCTCAGCCATGGTCCCATACTCCACTTAATCCTCACGGCTGTCCCGCCAGTATTCCCTATCATCTGGTCTCCCATAGCCTGTCCACCAGCCTGGAGAAGAAGGCTAAACGGCAATGCAGTGACAGAGGGCGCAAAAAAGCGACAGGGAGAGGAGCCCAGGCGGTGTGTGCCGACGTCAATCTTGTGCAGCAGGTGAAGGGGGAATTACCATCGCCGAGTGGCACTGGTGGTGTCACTCCGGGACCCCGAAGCCTGAATGCCCCTCCTGAGGTGGAATGCCTGTCCAAGATGTGGCCATCGGAGGTAACTCAGGTTGGCTTAGTAAAGGCTCAACGTGCGGATCCCAAGGTCAGGGGTCTGCTTGAAGATCTGGACCAGACTGACCATCGACCAGGCCGCCCTGGCTACGAGGAAATCCAGGGGGTCCTATGTCGAAGGCAGCCGACCAAGTCCTTTGGGTGGAGATACCAGGTGGTGGTGCCTGACAGCTTGGTTCGCAGTTTCCTGGGACATTTCCATGGCCGCCCCGCGGGTGGTCATTCTGGGAGGCTAAAGACTCTCCTTCGAGTCTTTGAAGTAGCCTGGTGGCCGACAGTCCGCAGGGATGTGTGGGACTACGTTGAGGGATGTCATGGTTGTCAGCAACGCAAGCCAGTGGATTGCAAGCCGCCCCACATGTTACGGTCCACTCAGGTCGACCAGGCAGCCCTTGGGATCGGCCCGACGGGGCAGGGCTCGAGGGGAAGGAAAGGAAAAACCATGCTGCTGGTCACTATTGACTACAATACTAAGTGGGCCATGGTCAAAGAAGTTCAACGGAGGGGGAGTGGTTCTCGGACTAGAGAAGCCAGATGTGATAGTGCCCGGTGGAACAGGCCAGTTCCAGCCAGGCGGTTTGGTCTAGGTGAGAACGCACCCACTTTCCACAACATCTGAAATATACTCGTCCAAGCTAGTGCCCCCACTACGGTTAGGTTCAGCTTTAGTGATGAGTCAGGATAGGGCCTATTGGTTACCAATGTGAATTTGGAAAGAATGATGAAGATACATTATTATGTGGTCAACCTCAAGCCCTCCGTTGGGAGGACTTGAGAATTAGCTTCCAGCTGGGGGGGGGGGGGGGACTGTGACAATTGCACATAATGAAATTGTATTTATGCACATAATAATATTGTATTATCTGCTTGATCTATGCATGTCCTTATATACGTGTGATATGGGGGCATGTAGAAAACTGTGAACCGGCTTTTAAGTCCATATGAACATTCCTAGCTCACATGAGAGGTAACAGGTCTGATTGAATGTCACCCAACTTTATTAATAGAGGAAGTGACACAGGAGGGGGGGGGAACAAACAAATCCAGGTACCTGGGTGAACAGGACAGAGAGGAGCTCCGTGGCGCCAGATAGGCCTACCGTTTAAATCACTGCACTAAAGTGTTAATGTGTAGTATCTGCAGCCGAGATAAAGGACGTTTGACTTAGTGGAGCCAGCGGGAACAGAAACACGCAAGCCCGTTGCTGTCGTTGGATCACGGTCGTTTGGAACTGCACCCGAGACTGACAGACGTCTCTTCTGGTGAGATCATTCCAAACATTGTCCTTGTTGGATTATAATAAGGGGTACCCCAAACGCTCGCTACGGCGTCGGGAGCGGACTCTTCATGCTGTGTGGATTATAGGAACTTTAAGAGACTATAGTGCGCGTGCATGCGGAGAGGAGGACCGACGCGAGTCGCGCGACTGCTATTTTGTTTATTTGAACTTGTTTATTGTTTATATATGATGTTGTGATCCTGAGGGGTTGCTGGGACTCATTTGGGTTTGGAGGGGGTTTGAGTAGTGTTTGACTTTTCTGTTGTGTAAACTGTGTATGTATTGATTGCCATTCTGTTTGCTCAACACCATTGCGTGGCTTCTATATAAAATACCACAGAGTTAACCCGACGATCCTGCTGTTTTATTCCTTTAGCAATGATTATCCTTTCAGTGGAAAAGGCCGATTGTTACATGGTAACCAAATGGACCCTTATTAGTTCTCTAACTTTTGAGAGCGTACATATGAAACCAAATGGACGGTCTCAAGAGTTAAATTGTTGTTAAACATCTGCATTACATAATTTACAAGAATTCTACATAATTAGAGAATGGAAATGTGGACAAAATTATATCCAACGATAACATAATTCTTTAGATTTGGGTCAGCAAGTCTAAATGTCATCAAACGGTGGTCCGTGGCTCAAATGCTGAACAAAAGAATGGGCCTCGATATGAAAAGGGTTGAAAAACTGCAGGAGGAAATCAACATGCTTTAAGCTCAAAGGGCACGTCGACCTGGCATATCTGCTTTCCAGGCTAGATCAGCCTGGCCCCGTTGGGATTGTGATTGGATTATCTCCCTGCCGCCGAAGTGGTGAGGGCACCAATCAGGGCCCTGCATGTGGGACAGGATCAGGGGGAATGTTTTTGTAATCCATCCCTTGGAAATGCAGGCTCCACACCGAGAATCCAGAGCGATATCTACGCAGTGGTGTTCGACCACATGCTAGTAGCTGCGAGGGTGAACACAGGGGCGGCGGTGGCTCAGGGGTAGAGAGTGGCCGGATGGTAACCGCAAGGTTCCCAGTTCGAACACTGTAGTTAGTGTCGATGTGTCCTTGAGCAAGACTCTGAACCCCTAATTCCTCCTGATGTGCTGGTTGGGTTCCTTCATCCTTGCATGGTTTCCTCCTCCGCCATCGGTGTGTGAATGTGTGTGTGAATGGGTGAATGTAATGCACAATGTATGTGAAGCTCTTTGGATAAAGGCACTATATACATGCACCATTTACCATTTAATACAAGTCATGTGATCAGCTTCTTTCAGCCCAAGCACTTCTCACTTTGTTGGAGGAGGCTGCTGAACGGTGGGTTCGGTGATAAATGCCAAAGAAAAAACCCACTCAATGCATAATTCTCAACTAGGACTGGTGTCATTAACCCATTTTGGCTTGACACTTCAGTGTCTTGCTCAAGGACACTTCAACACTAACTCTGGGGGAGCCCGGGTTCCAACTGGCAACCTTGCGTTTACCATCCAGCCACTCTACCCCTGAGCCACCGCCTCTA
>NC_139708.1:40497042-40558448 GCF_964188405.1 Protomyctophum parallelum
GGCCGCGGCCAGCGCCGACTTACGGCTCACTTTGGACTTGAACAACGTGTTCATGAGGGTGGACTTCCCCAGCCCGCTCTGACCTGAGCGCACACACACACACACACACACACACACACACAGGCACACACGCGCATGCACACACACAGTGAGAGAGAGAGAGAAGTTACATTAACCACATTGACCCTGGAATCCATCAAAATTGCAACAGACAATTACAATTTAGGGATTTAGCAGACGGCCTTCTTATCCAGAGCGATGTGTGAGAGCAGAATAAGCAGAGTAAGGGCCGATTCATACTCCTGTTTTAGAGCCGAATAAAAGTTGGCTCGGCTCAATGTGACGTCATTTGAGGTTCGGGGGGGGGGGGGGGGGGGGGGTACTGTCCTTAAGTCGGCTCTTCGGTGCTGCTGAAAATTTCTGACGAGCCGAAATCATTTCGGCACTACAGCGCCGAAACAGCGGTAAAATAGGAGTATGAATCGGCCCTCAGGATGAACTCCAGCCAGTAGAGAACACAGAGGGCAATTAAAAGAGGTTAGGAAGCGTAGACCGTACGGTGGACTCCATGTTGCTCCCTGGAAGGAAACAAGACCGTACGGTGGACTCCATGTTGCTCCCTGGAAGGAAACAAGACCGTACGGTGGACTCCATGTTGCTCCCTGGAAGGAAACAAGACCGTACGGTGGACTCCATGTTGCTCCCTGGAAGGAAAGAAACATGCGCAATGGGCTAGCTATGCAGCCAACACTTCCGCGTTCAGCTTCCTTGGCACAGAGTGCTGCGCTACGAGCTTGTAGATCTGCTATTTTAGAAAAGAAAAAGAAACGTGGTGCAAATCTTTGAATATATATTCTTTCAGAGTTTTAAGTCAAATCTTTGCTTCTGGGGGGGTCCCTGGAACAACATATTTTCAAGTGGGAGCCTGTGGACAAATTTAATTCTGGGGGGCCTTGACATGAAAAAGGTTGAGCGCCACAGACATAGAAACATAGGTTTTTCAGAAAACCTTTTTTTTTTTCTTTTTAATCGGCTTCAGGTCTAAATGGGTTAAGTTATTGCAATCGAAAAACATTGGACACAACACAATATTCCATTTGGTCAAGTAATAGTAATCTGATGACTCGTGCAAGCCGTGTGAATCTCAGGACATCTCTAGGCTGTCAGCAGACAGTTTGGTTTGCTGCCAGCAACACACTGAGCCAGAGACACTGTCCACTGTGTGGAGACACACTGAGCCAGAGACAACAGACACTGTCCACTGTGTGGAGACGCACTGAGCCAGAGACAACAGACACTGTCCACTGTGTGGAGACACACTGAGCCAGAGACAACAGACACTGTCCACTGTGTGGAGACGCACTGAGCCAGAGACAACAGACACTGTCCACTGTGTGGAGACACACTGAGCCAGAGACAACAGACACTGTGTGGAGACACACTGAGCCAGAGACCACAGACACTGTTCACTGTGTGGAGACACACTGAACCAGAGACCAACAGACACTGTCCACTGTGTGGAGACACACTGAGCCAGAGACCACAGACACTGTCCACTGTGTGGAGACACACTGAGCCAGAGACAACAGACACTGTGTGGAGACACACTGAGCCAGAGACCACAGACACTGTCCACTGTGTGGAGACGCACTGAGCCAGAGACACTGTCCACTGTGTGGAGACACACTGAGCCAGAGACCACAGACACTGTCCACTGTGTGGAGACACACTGAGCCAGAGACCAACAGACACTGTCCACTGTGTGGAGACACACTGAGCCAGAGACCAACAGACACTGTCCACTGTGTGGAGACGCACTGAGCCAGAGACAACAGACACTGTCCACTGTGTGGAGACGCACTGAGCCCACAGACACTGTCCACTGTGTGGAGACGCACTGAGCCAGAGACCACAGACACTGTCCACTGTGTGGAGACGCACTGAGCCAGAGACCAACAGACACTGTCCACTGTGTGGAGACGCACTGAGCCAGAGACACTGTCCACTGTGTGGAGACACACTGAGCCAGAGACAACAGACACTGTCCACTGTGTGGAGACGCACTGAGCCAGAGACCACAGACACTGTCCACTGTGTGGAGACACAGTGGAAGGAAACAAGACCGTACGGTGGACTCCATGTTGCTCCCTGGAAGGAAACAAGACCGTACGGTGGACTCCATGTTGCTCCCTGGAAGGAAACAAGACCGTACGGTGGACTCCATGTTGCTCCCTGGAAGGAAACAAGACCGTACGGTGGACTCCATGTTGCTCCCTGGAAGGAAAGAAACATGCGCAATGGGCTAGCTATGCAGCCAACACTTCCGCGTTCAGCTTCCTTGGCACAGAGTGCTGCGCTACGAGCTTGTAGATCTGCTATTTTAGAAAAGAAAAAGAAACGTGGTGCAAATCTTTGAATATATATTCTTTCAGAGTTTAAGTCAAATCTTTGCTTCTGGGGGGGTCCCTGGAACAACATATTTTCAAGTGGGAGCCCGTGGACAAATTTAATTCTGGGGGGCCTTGACATGAAAAAGGTTGAGCGCCACAGACATAGAAACATAGGTTTTTCAGAAAACCTTTTTTTTTTTTTTTAATCGGCTTCAGGTCTAAATGGGTTAAGTTATTGCAATCGAAAAACATTGGACACAACACAATATTCCATTTGGTCAAGTAATAGTAATCTGATGACTCGTGCAAGCTGTGTGAATCTCAGGACATCTCTAGGCTGTCAGCAGACAGTTTGGTTTGCTGCCAGCAACACACTGAGCCACAGACACTGTCCACTGTGTGGTGACACACTGAGCCAGAGACCACAGACACTGTCCACTGTGTGGAGACACACTGAGCCAGAGACCAACAGACACTGTCCACTGTGTGGAGACACACTGAGCCAGAGACCACAGACACTGTCCACTGTGTGGTGACACACTGAGCCAGAGACCACAGACACTGTCCACTGTGTGGTGACACACTGAGCCAGAGACCACAGACACTGTCCACTGTGTGGAGACACACTGAGCCAGAGACAACAGACACTGTGTGGAGACACACTGAGCCAGAGACCACAGACACTGTCCACTGTGTGGAGACACACTGAGCCAGAGACCACAGACACTGTCCACTGTGTGGAGACACACTGAGCCAGAGACCACAGACACTGTCCACTGTGTGGTGACACACTGAGCCAGAGACCACAGACACTGTCCACTGTGTGGTGACACACTGAGCCAGAGACCACAGACACTGTCCACTGTGTGGAGACACACTGAGCCAGAGACAACAGACACTGTGTGGAGACACACTGAGCCAGAGACCACAGACACTGTCCACTGTGTGGAGACACACTGAGCCAGAGACCACAGACACTGTCCACTGTGTGGAGACACACTGAGCCAGAGACACTGTCCACTGTGTGGAGACACACTGAGCCAGAGACCAACAGACACTGTCCACTGTGTGGAGACACACTGAGCCAGAGACCACAGACACTGTCCACTGTGTGGAGACACACTGAGCCAGAGACCACAGACACTGTCCACTGTGTGGAGACGCACTGAGCCAGAGACACTGTCCACTGTGTGGAGACACACTGAGCCAGAGACAACAGACACTGTCCACTGTGTGGAGACGCACTGAGCCAGAGACCACAGACACTGTCCACTGTGTGGAGACACACTGAGCCAGAGACCACAGACACTGTCCACTGTGTGGAGACACACTGAGCCAGAGACAACAGACACTGTCCACTGTGTGGAGACGCACTGAGCCAGAGACCACAGACACTGTCCACTGTGTGGAGACGCACTGAGCCAGAGACACTGTCCACTGTGTGGAGACACACTGAGCCAGAGACCACAGACACTGTCCACTGTGTGGAGACGCACTGAGCCAGAGACACTGTCCACTGTGTGGAGACACACTGAGCCAGAGACAACAGACACTGTCCACTGTGTGGAGACGCACTGAGCCAGAGACCACAGACACTGTCCACTGTGTGGAGACACACTGAGCCAGAGACAACAGACACTGTCCACTGTGTGGAGACACACTGAGCCAGAGACAACAGACACTGTGTGGAGACGCACTGAGCCAGAGACCACAGACACTGTCCACTGTGTGGAGACGCACTGAGCCAGAGACAACAGACACTGTCCACTGTGTGGAGACACACTGAGCCAGAGACAACAGACACTGTCCACTGTGTGGAGACGCTGAGCCAGAGACCACAGACACTGTCCACTGTGTGGAGACACACTGAGCCAGAGACAACAGACACTGTCCACTGTGTGGAGACACACTGAGCCAGAGACAACAGACACTGTCCACTGTGTGGAGACGCACTGAGCCAGAGACCACAGACACTGTCCACTGTGTGGAGACACACTGAGCCAGAGACAACAGACACTGTGTGGAGACACACTGAGCCAGAGACCACAGACACTGTCCACTGTGTGGAGACACACTGAGCCAGAGACACTGTCCACTGTGTGGAGACACACTGAGCCAGAGACCACAGACACTGTCCACTGTGTGGAGACACACTGAGCCAGAGACAACAGACACTGTGTGGAGACACACTGAGCCAGAGACCACAGACACTGTGTGGAGACACACTGAGCCAGAGACACTGTCCACTGTGTGGAGACACACTGAGCCAGAGACCAACAGACACTGTCCACTGTGTGGAGACGCACTGAGCCAGAGACCACAGACACTGTCCACTGTGTGGAGACACACTGAGCCAGAGACCAACAGACACTGTCCACTGTGTGGAGACGCACTGAGCCAGAGACAACAGACACTGTCCACTGTGTGGAGACACACTGAGCCAGAGACCAACAGACACTGTCCACTGTGTGGAGACGCACTGAGCCAGAGACCAACAGACACTGTCCACTGTGTGGAGACGCACTGAGCCAGAGACACTGTCCACTGTGTGGAGACGCACTGAGCCACAGACACTGTCCACTGTCCACACACACCGAGTGGACAGTGACGCTGGACCTGACGCTAGCTACTAGTATCACAATGCGGCGGGCTAATGACCATGGGGGGAGTGGTCGGTGGGGTTGCGACGCCCTCTGCAGGTTAACACCTGACACTATACGAGGAACAAGAGATATGCCAGAGTGTGGTGATTTTCCCACCAACGTCCCGTGGTGAAACCAGATATCCCTCTGGGACAATAAGGTCTAATCTAATAAAGTAATTTTAACAACCAATATGTTCCTTTATATTGGATGCCCATAGGCTAATTTAATAAGGCTTGTGTCAACACATGCGCGCGCGCATGCACACACACACACACACACACACACACACACACACACACACACACACACACACAATACTGTAGTGTAGGAGTAGTGCTGTAATGCAAACATGAACTCAGTGACATCCAACAGCTGTGGTGTTTTATGGACTTCAGGAGATTATCTTCACTGTGTGAAACATCTATGGAGGGAAAGACTGCACACCGCTCCCATAGGAGGGAAAGACTGCACACCGCTCCCATAGGAGGGAAAGACTACACACCGCTCCCATAGGTGGGAAATACTACACTGCTCCCATAGGAGGGAAAGACTACACACCGCTCCCATAGGAGGGAAAGACTACACACCGCTCCCATAGGTGGGAAATACTACACTGCTCCCATAGGAGGGAAAGACTACACACCGCTCCCATAGGAGGGAAAGACTACACACCGCTCCCATAGGAGGGAAAGACTGCACACCGCTCCCATAGGAGGGAAAGACTGCACACCGCTCCCATAGGAGGGAAAGACTGCACACCGCTCCCATAGGAGGGAAAGACTGCACACTGCTCCCATAGGAGGGAAAGACTGCACACCGCTCCCATAGGAGGGAAAGACTGCACACCGCTCCCATAGGAGGGAAAGACTGCACACCGCTCCCATAGGAGGGAAAGACTGCACACTGCTCCCATAGGAGGGAAAGACTGCACACCGCTCCCATAGGAGGGAAAGACTGCACACCGCTCCCATAGGAGGGAAAGACTGCACACTGCTCCCATAGGAGGGAAATACTGCACAGCGCTTTATGTTGGCACCGTTATCCAAGGTGGTGTACATAGATTGTGTGCCCCACACACACACACACACACACACACACACACACACACACACACACACACACACACACACACACACACACACACACACACACTATACTGGCCCTGCTGTCACTGTCTTTATACACTGTCCAGTTGTGGTCGTCCAATAAAAGCTGCAGTCCAGAGCCAGTGGTGGACAGTAACATTTGCATCACTGGTACTAGGGTTTATTTTATAAAAATGTTTTACGTGGAAATCATTATGACAATTGTGCAAACATAATTATGATCATGTCAAATAGTTGCGATCAGGCTAATGATATGTGACCAGATTTGACTGAGAGACTGCCATCGCGCACATTCCAGCTTTTAACCAGAGGAGAAAAACCTTTTTTTTTTTTTTTTTTTTTAATGAGTTAATAGCACAGGCAGACTCTTCACATACTAGAGCATGTCTGAAATAAGTGTCAAAGCTGAAATTGATATGTAAATATGAAATAAATGCTTAAAAAAAGCTAGGAGTAATGTTAGAGACCACAGAAGTGAACCTTTCATGCCTGTTTTCTCAACTCGCTGTTTTCTGCAAGACATTACTCTATAAGCCATATCTCCAAAACTGGTGGGTCAAACTGAACAACCAATATGTCAATTTGAAGCTATGATTCCCTGCTTTGATATGAAATGAAAAAACAAAAATTCAAAAAGATCCAATGGCAGTCTCCCAGTCAAATTTGGTCACATATGTAATCATTGTGACAGGCTCTTTAGCATCTGTACGCCTGCCTGTGTGTTTGCATGTCTCCAGTACTCTAATCAAATCAAACTTCATTTATAGAGCACCTTTAAAACAATCGAAATTGACAAAAATGCTGTACAGGGTGAAACAAAACATCAACAATTAATGTCACGATAACATGAACCAAACACCAACAATTAATGCTCGATAACAAGAACCAAACATCAACAATTAATGCCACGATAACAAGAACCAAACATCAACAATTAATGCCACGATAACAAGAACCAAAAACCAACAATTAATGCCACGATAACAAGAACCAAACATCAACAATTAATGCCACGATAACAAGAACCAAACATCAACAATTAATGCCACGATAACAAGAACCAAACATCAACAATTAATGCCACGATAACAAAAGTGCAATAAACAAAACACAAACATTAGGTGCGATTAAAATCCAAAGAATAAAAGTGTGTTTTAAGAGGTCACTTAAAAGACTTAAACAGAGTTAGCATTTTTTAAATAAAAGCCTAGGAGCAGCAGCAGCAAAGGCACGGTCGCCCCGACTCCTTAGGTTGGTCTTGTGAGCCTCCAGGAGCAGCTTGTCTCTACGTGGATCCATCTGTGAGCCTCCAGGAGCAGCTTGTCTCCACGTGGATCCATCTATGAGCCTCCAGGAGCAGCTTGTCTCCACGTGAATCCATCTGTGAGCCTCCAGGAGCAGCTTGTCTCTACGTGGATCCATCTGTGAGCCTCCAGGAGCAGCTCGTCTCCACGTGGATCCATCTGTGAGCCTCCAGGAGCAGCTTGTCTCTACGTGAATCCATCTGTGAGCCTCCAGGAGCAGCTTGTCTCCACGTGGATCCATCTATGAGCCTCCAGGAGCAGCTTGTCTCCACGTGGATCCATCTGTGAGCCTCCAGGAGCAGCTCGTCTCTACGTGGATCCATCTGTGAGCCTCCAGGAGCAGCTTGTCTCCACGTGGATCCATCTGTGAGCCTCCAGGAGCAGCTCGTCTCCACGTGAATCCATCTGTGAGCCTCCAGGAGCAGCTCGTCTCTACGTGGATCCATCTATGAGCCTCCAGGAGCAGCTTGTCTCCACGTGGATCCATCTGTGAGCCTCCAGGAGCAGCTCGTCTCTACGTGGATCCATCTGTGAGCCTCCAGGAGCAGCTTGTCTCCACGTGGATCCATCTGTGAGCCTCCAGGAGCAGCTCGTCTCTACGTGGATCCATCTGTGAGCCTCCAGGAGCAGCTTGTCTCCACGTGGATCCGTCTCGGGCCCTGCCTGGCGGCTACACCACACGTGAAACGCGAGCTTCCGTCTTTGAGGATAAAACTTATAGAGCACACACACACACAGTGTGACTGTCGCCACCGTGTACCCAAGGAGCCAGGAGAGACAGAGAACGTCTTTAGGTACTGTAAGGCTGTGTGTTTGAGTGGGACACCCACTGATCTGCAGTGTTTAACCCATTTAGACCTGAGGCCGATTTCTACAAATGGCTTCTAAATCCTGAAAGTTTTCACAAAAACCCATGTTTCCATGTCAGTCGTTCTCAAACATTTTCACGTCAAGGACCCCCAAGACTATATGTAATTGGCCGCCGACCCCCATCTGAAAATATGTTGTTCCAGGGACCCCCCCATAAGCAAAGATTTGAGTTAAAAACATTCAAGGATAGAATTATTGAACGAAGAATATATATTCAAAGGTTTGCGTCACATTTTCACGATTTTTCAAAAATAGCAAAGATCTACAAGCTTGAGCTTTTAGATCTGCTATTTTTCAACAGCTAAAGCATAACATAATGCTTGCATAATGCATAATGAATGGGTTAAGTCGTGTGATCACAGTGAGGAAGGTGTGAATTTGCTTTGAGGCGTGCTGTGCGCGTGCGTGTCTGGTAATTAAAATAAAGTATGAAGCAGTCTGTCTCCATAAAGGCTGGATTAGAAGACACGTCGCGGTGCTACACTTTAATCCACAAGCAATATCCAGTAGTATCCATCACTACCTGTCTGTGGAAACGACAAGATAGCACATGTTGTAGAGATAAGAGAGAGAAACATGAGGTGGATAGAAATGTAGAGTTAGAAAGATAAAAGACAGAGACAGACAGAAATATATTACTGTGTGTGGTGCGTGCGTTGCTCGCGCGCGTGTGAGGGGGTATTTGATTTGTAGAGACGTCCACAAGTTCGTTCACGTTTACAATAAACTGCATATGGTGTATATTTCTTGGCCTTAACTTCCTAGGATTTCAAGTGCATCGTCATTGGGTGTTCCCTGAACACGGCTTGTTTTAAACAAAATAAAGTGGAGCTTTCAACATCACACTATAGCAGTTATACTGTACACCGAATCCCAGGCTCTGGGGTATATAAACACGTTTGGCTAATGTTTCCCCTCACGATATCATGGATGCTGGGTTGAGAATTTCAAGCACATTTTCAAATGCCCACATTAACTTTAACAGGGACACTGTTCCAGGTCGTTTTGTATGCGCGTGTTGCTGCTAGTGTGAACAAAGCATGTGCGCGTGCGTGCGTGCATGTTGTGTGTGACAGCGTGTGTGCGTGCATGCGTGTTCCACCCACCTACAACCATGATGTTGAGCTCGAACCCTTGCTTCATGGCCTTCCTCCTCATCTGCTCCAGGATGGCGTCGATGCCAACGTACGTGAAGTCCACCTGGGGAGGGGGCTTCTCCCCCCCGCCGTGCAGACCCCCCACCACGCCACCGGGGGGCGACAACACCGCCGCGTCCACCACCGCTGCCTCCGACATGACGGGACCGCCGCTGTAGCTGGGAATGACCTCTGACCCTAAGGGGAGACGAGAGAACGCTGGAGGTGAGAGACAGTCAGTATGAGGAGAGGAGAGACAGTCAGTATGAGGAGAGGAGAGACAGACAGACAGACAGACAGACAGACAGACAGACAGACAGACAGACAGACAGACAGACAGACAGACAGACAGACAGACAGACAGACCGACAGACAGACAGACCGACAGACAGCAGAGTGCGAGTCATGCTGTGCATGTCACATTTATTATGAACACCACAAAAACACACACACACACACACACACACACACACACACACACACACACACAGGGACAGAGGTCACGACAGCATGTACAGTTGGTCTGGAGTGAACACACACACACACACACACGAAGACACAGACAAACACAACACAACACACACACGAGGTACAGGAGATCTCTCTCCCCCTCACCGGGGCCTCCCATCTCCTCTCTGTGTCTTACACACTAAGCCCAGTAAACCCACACATCCCCCCCACCACCCATCCTGCACTGGCTGCCTGACAGTATATATATGAGTGAGTGAGTGAGTGAGTGAGAGAGTGAGAGAGAGAGCAAAAGAGAACGAGAGAAAGGGTGGGAGAAAGGGAGAGCAAAGAGCGAAAGGGGAAGTGAGAGAGAAAGCGAATGAGAGTGCAACAGAGACAGAGAGAGAGTGTGCCGTGTGTGTGCACTGGCTGCCTGACAATATATATATATATGAGAGAGAGAGAGAGAGAGAGAGAGAGAGCGCAACAGAGACAGAGAAAGAGTGATGGATACAGATTTACAGAGTGCTTTGTAACCCGACTCCTCTCACAGCTAGCATGGATTATCACCGCTGCACATGCTCTTCATATGTGTGTTTACTATGAAGACAGGCAGTTGTCATGGATAGGCACACACACGGCACACGCACAGACACACACATGTGCACACACACATTAAATACCTCTACCTACTGCACTCGATGCACATGGACTTCAGACGTTTGTATTACTAATACTATAAGACAATGTTGGACGCCAACATTCTAGATTGGATTTTAAATTCAAATCACTCATCGCTCCAGTCATCCTAACCCCAAACTGAAGCTTTCCCCAATAGTAAACCTAACTATCTTCTGTTTCAACAACTATGTCAAATACTAATATACTTGTGGGGACATGATTTCACCCTCACAAGTATAGTCACACACACACACACACACACACACACACACACACACACACAGAGCATGGGCTCCCCTCGGTGAAGTCGAGGCAGGCTGCCAAGAACTTTGAACCGCGGTTTGGATTCCTGCAACGAAAAAAACCCCAAAAAAGAGGAAGAAAAACTCACTCTGCCTGCAAAGAATCACACGACGACACAGTGCAGAGCAGGGGAAGAGCAGACGCAGAACTACGTTCAAAGTGTGTGTGCGTGCGACCGTGTGGGTGCATTCTGAATGAACCCTATAGCGTCCCTAATCTGGGCGTGAACATTCAGCCGATCTACAAGCTCACAACACCACCTCATTTAGCATCATACAGATGGAAACGGAAGGGGGCCGAGCACAGAGCCCTGGGGGACTCCAAACAGTCATTCAGGGGGGGGGGGGGTTATATTTGGTCATTCTTGGAGATAATCCAGTGAGGAACATCACCGTCCGACTGCGGACAGGAACTCCACGACAGCTGCTTCACGTAAACACGAATCCCGCCATTTTTTTCTGCTTCTGCTTTTACTATATAGTATATACACCAGTCGTTAATTATCTTCCCTCCCTCCCTCTGCAGTGTGTGTGTGTGTGTGTGTGTGGTGTGTGTGCGTGCACGTGCAGTGCACGATTAAAAGTGCTGGGTCAGTGAGGGTGTTTATGGGACAGACTGACAGACCGACCCTCCTACCTACCGGTTTATATACTATGGAGGCTGAACTCCTGGCCTCTCCTCAACCACTTCCCCTTCCTGTTCCAGAAATCAGTCAGCAGCTTTACCACAGGAGGAGGAGGAGGAGGAGGAGGAGGGGGGGGAGGAGGAGGAGGAGGAGGGGGAGGAGGACGAGGAGGGGGAGGAGGAGGACGAGGGGGAGGAGGACGAGGACGAGGGCGAGGATGAGGGCGAAGACGAGGAGGAGGAGGAGGAGGGCCTCTCTCTACTGTAACAGCCAACAACTGTACTGTAACACAACTTCCTGCTCTTCTAGCATCTGTACAGCATCAATATTTCACCACTGGGAGGATGTCATAGTGAACCTGAACAGCACAACAACAGTCTAATGTCATTGTACTCGTGAAAATACGCTTGCGTTGTTGTTGCGCCTCGACTTCTCTGTGCGTACAAAAATCCCACCCGTGTGAACTGAGTGGTGCAAATCCTCCCCCCCCCCCCCCCCTCTCTCTCTCTCTCTCTCTCATTAGCAGGCAACAGTGCAGCACTATCTCTCTCTCTCCGTTTCTGGCACAACAGCGCCACTTTTGGTACTGGTGCTCAAAGTCACACACACAAACAAACAAACATGAACACACGGTTGACACGGACATTTCCGTTCCTTGGAGTGGTTGCACCACTCAAAAAAACCCCACACAGGTCTCGTTGAAAATGAACTATAGGTTTTAAATCACTGCCCGTTTGAAAGGACCCAATACCGGTGACCACTGGGAGCTGCCCAGTACATCACAGTCTAATACCGGTGACCACTGGGAGCTGCCTAGTACATCCACAGTCTAATACCATTGACCACTGGGAGCTGCCCAGTACAACCACAGTCTAATACCGTTGGTTAGCGCTGATGTGAGTTGGGAGTGAGTTCCACAGTGGGAAGGGTCGGCCACTGCAAAGGCCCACACACCAGACGGCACGGCTCCCTATCCTATCCTACCTACCGCCACACACCAGACGGCACGGCTCCCTATCCTATCCTACCTACCGCCACACACCAGACGGCACGGCTCCCTATCCTATCCGTATTCAAAACCACTATACAAAGAGCACCTGTCCGACATTTACAACGATAAGTCTCATCAATGGTCTCCATTTAGACAACTTGAGACCCCTGGTGTAATTGTGAGGTCAAGGTGTTATTGTAAGGTCACCGGAGAGGATGTTGTAAATTGTAAATCTCTGGCGTTTAAAAGCAGAGCCAGTCTGTTTCGCTCAGGTCAGTCTGTCAGCTCGATTGACCGGGAAACATTTACAAGACCATTATCTCGCTTTCATGATCAATCTGTGGCATTAATCAATCTGCGTGCGTGCGTGCTGACTGAGAAGAAGCCTGGAGGTCTGTGTGTCTGAGCATTCATTCCAACAAGCTGTCTGCTGTGTTTTTAGCCACTCTTCTCTCTTTCTCTCTGTGTCCTGGTGTCGCTGGGCAAGCTCCTGTGTGTCTCTGCAATGTGAACAACCATAAACCTTACAGTTAGAGTCCCCTGGGGATCTGTAGTCTGTCCTACACTGCTAATGTTTCCATCATAAAGCGTACAGTTGGACCGGGGCCCCCTGGGGCTCAGTAGTCTGTCCTACACTGCTAAAGTTTCCATCTATACTCCAGATGGAAATACGTTGTGAGCTTGTCAATGTTCCTGTCTACATGGTTTGGCCCACATTAGGGATGCTAGTTTAGAAGGTTAAGTGGCTGCATGTGTGTGTGTGCTTGCGTTCGTGCGTGTGCTTGTATGCTTGAATGCGTGTATGTGCATTTGTTTTGATTTGTTTGTGATTTGTAGTAGATCTCTTCTGGGGTACCCTGCCTGGCACAACACATTTTCAGATGGGGGTCTGCGGCCAAAAACACTCATGTCATTCTGGGGGCCCTTGACATGAAAAGAGCAGAACACTAAGCTACAGCCGGACAGCCCGTCTAGGGGCCAGAGGACGAGGGAACGTTTGTGCATGCGTTGCGTCACGTTGTGTGCACCCTGGTTACCAGGACGGGGGAATCAAGGCCGTTAAAGAGCTCTCTAACTGTCGTTAGCTGAATAAACACCGCCAATATGGCCGGGTCAGAGCACGTGTACACACACTACACACAGCTTGGCGTGCGCACACAGTCACACACGCACAGTGTGTCACACACACAGTCTGACTGTGGAAACCTTCTATGTCCAAAACTGCTACTTTTCAGGAACTACAGGTACCATTTGTGTTTACAATGCAGTTGTCGTACTCGTTTACTACCGGTAATTATAAATCCCACCAATAAATGGGTGTCTCCACTTCCAAATAAGTTCATAAATAGGGCATCGATGTGAGCTTGTAGATTTGCTTATTTCCGCGACAGCAAGGTGACACACTTCGTAATATGGCATTGATTCACACAAAAAAATTAACAAAAACATTGAAATATAGATGGCAGGTTTCAGCCTGACTGGGTCCGTGTCGTCGTGGGAAACCAGGGCTCAACCCAGCCACCGTACTGCATCACTGTCTGTACAGTGAAAACCAGGGCTCAACCCAGCCACCGTACTGCATCACTGTCTGTACAGTGAAAACCAGGGCTCAACCCAGCCACCGTACTGCATCACTGTCTGTACAGTGGTCATAAAACAGCAGGCGTCCTGTCGTCAGGTGGCCTCGGAAACCAAGAAGTTTTATTTCCAGGGAGGAAAAAAAAAAAGTCTGGGGCCGAGTCCACTTCAATTCGGCATACAGTAGGGCAAACGTCGCTCTCTCTCTGCTGATTTCTGATCGTCGGCACATTTGTTAAATTGGCGCACACACACACACACACACACACACACACACACACACACACACACACACACACACACACACACACACACACACACACACACACACACACACACACACACACACACACACACACACACACACACACACACACACACACACACACACACACACATCTCTCTCTACCCCTGTCACTCTAATTAATTAGTCTCTTGTCCTGCAGCTGCGCCTAGTTTCTCCCGGTGGATCCTGCCGGGAGCTGCCTATGCCATAGAAAGGATAGGTGAGTTCAGGAAGGTAACATGAGCCCTGTGCTGGGGTCTAGAGCTGAACACAGACATGTCAGGCTGTGGTCTAGAGCTGAACACAGACATGTCAGACTGTGGTCTAGAGCTGAACACAGACATGTCAGACTGTGGTCTAGAGCTGAACACAGACATGTCAGACTGTGGTCTAGAGCTGAACACAGACATGTCAGGTTGTGGTCTAGAGCTGAACACAGACATGTCAGGCTGTGGTCTAGAGCTGAACACAGACATGTCAGACTGTGGTCTAGAGCTGAACACAGACATGTCAGACTGTGGTCTAGAGCTGAACACAGACATGTCAGACTGTGGTCTAGAGCTGAACACAGACATGTCAGGTTGTGGTCTAGAGCTGAACACAGACATGTCAGGCTGTGGTCTAGAGCTGAACACAGACATGTCAGTCCAATAAAGTCAGGAGATCAGTCAGGTGGAAGGTGTGGGAAAAAGGTTGCTGAATGCACCTGACAGCCTGCTACTATGGTGCTAAAAATAGTCTATGTCTCGATCTCCTTTTCAACAACAAGACCGCTGCTATACTGCGGTTGAACGCCGACCAAGCTTGCTCATTCGGCTTTCGACACTTCCCTACAACTTGCGACCCAACGTGACAGCGTATACCCACCGCCCAATCAACAGTAGATTTAACAGTGTATATACCCACCACCCATTCAACCGCAGCGGCGTGCTTTCATAAAACATATGCCGACTCCTATGGAATCCAAATGACTGAAATCAGTCTAGGGCTGGCGACTCAGCACTTGTTCGGTGGCAAGGTTCTATAGCTGCTCTAAAATCCAACGTAAACCCCAGCGCTGGTGGCTTATTGCTTTATTACCGTGCAATGAAGGAAGTCTGGGGACTAGCACCTGGATTCATGCACAGCTCAGGTGTTAAGTACCTCAACCTCTTCCACAATTCCACTCATTTTTAACACCGCCCATCGCTTGTGGTCCAAATGATCTAAAAATAGGGCCCAGTTTTCTGATAAATGGGGGCAAGGACCCCCAACATTATATGTATTTGGCTGCGGACCCTCATCTCACATTCTGTTCGATGGACCCCAAAAGCAAAGATTTGAGTTAAACATGAATATTCAAAAATGTGCAAAAACTTTCACACCTTTTTATAAAATATCAGATCTACAAGCTCATAGCACAGAACAAAGTGACACACTATGATGAGCATGTAGATCTGCTATTCGAAACATCCACAAACCTAACATAATAAACATGAGAAGAGTTTTTAAAGCTGAACACGATGTGGTTGTAAACGTTGAGTAGGAAACAGATCAGCTGGTGGATGATGTCATCTCATCCTCATCAATCACACAACAAGAACAGGAAGAACGTCCAAATACCGGCCTCGTCCCGAACCAAATATAGACCTCTACCACGGGCCAAAGAGGACACGCCAAATATGCGGACACACCGTGTGTGTGTGTGTGATTGTTTCATAGTTCAAAAATGAAGTCTTCAGAATGAACTAGAAAAAGTGCCCTTCTGGGCACAGGTCTCCACCAGGATAGGAATGTAGGACATTGCAGCTTGCCTTCACCTGGTGGTTGGATAAAAGGGCAACAAAAGTAAAAAATTCCAGGCAAAGGTTCTTCCTTGGCCTCTAGGGAGTTGGCATACAAAGTTATCAACAGATCCGTGCAGTTAGAGGTAAAAACACTTTTCGGCCAGTTATAGCGCCACCTTGAGACTGAGTTGAAATTGTTCATGTGGCATTTCTTCCTCGGCCTAGTGGGAATGTGCGTGCACAATTTCACGGAAATCACGCGATGTGTTCATGATTTGCAGCATTTTGTTTGAAACTGAGCACTCCTGTGAACTTTGGAAGCCAATCTTAACCAATCAGGATGTAGTCTGAGAAATCTGAAAGACCCGTTTCGTTGAATGGCTCTAGAGAGACTGTGTACCAATTTGCGCGATGTTTGGACAAAATCTGTAGGTGTACTGTGCAAAAACTTGTTTTGCACAAAGCGGCCTCCTGGTGGCGCTATAACAGGCCGTTCTGGAAATCTTGGGGCAGAGGTTCATCGTTGGCATCCAGGGAGTGTGTGTGCAAAATTTGGCATCGACCGGGTTAACGGTGCCGGAGATTAGCTGCTCACGGACACACACACGGACGGACACACGGACGGACGGACGGAGTGCAAAACATACTCTCCCCCCATGCCTTCGGCCTGGTGGAGACAAAAATAGACAATCTACAAACTCAGCTTCGCTTGTAGGCTTCCACCTTTCAGCTATTTATGGGGACATACCATTTCCAATGCCGTCCCAAATGTCCACATATAATGTACAATAATGTGTGTGCGCCGCGCGCGTGTATGTATGTGTGTGTGTCCGTGCGTGTGTGTGTGTTAACGTTCTCACGTCTGAAGCATAGGGTCTGGTTTCAGTCAGGCTCTGTCACCTTTTGGCTGACAGGCATAAAAAAGAAAAGAACCCCACCACAGCACCAACAGTCATCCATGCACATCAAACGAACCCTGCCGGCTGCTCCAGATCAGAGCGTTTCAGATGGGAAATGGCTTTTAAAACGCAGCCTGGGGTTTCTTAAGCCGGTCGGGGCTGTCCTATAAAAGTCAAAGATACGTGCTAATTGAACGGCAACAAGGGAATCGGAGCCTTCTAATTAGTTTATTTTAAAGAATGGGCTTGGCGCCACGCTTAATGCGAGTCCAACTCAAGAAGAAAACCCACGCTTTGTACCCTGTCAGGTCCTTAAAAACACCAACATGCTCAGTGTTGCGAGTCTGAAGACTTCAGACTTCACCTTAGCCCCCAACACTTAGCATTGACGACCATGCAGTCTTATGAAAATAATTCTAGCACATTATTTAGACCAGTGTTGAAATTTGGCAGCAAATTTAGATTTTAATCGACTGAATCTACAGTTTTTCATTCATCAAATCATTTTTGCGGGCCTTGATGCCGTCGTAATGGGAGTATTTTTTTAACGATTTCACAACGTGTCGCGCTGCGATGATTGTTTAGACTGATGATCGGTTCTTGGTTTACCTGTGATCCTACATCACTGAGGCACCACACTGTCTCAATGCATTCAATGTATTACCTAATTTACCTTGTGTTTACCTTGGTTAGGGTTAGTCGCTCTCAAATATTAGTGTCTGCTACTTTATGCCTAAATTGCAATTTATCCTTTTTTAACTACTCTCAACCTGGCGTACCCATTTGGGCATGTCATTAAAAAGTGCAATATTTCCAAAGGTGTAGGTGGGGATTTTTAAAGAAAACGATAGCATGTTGTGTTTAAATGAAAATACATTCCGTTTTAAATGTTCTCAAACAAGCAGTTTAGTAGGACGGGGAGGCTTATTGTAGCTATTGGCCGAGGACGTCTGTGTCTATCCCATTTTCAATGCACCAGACCTCTGGGAGATGGATTACTGAGGTCAGCTATACTTACAACACCTACCATCAGCTTCCACTACTTACAACACCTACCATCAGCTCCCAGTCCTTACAACACCTACCATCAGCTCCCACTACTTACAACACCTACCATCAGCTCCAAGTCCTTACAGCACCTACCATCAGCTCCCAGTCCTTACAACACCTACCATCAGCTCCCAGTCCTTACAACACCTACCATCAGCTCCCAGTACTTAAACAGATTAGTAAGTTACCCAAGCCTTGCTACTCATACGCTGAGTTGGCAGTGCCCAGGATAGAACCCAGAACCTTGTGATCCAATGCCAAGTGTTTTCAAATTGATTAGTAAGCCTGGGACGGGACCCAAAGTTCTGGTATTGGTCACTCTGTGGTGCAGTTAATTTAAAAGAATAGTTCTGGTTTCATTAAAACACGTTTAAACTCTCTGGATGGAACCGGCAGCGTCAGTGTGACTCCGTAAGAAAACGACAGAAACAAATATATTTTAGTATAACAGGGAAAGAGTCCCTGGAACCTCAGCATGATCCTGTTTTCAATTACAGACAATAAAAGCGTGACTCCAACCCTCCCATCCCCCAAAAGAACCTTCCCATCCCCCCAAAAGAGGTCTTTTCCAGCGGTATCAGATTGCTTTGCTTTCTGTAAATACATTCAGCATGTCCCTAAACACACACACACGTTTGTACTTTGCTTAGGAGGACATCAATACTTTTTGTGATCTGTTATTTTAACGGTTTGCAAAAAGCACACACACACACACACACACACACACACACACACACACACACACACACACACACACACACACACACACACACACACACACACACACACACACACACACACACACACACACACACACACACACACACACACACACACACACACACACACACACACACACACACACACACACGACAGAGGAGGCGCCGGACAAAGGACAGAACGAGACAGTGACGAGGAGATGAAGGAAGTCAGCAGATATGAGAGTCAACTCCAAAGAGAAGGACCCTGGCGTGGAATATATACTGTGTGTAGAACAAACCCAGTTCACAAGGAGAGAGTCAAATAGCCGATCTACAAGCTCACAAAGCACCGCATCTGTGCCACGCTGTGAGCTTCTACATCGGCACATGCTCGGTGCACGCAAGCGCGGGACTGTCGTGTGACGAGAGAGAATAAACAGGGCTTCAGTTGATTTATTGGTGTTGTGGCCCAGGGGCATTCCTCTGTTAACTGCCACCAGGCCTGTTCTGTTCTCTGTACAGCACACACAGAGACACTGTACAAACACACTCTACTGTACATGGCAGCCTTCACTGCATGTGCGCAGCACTGCATGTGTGCAATGCATGCATTCAACATCCACTGCACGTGTGCATGCATTCAACATCCACTGCATGTGCACACATTATAGCACTTTTCTAAGTAACCAAAGTAGTTTGGGTGACGCGATGCATATCCCTGATTCAATCAATCCATCAATCAATGTGTCACCACAAGGTGAAGCCAAAACATTCCACCAAAGTCTTTCTAATAATGAGCTTTGAGAGTGGCAGGGCCTTAGTTACACTGAGCTTTGAGAGTGGCAGGGCCTGGCCTTAGTTACACTGAGCTTTGAGAGTGGCAGGGCCTGGCCTTAGTTACACTGAGCTTTGAGAGTGGCAGGGCCTGGCCTTAGTTACACTGAGCTTTGAGAGTGGCAGGGCCTGGCCTTAGTTACACTGAGCTTTGAGAGTGGCAGGGCCTGGCTTTAGTTACACTGAGCTTTGAGAGTGGCAGGGCCTGGCCTTAGTTACACTGAGCTTTGAGAGTGGCAGAGCCTGGCCTTAGTTACACTGAGCTTTGAGAGTGGCAGGGCCTCCAGAGTGCAGTAAATGCAGTAGTAATATGCAAGCCAGGATACGGTTCAATAAGACATTTTAATTCAAACCAACCAAACTCACTGTAGTGGCTAATTTACACCAAGAACAAGCTCCCACACTCACTAAACTCAGTAACGCAGTGAGTGCGAGACACATTGTGACGCACGGTTCGACACTTGTCGCTCAAAGCATAACTTGATCTCAAGTGTGTACGAGGTCAAATGTTTGACCTGTGCAGGGGTGTTGATCCTGACACCGGGGTGAGAGGTCACAGGTCAAGCTAAATTACCTTTTAACCCTTTCAGATCACATCCAAGTCATATTGTTCACCTATTTAACAATATATGCAAAAACAAAAAAATTACATCAAATTTACAAAGACATTACATCACAATGTCTTCCTGTATAAACCAAAATATGATGTGTGCTTAAATGTAATGTGTGCAATATCATGACATCCAGCCATAATATGGTAAATGGTGCATTTATACGTATAGCACCTTTATCCAAGGCACTTTACATATATTGATGTGCATTATTTACATTCACCAATTCACACATTCATACACTAATGGCAGAGGAAACCATGCAAGGCACCAACCTGCACATCGGGAGCAATTAGGGGTTCAGTGTCTTGCTCAAGGACACTTTGACACTAACTCTGGGGGAGGCCGGGATCGAACTGGTAACCTCTGATGGTTCCCATCCAGCTGTACTACCGGCCACAATACCGCTGCTGAGCCACTGCCGCCCCATCCATATATACTTCTAATTGCAATTCTTCACATTATTATGGCACTCCGACTCGCCAACGTTCAAACCAAATTCTTCACATTGTTCAGTCATGCCTCACACTGTAGTGTACAGATTCATTCAAATATACATTAACGTACGGTACGTGTAACAAAAGTTACTTATCTGGAAACGCAGCTTCACACGGACCTAGCATCCCTTTGCTGGTCATGTAAATGAGCAAACAGGTATTTGCCGGGAGGTTATTAGTGTCAAGACACAACATAAATGGACTCCTTCACTAAAAACATCTTTACGCCATTGGACACAAAACCTTTTTGCGAGCCAAACGTCTGCCTCCTCCTCATCCTACGTTTACATTCCCAGACTACAGAGAGAGAGAGAGAGAGACAGAGAGAGAGAGAGAGACAGACAGAGACAGAGACAGAGAGACAGACAGAGACAGAGACAGAGAGACAGACAGAGACAGAGACAGAGATATAGAGAGAAATCAGCAGTCCAGTTTCATGAAGGGATGGGACGATAATCGCTATCGTTTATCGTGATAAAATAATAATCAAATTGCGGATATTTAAATATATCGTTAATCGCAATTATTTTTGCAGACAATAATCGTGACGTGTAATTTTCCCATCCCTAGATTCATGTAAGCGTTGCCATGTTTTATCAACTTTTTACTGGCGCTTCGTTGCAAAGACAAACGCATGGCACGTGCTAAACCTTTACAGATGCTCGCACAGCGGAAACAGTCAAACAGCCGATGTACAAGCTCACAATGTGTGGCTCCGCCACGCATTGTGAGCTTGTAGATCGCCTGTTTTCGCCATGCAACACCCTTGCGCAACCGAGTACAGCTCCTCAGCCTTCATTCTGTGTGGAGAAGGGACGAAAATTGGATGGCTTCCTGGTTGGCTTTAAAGAATGACTTGGAGAAATTTTTTGGAGCGTTGTTACTTTTTTCCCCCTTTGGTTTTTCCTTTCTATTTGCCATTATTCCCTGATGTGAAAGAGGAGAGGAGACCATAGTGGACCCTGGTGTAGCCTCAGCTGGCTGGAATATGCTACCATAACACACACAATGACCCCGATACACACCATTAGCTTTATATAAAGACATTAATATTATATAACACTCAGAAACAATGACCCCGATACACACCATTAGCTTTATATAAAGAACCGAAGCAGCAGCACCATGATCAATTAGGTGCTCTGGATTATGTGGGGGTCCGGGGGGGGGGCTGGTCCGCACAGCTGTTTCCCACATTCTCCGAAAGGGAATCCCCCCTCAAATGAAAGAGGGACATTGGAGGGGTGGAATCTCCCACCTCCCCTCCCCCCCCCCCCCTCCCCACCCCATCCCATGAACGAGGAATAGTGCAAACATGGCCTCCTGCTGTTGTTCTAATAAAGACACAATGTTTGTGTTCCCAGCCTGCAGCCTGCTACACTATACCTCCCTGACCCAGCACAACTCCTTAATACTACACGATACAGGACAGGCCTGCCCATGTGACCCAGCACAACTCCTTAATACTACACGATACAGGACAGGCCTGCCCATGTGACCCAGCACAACTCCTTAATACTACACGATACAGGACAGGCATGCCATGTGACCCAGCAAAACTCCTTATTACTACGACTACAACAGCCCATGTGACCCAGCACAACTCTTTATTACTATGACTACAGGACCGGCCTGCCCATGTGAAAGGAGAGGAGTTGTGTAACCTACCGCATGTGCTTTTGTTTACATCCTGGACACGTCGTGCTTGCAAAAGCTCTAAAAATATATAATAAAAAAAAGATGCTGAAACTCTACGTGGCACTGGCTGTCGACTTAAAGCATGAATACTTGACATCAAAAGAGTCAATCTGGCAATCAGTGTGTTAACTGGCTCTTGATGAATCATGGACGCAAATGTCAGTAATGATGCTACAGTACGATCAGCCCACAGGTTTGTCTAGACGGCCAGAGGAATGTGTGTCTGACGAGAAGAAGACTCGTTGAGCTGGTTCTCCCTCTCTCTCTCTCTCTCTCTCATATATATATATATATATATATATCCATATTGCGAGGGAGGTAAGGGGGGACATTAGCACCAAGTCAGATCTACAAGCTCTCAACAGCGCATCACAACATGTGCTTGTGGGTCAGCTATTTTAGGCGTTGTAACTCGGGTCTCTAAGAATAGAGTGACTAAGACTAAGAGTGAAAAAAAAAGTGGTTAACGACTAAGAATAGACTGGTTACAGACTAGGGATAAGTGATTAAAGTCACTAAGAATAGACTGGTTACAGACTAGGGATAAGTGATTAAAGTCCCAGTTCCAACTGTAGACCAAAGCACACGTTTCACACTCTGACACACAAACATAAATGGAGAACGTAGAAAAAAGCAAACGAGAGGGCATAATCGGTTACAGTATGCATAATCATCACATGCTTTTTTTTCTTTTTCTTCTTACCCAACATAAATTCATGAAATATCTGAACACCAACACCAAGCACATTCCTCGCACCAGAGCAGTGTCTCTTCTCCGTTGCTGACAGACAGCTGAGGCTTTAGGAGGAAGGAATTTAAATTATATAAAAAAAAGTCGGTCAATTTCGGGCGTTCTTTTCAGACTGGAGGCAAATGAGACTATATATAATATAGCCCGTTGTCTGTAAACTGCTGGGAGTTGTGGACGCTAGATCCTGTACGAGCAGCAGTGGATCAGGAGGTAGGGCGGACGCTTTGGGGATCAGAAGGTTCCCGGTTCGATCCCTCCAGCTACACCGGGGTTAGTGTCGAAGTAGCCTCTTGGTTTCCAAGAAGTCCACTTTAATTCGGCATACAGTAGCGCAAACGTTGATCACTCTGCTGATTTCTGATCGTCTGCACCTTTGTTAAATTGATGCACACACAAACACGCACACACGCACACACACACACACACACACACCTCTCTCTCTCTGTCGGTCAAATTAATTAGTCTCAAATCACGCAGCTGCGTCTATGCCTATGCCATAGAAAGCATAGGTGGACACCAGGCTAGTGTCAAAGTGACTCCTGACTCCTTGAGCAAGACGCTGCACATCTAATCAGGGGTAGCCCGAAAGGTAGATCTTGATCTACCAGCAGATCACAAAGGCTGTGCCGTGTAGACCGCCCAAAAAATAAATAGTCAAATATATATATTTTTTTAATGCTTTTTGGCCACTTGCATTAAAGTGCCTTGCTTGATTGACAACACGAAGGGCCAGCTCCCTTCACGGCTTCTACAGTAGGCAAACCCACAATGCAATGCTTTGTTTTCAAGAGCACAAAGTCTCTTTAGTCTTTAGTCTCTTCATATATAAAAAACCTACCAATTCAAAATGTCCCCCACTATTCCCCATGCCAAATGTGTTTGGCTCATTCACCACGTATTCCAAAGCCCCCTCGGGTAACATTGTCAAAGTATAGAGGTTGTGTGCATGCTGCGCAAAGTGAGTTCAATGTCGTTTAGGCCAGAAAGTAGTTTTCTGCCCCTCAGTAGGCGTGCCGCATAACTTAAGATGTGTTTTACCTGTGGAGAGACCAAGGTTCACATCCAGGTGTGCGCGACACACACACACACACACACACACACACACACACACACACACACACACACACACACACACACACACACACACACACACACACACACACAGTTGTATAGTGCAATGTTGTATAGCGTAATTGTGTTCTGTGGCTGGCTGAAAACCAAATGAAAAACATCAAATGAATATTCAGGCCGGACATGTAGACAAAAGGTAAATCACACAATACAACTGTGGCGGGTCCACGACCCAAAGAACAACATGAGGGATATGCAAGCGGCTGAAATAATGAGTTTTCTGAGGCTGGCGTCTCTCTCTCTCGCTCAGGGAGAAGGTTCAGAAGCTCAGTCACTTTTTATCACCACTAAACTTCTTTGCTTTACCTTTTACTTACTTTCCTTTTTTTTGAAAAACATTTTTGAATATTTCAACGAGCCAATCTACATTGACAGGTTGTGAGCTTGTAGACTGGCCATTTTAACTATTCAAAAATGTTTTGCAAAATAGTAAAAAAAAAAAAGAAAAAGAAAGAAGTTTAGGGATAAGCGGTGACGAAAATGGAGCCCTGAGAGTAGAGAGACTCTCTATTTGTGCAGAAAAGTAGTCGGTGGACATCAGTGGTTTTCAACCCTTTTCATGTCAAGGCCCATGTTTTTATTCTGCATTTGAGCCACGGAACCACCATTTGATGAGATTTCTCAGACCCAAGACTTCAAATATTTTTGTTTGATTTTGATTTGTAAAATGTCGTCCACAATTCCATGTTGAATTGACGTTTTGTACCATTAGGAGAGATAACAGGCAAACGATGATCCAAATAATCATTCTTCTACATTCTCTAGTTGCGTAGACTTCTTGTAAATTAACTTAAGTAATGCAGATGTTTAACAATAAGGTAACTCTTTGAGAGTATAAAATGAAACCAAATGGACCCGTAGGTTTCATTTTACAATCTCAAGAGTCAAAGATCTATAAAGGGTTAATTTGGTTACCAACTGGGGACCACCTGGAACCTCCTCAAGGACCCAGTTTGAGGTGATGTTACGACAGGAGGAGAATTCATATACTGTATGTCACACAGGCCTGGTCTACAAGACACGCTACAGTGGCTACACCACAAATAAAAGACCCATGTGCCTGTCAAACTACTTCCTTAAATGTCAACGGCAGCAGAACCAACAGAATGTGAAGGCCCTACCCTCCTTCAAAACAGCTCTCAAAGGGCTTTTTACAGGTGGCTGCAATTCGAAACCGGCCGCAGCAAAAAGTCAAAGCTTTCTTGGGTTTAAAGCTGCTATAAGCAATATTTTGTCAACAATGTAATGACCTTTTTTTGTATTCAGACAACCAGCAAAAAACCTGGTCGAAATGACTAACTGATCTGGAAGTAGAAAGGTGTTTTACCCATTGCTGGCTGTCATTACATTTTTGACATAGTAGTGCGTATAACAGCTTTAAATCCTTTCATCAGACCTTGTATTGAATTGTACTTTCCTGTGCTGTTTTTTTTTTCTTTCTGCTAACTGTCAAAAGTATTCACTCAATCAAGAAAAGAGGCTGTTTTTCCACAGCGGGCCGTCAGTGTGGAGTGACGACACAACATTACTACAAGTTGTAGAAGTACGATCATGTTTGTACCGTCTGACCCACTTGTAAAATGACCCTGTCTGTCAGCTCTGTGGGAACGTGTCATCAATACTATGTACCGTCTGACCCACTTGTAAAATGACCCCGTGTGTCAGCTCTGTGGGAACGTGTCTTCAATACTATGCGTTACTGCTGTTTGGGTTTGAGACCATCTGTCACCCACTCACCCAGATCACAGAGGCGAAAGGTCCTAAGAGACTAGTGTGATTTTTGGATATTTTATATGATATTTTATATGCTTTATATGCTACTAAAATATAAAAGAAAACGGCACCAATCTGCATTGCAAGGACAATTTACAAGTTAGGCCTTTTAGCAGACGCTCTTAATCCAGAGCGATTTACAGTAAGCAAGAACACCACATGGAAATACATCAAACACATAGAAATGAAGAATCAAGCTAAGAACATAACATCTGTCAACAGTACAATATCTGTACAGAGAAGCAATGAGTATACGCTTATAGAGTGTTATGTCTACTTAAAATGCTATCTAAATTACATAAGTTTAGCCTTTGCATATGCCTGCAAAGTCACAGAGGCTATAGGGCAAGTGCTACGGGCTAAGATGGAGTCTGAAGAGGTGGGTTTTCAGACTACGGAGGAACATTGGGAGTGAGTCTGCCGTTCTGATTGAAGGAGCTTTAAGGCCTTGTCCGTTTGGATGGAGTCCAACAAACGTTTTAAACATGTTGCACAAAATCACAACGTGATTTCAGCCAGGTGTCCGTCTGCATGTTCTCAATGTGACACACACACACACACACACACACACACACACACACACACACACACACACACACACACACACACACACACACACACACACACACACACACACACACACACACACACACACACACACACACACACACACACACACACACACACACACACACACACACACACACACACACACACACACACACACACAGAGTATCCCAGGAATTCATGTGAGGGTTTTGACATGAGGCCTTTATCAATATCAGGTTGCAGCAGAGCAGAGCTCTCTCTGACATTCACTAAATAGTTTGCATTTTAAGGTTATCGTTACGTACGATACAGTATCACCCTTCCTCCAAGCAATGACTGACACATGCATGCTGTGTGCTCGTACGTACGCGTGCGTGCCCCCCCCCCCCCCCCCCCCCCCCCCCACACACACACACACACACACACACACACAGTCCTGAAGGTAATGATGACCTTTCATTCCACCAATCAGCAGTTGGTGAAAAGGCCACTCTTTCTGTTCTCGCCTGGCAATGCACAACAGAACCCCTTTCTACTCTCTCTGTGTGTGTGTGTGTGTGTGTGTGTGTGTGTGTGTGTGTGTGTGTGTGTGTGTGTGTGTGTGTGTGTGTGTGTGTGAGTGAGTGTGCGTGTGTGTGTGTGTGTGTCTCAAAAGCCACAGGCTGCATTCTTGCCAACAATAAGGGCAGGCCTTTATAGTTTGTAAGACTGTGTAAGAGTGTCAACAACACTGCAGTAATCCTGAACTGCAAGTAATTCAGGATCAAGAATCAGGAATGAGGAGAGGGGTTTAATTCATCAAGATAATGACGAGAATGCTACTGGAGTGAAATTAAATAAAATGCACGCCAACAGCCGCAGGGGACGTGCAACAATGTGCAGAATGAGCTGCTTTAGCCCATTTTGGGCGGGAACCCCTTTTGGTGTTTTAAACATTATGTTGTAATTTAGCTATTGAAAAATAGCAGATATACAAGCTCATAGCACGCCACCGAGTGGCGCGCTATGAGCTTGTAGGTCTGCTATTTTTGAAAAATCGTGAAAATATTTATTTCAGAAAACTGGAGGATTTAGAAGACTTTTTTTTCTTTTTAGGTCAGGCCTAAATGGGTATAATGGAATGCACAGCATTCAATAAGAAGAACTATTTACAATGTAGAGCTGGTATATTGGAATGCACAACAAATAACTATTTACGATGTAATAATTTAGCACACGCTCTTATTAGGGCTGTGAATCTTTGGGTGTCCCACAATTCGATTCGATTCCAATTATTGTGGTCACGATTCGATTCAAAATCGATTCTCAATACAAAAACGATTTAAAAAAGAATTATAAAGCTTTTTTTTTCCAGATTCAAAACAATTCTCTATTCAAAATGATTATCGATTCAATACAGAGGATCTACTCCAGCCGATCGCGATTCTAATTTGGGATGTCCCGATCAGGTTCGTTTTGCTCCCGATCCGATTCCGATCATTTGATTTTGAGTATCTGCCGATACCGATTTTTCCCCCGATCCAACATCTATATTTTTATAGAAAATCCAAAATCCAATCCAATATCCAAAATCACAGACAGTAATATCCAGTCTAATATCACGATAATATAATATACATACAATGGATGTCCCGACTCCCGATCATGTTTTGTTTTTGCTCTCGATCTAATTCCGATCATTAGAAAAGGATGTGTGTCTCAATTCAGTGGTTTTCAAACCAGTGGCACAAGGACCACCAGGGGTCCTTGAGGACGTTCCAGGTGGTCCCCAGCTAAATGATGGGAGAGCTGGGATACAAATGGACTGTATTGTAGATGTTTAACTCTTGAAAGTGCAATGCTTAAATTAAGCAATATTACACGAGAGGGTGTTGTTTAACGTGATTATCACGTTAAACAATCACGTTAAACAACACCCTCTCGTGTAATATTGCAATTCTACAACAGTTTGATTAGGTGGTGAACAGTGCTGGTTTGATACACGGCTAGAAACCGTTTCAACCAATCAGATTGCTTCCTCGAAACGACCTGTTGTAGAATTATTGTTAAACATCTGCATTACTTAATTTACAAGACGTCTACACAATTAGAGAATGCAGAAGAATTGTCATTTTTGATCAACGTTTGCCTGTTATCTCTCTTATGGTACCAACATCAACACAGCATGGAATTGTGGACAAAAATCTTATCCAACAACAACAAAATATTCTAAGGCCTGAGAGGTTCTAAGGCCTGAGAGGTTAAATGAAATGTCATCAAATGGTGGTCCGTGGCTTAAATACCAAATAATGGGCCTTGATATGAAAAGGGTTGAAAACCACTGGCTTACTTTGTCATACTACACTAGTGTCACACAAAAGTATCAAAACGTATTTAAAATATATATATTTTTCCCCCTAGACTTTTTAAAGTGAAAGTGGTTAAGTTTGTCTGTGGGATTTGTACATGTTTAATGAATGAACATATGAACAAGAGTATGCGACTAAATGATAAACTACGTTGGATCCATTATGATTTGGAACGAAGGTTACCTTTTCCATGTTCTGAAAGGTACCACTTTGTGGACATGCAAGGTTTCCACTGGACAGCGACGTGTGAAGTTAAGCATGCATGATCCCTGGTCAACATACAGGGTAAACAGAGCCAGTAGCAGAGTGCATGGAGAACAAACACACTAGAGTCGTCTAGTGTATGTATATACTTATTGTTCTGATCGAAGAGCGTGATAATTCTGGTGCCTGGGCTGATATCACACAGCTGTGCTTCACAGCACGTTACAGAACAACCATGTTCTTAGAATGAAACTAGAAACCACACCGCTATGGAGAGAGAGAGAGAGATAGAGAGAGAGATATAGAGAGAGGAGAGATAGATAGAGATAGAGAGACCAAGCATTGTCTGACTGAAACACACTGCCACATGGCTGGCTAGCACACATAACACACCCACTGGAGGAGGGAGCAGAGGGAGAGAGAGATGAGAGCACATCTACAGTTTGAGAACATGATGAATGCAAGTTGGTCAATGCACCTTTCTCTCCACACACACACACACACACACACACACACACACACACACACACACACACACACACACACACACACACACACACACACACACACACACACACACACACAGGGTCTAGGAGGCCTTCCACACGAGAATCGTCTCGGGCTGTTACCCGTTCAATTTGCAAACAGGATTAAAGTTCAGAGCGTCCACATTGCGGTTATGTTAAGTATGCATGTAGTCCAGACGAGAGCGGTAGAGCTCCGGCCACCCAGAGAAAGCTGTGTGTCTGTGGCATTGTGGCATAATCATTCAGTATAGGCTACTGGGCATAATAAACTGTAGCTGATGTTTTTCTTTATTTTCATTACAAATCATTTTACATAGGCCTACTAATATTCTCATATATATCCTCTTCTGCCAGAAGTAGGCTACAAAGTAATGTATGATATACAGCATGAGATCCATAGTTTGTAGATAAGCTCACAACGAGGGGCGGCATGATGCATTGTGAACATTATGAGTTTGGCTGTAGATCGGCTATTTTCGGAGAAGAGATGTATAGACATTATGTGCAAACAGTCTGGTGCCGTGAGGTTAGTTTGGAGGGGACTAGAGTGTCACCGTTTCAGCAGGAAGGACAGTTTCAGTAGGACGTGAAAGGAACGCGCTATTCCGACCAGTTTACTAAACATTGAGGGTTTAAAAGGTTAGTCGTCTGAAAATACAAAATAACATGAATTCAGGAAAAGATGTCAAACAAGTCCGGGAAATCTATGAAGAGGTTTAAACTGCCTACAACATGTCCTACAGGGGTCAGGGGTCACCAACATGTCCGTACACGGACACATGTGTCTGTGGCAAAGACTTGGTCTTGTCCGTGGCAATTTTTTTGATTATAATGTTCTTATTTTGATCATAACACCACCCACTATACTGAATGTCAGTCTCCAGGTTTTCTCCAGAATAAGTATGACAATTATTTATTATGACTCTACGGCATATTTTGAGTCTACTAGTACTAGTGGTTCTCAAATGTTTTATTTGCAAAGACCCCCTTAACTCTGAGTGTTCAAATGGAACCAAATGGACCCATAAGGGTCCATTTGGTTCCATTTGAACACATTTGAACAACATTTGAGTCACAGACCTGTTATTCAGGGCCATCTATGTATGAGTTTTTCTGGTAATATTCTTGTCCACTCATTTTGTTTGTCCGTGGCTAAAAATGGAATGTTGACAAAAATGTCCACCGCAAGCAAACATGGCGACGACCCCTGAGATGAGTGGGGGTCCCTGCTTCATCTCTCTCTCTACTAAGGGGTCCCTGCTTCATCTCTCTCTCTCTCAACTAAGGGGTCCCTGCTTCATCTCTCTCTACTAAGGGGTCCCTGCTTCATCTCCCTCTCAACTAAGAGGTCCCTGCTTCATCTCTCTCAACTAAGGGGTCCCTGCTTCATCTCTCTCAACTAAGGGGTCCCTGCTTCATCTCTCAACTAAGGGGTCCCTGCTTCATCTCTCTACTAAGGGGTCCCTGCTTCATCTCTCTACTAAGGGGTCCCTGCTTCATCTCTCTCAACTAAGGGGTCCCTGATTCATCTCTCTCTCTCTACTAAGGGGTCCCTGCATGCTTCATCTCTCTCTACTAAGGGGTCCCTGATTCATCTCTCTCTCTCTACTAAGGGGTCCCTGCATGCTTCATCTCTCTCTACTAAGGGGTCCCTGCTTCATCTCTCTCAACTAAGGGGTCCCTGCTTCATCTCTCAACTAAGGGGTCCCTGCTTCATCTCTCAACTAAGGGGTCCCTGCTTCATCTCTCTCTACTAAGGGGTCCCTGCTTCATCTCTCTCAACTAAGGGGTCCCTGCTTCATCTCTCAACTAAGGGGTCCCTGCTTCATCTCTCAACTAAGGGGTCCCTGCTTCATCTCTCTCTACTAAGGGGTCCCTGCTTCATCTCTCAACTAAGGGGTCCCTGCTTCATCTCTCTCTACTAAGGGGTCCCTGCTTCATCTCTCAACTAAGGGGTCCCTGCTTAATCTCTCAACTATGGGTCCCTGCTTCATCTCTCTCTCTCTACTAAGGGGTCCCTGCTTAATCTCTCAACTAAGGGGTCCCTGCTTAATCTCTCTACTAAGGGGTCCCTGCTTCATCTCTCAACTAAGGGGTCCCTGCTTCACCTCTCTCAACTAAGGGGTCCCTGCTTCATCTCTCTCTCTACTAAGGGGTCCCTGCTTCATCTCTCTCTCTCAACTAAGGGGTCCCTGCTTCACCTCTCTCAACTAAGGGGTCCCTGCTTCACCTCTCTCAACTAAGGGGTCCCTGCTTCATCTCTCTCTACTAAGGGGTCCCTGCTTCATCTCTCAACTAAGGGGTCCCTGCTTCATCTCTCAACTAAGGGGTCCCTGCTTCATCTCTCAACTAAGGGGTGCCTGCTTCATCTCTCTCTCTCTCTCTACTAAGGGGTCCCTGCTTCATCTCTCAACTAAGGGGTCCCTGCTTCATCTCTCAACTAAGGGGTCCCTGATTCATCTCTCAACTAAGGGGTCCCTGCTTCATCTCTCAACTAAGGGGTCCCTGCTTAATCTCTCAACTAAGGGGTCCCTGCTTAATCTCTCAACTAAGGGGTCCCTGCTTCATCTCTCTCTCTCAACTAAGGGGTTCCTTGCTTCATCTCTCAACTGAGGGGTCCCTGCTTCATCTCTCTCTACTAAGGGGACCTTGGCCTATTAAAAACACTGAGGACCTCTGGCTGGTATAGAGTCCTTTTCCTCTGTGGAACAGTGTCAGAAGAAGGTTTTCCACTGCTCAACCACCACCTTCCATCCCTCCATGAACAGTCCACTCTGTTGACCACATGTGTATGGAGAAAACCCCGGGTTATTCCCCCATGCTGCGTGTTGCATGGCGCGTGCATGTGCATGCACGCTCGCTCGCACACAACTGTACTTCTCAATGTTCTGTATAAGTCCTGGCAATGAATCACTGTCAGAAACAGTACGAATAAGTCATCTGTGTGTGTGTGTGTGTGTGTGTGTGTGTGTGTGTGTGTGTGTGTGTGTGTGGTGGGGTTGGGGACGGGGTACATGGAAACAGTGGTGAATTTAAACAGAGTTTGGGGGCTGAAATATGACAGAAAACATCCCTCTCTCTCTCTCTCTCTCTGTGTGTGTGTGTGCGTGCATGTGTGCGTGTGCATGGCGTGCATGCTCACTCTCTACTCCCTGCCAAACCCTTGTAATCAATCCTGCCTTGCATAACACACGCACACAGACACACACACACCCCATTTATCCAACTTTTTGGGGAATGAAAGACGAGGGGGAATATAAAACCTCAACAATGGAAATCACACACGCGTGTACAAGCACATGTGTGTGTGCACACACACACACACACACACACACACACACACACACACACACACACACACACACACACACACACACACACACACACACACACACACACACACACACAACACACACACACCATGAACCATGCACAACTGGAGTGCACTCATCCCTGTCCAGAACAATAATTGACTAGTTCCCTCTCTAGAAACCAAACGCATGCATTCCTCGAATGACAAACCCACCCAGTTTTTACACTCTAAACAGAAAAAAACATGAACTGACCCCTGAAAACCAAGCGGGACACGTTCCCTAAAAACAGTTGTTCTCAAACATCAAGGGACCAGCAGACTGATACAGATACAGACCCCATTTGAAATGATTCACTGCCAGGGACCACCAAATGATTAGCTAAAACGAATTACCGGTAAACAAGTCTTAAAGAGTATACAATGTTCCCTCGTTTAGCAGAGAACTGAGGACCCCCTGCCTGGAATCATGTGCTCGAGGACCCCACACTGCACTGTTGAAAAGCACCCCCCGGGGGGGTCCCCAAACCGCACTGTTGAAAAGCACCCCCCGGGGGGGTCCCCAAACCGCGCTGTTGAGAAGCAGTCAGTCAGCTAAAACATCGACAGGCATCGATCCTGACACGTTCCCGTACAGCAATGAGCAGACAGACAGACAGACAGACAGACAGACAGACAGACAGACAGACAGACAGACAGACAGACAGACAGACAGACAGACACTACAAGTGGACACAAAGTAAACTAAGTACATTCACTCACAAAGACTAAAGTACTGCCACTCAAGACAGTATAGTTGTACAGTACAGCGTACAGTTTGACAGTACAGTACTAGAGTGAAAGTTTATATTACTGTAAGTTAATGTTTCCACGACTCACTCACTGCTCATGACGAGCAGCAGCCAGGGTCAAAAAAACACACACCAAGTTGAAAAGTACAAACAAACGCAAAGAGACAACAAACATTTTAACTCTGCCAGCTTCAACCTGCTCTCTCTCGCCCTCTCCCACTCTCTCTCTCTTTCAAACACACACTCTCTCTCTCTCTCTCTCTCCACACACACACTCACACACACTCTCTCTCTCTCTCTCTCTCTCTCTGTGCACAGCATTCCACTCACCGTGTGTGTGATGTGTCATTCCGTACAGAACAGAACAGAACTATTAGGCCAGAGCTCCAGTCAGTTAGTCAGAGAGAGAGAGAGAGAGAGAGAGAGAGGCCAGACTCAGAGTGGAAGCTCTCTCTCTCTCTCTCTCTCTGCCTGCACGGGTCCGCCCACTCCCCTCTGTCATGTGACACAGTAGAGAACACTGGTTTCCCAAACAGTGGGTCGGGACCCCATTGGGGGTCACGGTACACGTTGTCACGGGTCCCCCTATATAGTATTAGTTTGTTTCCTCCTACATTTGGTTTTTAATTATTATTTCAAAACATTAAACAAACCAAAATGCAATGATTGTTTTTTCAGTAATTTCATTAAGAAATCAAAGAGAAATTAAATAAATTCTATGAATTAGAAAACAAATGTTTAAGAAGTCGAACAAATCAATAATTAACCTCGATATCTCTGCTGTCGGGAGGAAACCTCATAACTCCAAAATGTTCATTTTTCAGGAAATTAAAATATACATTTTTCAGGAAATTAAAAATATACATTTTTCAGGAAATTAAAAATATACATTTTTCAGGAAATAAAGAAAACATTATATTTTAAAACAAAGCAATAATGCCTCATCAAAGTTGGTTGTGTAACTTTATATATCGTCAATTCTTTACTTCAATGAGAGGACATTTTGAGGGTCCAATGGAGCTAAGAGGTTTTGTCCAAAGCACTTTTTACTACTTTCAATTGGTTCAATATTTTCGAAACAACACACAGACGTAAAGGGTGTTCCATAGCACTGATTTATGCCACAAAAATGGAGTTATGAGGTTTCCTCCCGACAGCAACGATATTATGAAATAGGTTGAAAACCACTTCCCTAGACATTTGGCGCACACACACACACACACACACACACACACACACACACACACACACAGAGAGAGAGAGAGAGAACTAAAATGTGAGGCGAGTGGAAAAGGGACCACAACCAAAATAGAAACCAAATGGAAGAGAATGGAGAAACATCACAGAACAAAGAGGGAATGAAAATAACCGTCTGAGATCCAGGATAAAAGAAAGTCTATCAGCACAGAACCAGATGTGTGTGTGTGTGTGTGTGTGTGTGTGTGTGTGTGTGTGTGTGTGTGTGTGTGTGTGTGTGTGTGTGTGTGTGTGTGTGTGTGTATTTGTACAGAGACAAGCTAAAACGGAAAATCACAAAAGAAATGCTAACTGAATGAAGCCAAGTAGGATCACACTGAAAGATTGGGAGTGTGACGTGCATTCTTGTCAGGGTTGAAATGTTCCCCACAAGTATGGGAGAATTTGAGAAAAACACTGGTATACTATGGCAGTGGTTCCCAAAGTGTGGTCCGGGGACCCCTAGTGAGTTCCCCAGATAAATGATAGTTAGGAACCAAATGGTCCCTTATCGTCTGTAACTCGGAGAGTGTACAAATGGAACCAAATGGACCCGTCATTTGTACACTCTGAGTTAAATAAACTGTTTTACAATATAAACTGGGGGTCCCAAAGACAAAAATACTATTACATAGGGGACTGTAGCCTAATTAAGTCAAACTGGGTGTCCTTGAAATTAAAATGGTTGAGAATCATAGAGCAGTGAAAGTCTTCTCTTACGGGGGTCCTTGGCATATATTTTGGGGGCATCAATTTGGGGGTTCTTGACATGAAAAAGATCAGCTTGTAGACCTACAATTTTCACAAAACACACCCTTGACAATGTTGAGAAAAATGTCAAATATGTTTGAAATATTTAAAAACACCATAAATCTTGCATTTGGAGGTCCATCGTGTGTTCGTCTTTGGTGTTTCACGTTTGTTTTTTTTAGCGGAAGGAACATTGGAATATTGGAACCTTTTGTCACTGCAAATACCACTGCAGATCTGTAATGCCAAACACCAAGCAACATGCCAACGGCGCTCTCGTTTAATTTGTGGAAGGATGCCCGGCTGGTGTATGAAGGTGCGTTCAGACTCGGATGGTTAGAGCGGCGCGATTACAAAACAAAGTCAATGCAAAGACGAGAACTGTGCAAACGGGCGCGGCGCGACCTGCCGGGGTACAAGCGGGACGAACCGAGGCGAATATATACATTCAGGTCTCTGACCACAGCTTAATCCATTCTGTACGGGAACCCCTTTTGGTGTTTTAAGCATCATGTTATACTTTAGCTGCTGAAAAATAGCAGATCTACAAGCTTGTAAATCTGCTATTTTTGAAAAACCATGAAAATGTGGAAAATCTTTGAATATATATTATTTCAGAGCGAACGTTTTTAACTCAAATCTTTGCTTCTGGGGGGGGGGGGGGGTGTCCCTGGAACAACATATTTTCAGATGGGGGTCGGCGGCCAATTACATATAATTTCTGGTGTCCATGACGTGTGTGGTCATAATCTATTAAACCTTTTGAATGAAATTATGGAAATAAACCAACTTTTCCATAATATATATATTTTTTTTGGAAAGGTGCTGTATATGGTATAGAAAGAGGTCAACAATACAAATGACGCTAGTTTTGTGGATTAATTAACTTTAAATTTGTGTGGCCCCAGTGCCCCCCGCAAAATGACCGGAACTACTTAATTTCACCAAAAAGAAAATCACCAAAACCAGACCAGAATTCCCACCACGGGACTCAGGCAAAGTCCAAAGATATGAACTAACCATTTAAGACATATTTTAGGTGTGCAAAAGTTAAAAAAAAGAAAATGCATAAAGTCACCATGCTTTCATGTCCTCAAAAGTATAGAATTACAAAGGCATGTGTGTGCACGTGCCTGTGTGTCCACTTCCAAGTCATAAGTTACATTTATGAGCCCCAATTACCTGAGCCTGACCTCTCTCCTCATCACCCCAGGCTCTGCATTCAGAGCGCACACACACACACACACACACACACACACACACACACACACACACACACACACACACACACACACACACACACACACACACACACACACACACACACACACACACACACACACACACACACACACACACACACACACACACACACACACACACACCAAGTATTTGAAAATGGCAGATCTAAAAGTATTGCGAGAGATCTGCTTCTAGCCCTAGTATTTTCACAAAACACACCCTTGACAATGTAGAGAAAAATGTCGAATATGTTTGAAAATATCTAAAACGCCATCAATCTTGCGTGGAGGTCCATGTGATCATCTTTGGCGTTTGGTTTTCAGTGGAAGGTAAATTGGAATCACCTTCATTTTGTATGTCACTGCAAATACCAGTGGAGATCTGTAAGCCTCATGTAGGAATATTAGATCAGAGTGGATAATATGGGCTTGATTTGACCACACGTTCGGTCTAAACAGCAACAACTAATATGGGAGAACATTATTTCTGTACACTACTACTTCGAGTGAGTGAGTGAGTGAGTGATTGAGTGAGAGAGAGAGAGACAGACGGAGAGAGAGAGACAGACACACGGAGAGAGAGAGAGAGAGAGAGAGAGAGAGAGAGAGAGACAGACACACACAGAGAGAGAGAGAGAGAGAGAGAGAGAGAGAGAGAGAGAGAGAGAGAGAGAGAGAGAGAGAGAGAGAGAGAGAGAGACAGAGAGAAAAAGAAAGAGAGAAAAAGAAAGAGAGAGAGATTACAGAGCAAAGGAAACAGCTGTTTCTAGCCTCACAGGAAGTGTAATTATACACCAGGGCAAGGGATTGAGTGCACCCTTACAGCCACACGTGCATGTACATGCACGTAAACGCGCACACACACACACACACACACACACACACTGTACGTTCATGCGTGCAGACACACACATACTGTACACAGTAACACACCACCTGCATTATGGAGTTGCGTTTTACAAAAAAATGACCCAAAAACAGATCGAGTGGTGAATAACTCCACTATTTTTACATGTCTACCTCATTCGTTTAAAACACTGCTTCTCTCTGTGTCTCTCACACACACACACACACACACACCTTGTGATCAACAACGTTGGCTCTCGATAAATAAAAGCTCAGGGGTCAAATAAACCCTGGGCAGTTTTACAAGGAAGGAAAGCTGATATTTTCCCAAAGTAAAAAAGCCCCCCCCGTCCCGGCCACTCCTTCCTCTCTGAAACTACTACTTTCTAGTCAAAGTCTGCCGCGTGTGACGGAGAGAGGCCATAGTTTGACCCGGTTAGTTTTACGGACTATACCTCCTCATGTGGGCCTGCTTAGGCCCGTCCCAATGATTACATCATCACCTAAATCACTATTCATTGTTGCAGAATCGGCAATCGTATCCATGTCGAAAAATAATGGCAGAAATAGTTGATCTTGTAGATCTTGTTATCTTGTAGAATGTAGATCAACTGTCTCCGCTATTTTGTAATTTTTTTGGAAAGGAAAAAAATATATATAAAAAAAATATTTGTCATAATCTTCAGCATGTGCAGTTTGTGATTACAAAGCAGTGATTAAAAGGCAAACGAAAATACAAATATTTAACGTTTGTTTATGTATTATTTGTGTGACAATTAAATAACCAACCTTAATTGGTAATGGTGACTCAGCCCTAGTTGTTGCACCGTATCCAACCTCATGTACATACCGTACCTGCTGCTTATGGCGACCGTAGGTCACATTCACTATGAAAACCTCACCTAACCGTCCGTTAGTTAATCACCCACGCATCCATAGGTCACGCCTCGTGACATCACGTCTCCATATATGGTCACGCCTTGTGACATCACGTGACATCATGAAGACCCTTAGATCTCCATATATGGTTGTCAGTCCATCATGCCACGTGACACGCTCCACATGTCCATCTGACATAATCAAGCCCTCTATACTGGGAAGATAGGACCATGCATGAAGACTGGATCATCACCTAGATCTGCATATATGGTAGGGATGTGTAAATGTGTCCAAAATGAAAATCGATTTTTCATAATCGATTTCGGGTCCTATCAACGATAATCGATTAATCGATTAATCGGACCCATCCCTAATATATGGAGCCGGCCAGCAACTCTACATCTGACCTCAAACCTCAGCTCCATATATGGAGCTGACCTGTTCTGACATCCCATATGTTGATCCTTTCCCAGCCGTCCTTCCTGTTCTGACATTCCATATGTTGACCTCATCAAACCCTGTACACTCAAGACACGCTCCATATATGGCCAGTACAGAACTCATTCCACATGTTGGTCTGACCCCTCCGTGCCAAAGCGCCAGAGCTCGTCCAGCAGTCGTGACCTCAGGGCGTCTTACTGGTGTATGCTACAGTCTGTCTATACTGCATACGTAGATGTGTCTTATTTTATGTCCTTGCTCTCCCCCTCTTTCCTAGAAAACAATTAGACCACGCATCAAAACGAACTTCACGCACTGCTAATAATAACAACGCGACAATAAAACCCGAATGGACCACATCAACTATACGCGATGACAGAAACACTAGCGCTACAAAAAAAATACATGATGTGGTTTCTGGTTCCAGCAGAAAAAAGGACAGGTTGTACTGAGGAAGAGGAAAGACAGGGGGAAAAAAGTAACCCAGAGAAACGTGATCTGTTCGTGTGCTCTCAGAGAGAGAGAGCGCGAGAGCGAGAGCGAGAGAGAGAGCGAGAGCGAGAGAGCGAGAGAGCGAGAGAGCGCGAGAGAGCGCGAGAGCGAGAGAGAGAACTGTACTGTATGTAAAGAAGTGTTCAGGACTAGCATGGCAGTGAGCCATGATATTCCACGTCTTCCTTCAATGATTCACGACACACAGACTGTGGTTATAAAAACACAAGGGGCTTCAAAACCCCACAAGAGATTCGAAGAGACAGAATTTGGCCGGCCAATTGTATTGAATTTAACAGTCATGTCACGGTCCCAACGCAACTCAAAGCACCATTTACACTTTGACGGTGATGTCCACCGAAAATAGCCGATCCCCATAAGCTTATAGATCGGATTTTCACCGCATAACACATTCTCTGGCCTCGGAATCTTCTTCCCCCGCGTCACGTAACAGAATCTCTTTATCTCTCTCCAGTAATTTGATGCTTCAAAATTAAATCCCACGGGTTTGGAGCAGAACATTACTTGCCCTCCAGTTCAGCGGCGTGCATGCACACACACACACACACACACACACACACACACACACACACACACACACACACCTAATTCATAACAGACTTGACATCAGTGCTCATCATAGCTGAAGCCAATGAATGACTTCAGAATCATTATAAATAGTCACATAGGAAAAGAAAGTGGGGAAAAAAAAGGACTGCTTCAAAGAAGTTGGGTAAAAAACAGAAAAACTGTGCATGTCATGATGTCTGCATGCACGTATGATGAAACTATGCCAAAGGGTATATGGATGAATGCTCAGGTGATTTTGAATAGCGGATTAATAGTAGCTAGAAGTAACGGGGAAAAAAATCAAATTGTTGTAAAATGTGCATTTGTCTCGTAGAAGACAAGTAGTGGAGTATAGTAAGTATAAAGTACAGAAGAATGTCCAAACCCAAGTAATAGTACCTAAAAAGTGTAAAAAGTACAGCACTTCTTTCTGTCAGGGACACACATAGGTCCCGGCAGATGAAATTATATGTATATTGTGTGCGTGCGTGCGTGCGTGCATGCATGTGTGTACGCGCACGCATGCGCATTTCATTAGCCTGCTGACCAAATCAAAACAAAAAAAGCATGAGTAGTGGTAGCGGGATGCTGTACTCTTGTCGTATCGTATGATGTCCTCATGATGCCCATGTGAAAGATGTGGGAGGAGAACGCCAGCAATTACATTAAATGTTTCCTTTGTCCGTGTGTGTGTGTGTGTGTGTGTGTGTGTGTGTGTGTGTGTGTGTGTGTGTGTGTGTGTGTGTGTGTGTGTGTGTGTGTGTGTGTGTGTGTGTGTGTGTGTGTGTGTGTGTGTGTGTGTGTTTGTGCATGCGTGCGTGCGTGCGTGCGCGCTCGCTCTGGGAATGGAGGATGTGCTTCCTCCTCGGTCAGAAGGATTGATAGTAAACAGACAAAAACAAATGTGGTTCAGCCTAAATTATCTGTTACATTCTAGAGCTAAATGTGCACCAAAACCATCCCAGGGCTGATCCCAGAACAGACTATAGTTTGGAGGAAAGATGCCGGGAGGAATGGGTTATGAACCATAAACATCGGTCTGTGACCCACAAAGATCTAAACTGTTTGGGAAACAGTGGTTTAGAATCGTGGGGACACGACCACCTGTGCAACAGCACCGTCCGCTGGCCATCAGCAGAGTTGCAGTTGTGGGAGTCATGTCTAGAACCAGAGGTATCATTAAAAATAAAAAAGTTACCCCTAAAAGTTGCCCCATTTCCCCCCCAAAAAATAGCAAATAGTTATCTCTGTTTTGAGGAAAAAGGTCAACTGTCTGTCTATAATGACATACCCAAAATATGGGCGCCAGCAGGTTGAAAGCGTAGTAGGCCATTACAAATTTAAGTTACAAATAATTGTGATTAACAATTTAATTGTGTTTTTTGGGGCATTGAACATTACAATTAATAATTCCGTTTGCCCTTTAGGCTTTGTAATCACAAATTGCACAGGACAGATAATTACATAATTAAACAGAAATACAAATAAATCACTGATACATTTAATCATTTTTTGTTTCCCCCCTCCCCCCCAAAAAATGCCATAGAGCGGACATAGTTCAGCAGGGGCTGAAATCTCGTGAGAGGGCACTTTTGAACTGAAAATAGCGAAAATAGCAGATCTACAAGCACACAACGCGTCGCAGCGCGCGACGCGTTGAGAGCTTGTAGGTCAGCTATTTTCGGGGCGCAATCCAGCACTCTTGTATCTACTGGAGATGCGGTGTGACGACATGGATTTCGAAACAAATTTGTTCAACACAAAGTGGTGCGTTCCAAGGAGACTTTGGGGAAAAAAGCTATTTTCCTGAATGCTGCTCCTTTCCATGGCATGGAAACGAGTGGCATTTGCATTTCTTCCTGCATTCGTGGTCTGGAGAGGGCAGTTGTTTTACAGACGGGTAAAAGAGCAGGGGCTGAAGCCCCCTTTGATGTATATGTGTGCACGTCCCTGTTCTCAAGGTTTGTTTTCCTGGGGACCCCTGGAAATGCTTTGGCCATGTCTCACGACACCCGCGCCGCCCCCCTTCCGCACCCCCAATACAAATTGACCTTAATAGAGAAAATACATCATAAATAAATACTGAAACCAGATATAATCATTGAGGAAAGTTATGCATGTACAATATGTACTGTATGTAAACTCTAAATTTCCATTTTCCAGCAGTTCAGTTGCAAAAAAAAAGAAAAGACAAAAATATATATAATCCGGACATGTCACCCTAACATCCACCTCTGACAGCAACAGGAGGCAATGTGCCTGTAACTGGTCCTCACTAATGTTCAATTCTCTACTCGGTCTGTGTCTCACAGCAGGGTTTCCTGCAGAAATATAGGAATACAGGAATGTGTTTTAGCCGGGCCTTGATGCCGTCGTAATGGCTGATTTTACACTTGCTGAAAATAGCAGATCTACAAGCTTGCAGATCTGCCATTTTCACCATGCAACCACGTGTAAACTGACTTATACTGGATCTCTTGTCCACTAGTCCCTTCCTAAAATTTTACTCTAGTTTTTATTTGTTGACAAAATTGTCAATATATTTAGTCTTAGTCATCACAGCTTAGTTTTCATGGTTTACCTTTTTTCACTAAATGGAGTCGACGAACATATTTCGTCATAGAATTAGTTGACAAAATCAACACTGGGTAACATCCACCTCCTCTTAGCCCGTTCTCGGCGGGGAGCCCTTTTGGGGTTCTGTACAGTATTCCAAAATGTTAAAAATGTGATGCTGCTATATAAATATTTTAAGTTTTTCAGAAAGCTTAGGTCAGTATTTAGAAGGCGTTTTTTAGAATCTGCCTCAGTCCAAAACAGTTGAAGTTACAGTGAAACCATAACAATGATGGGTTACAAGCTTCATAAGGGCTTACAGGCACGCACGCACTCGCACGTACTTATGGGAAAATCCCATATGTTGTACTTGGCCCAGCAGACAGACACACCCAACACACACACACACACACACCCAACACACACATGCACACACACATAGAGCAGACACCCTCGACTGCATCGGACCTGAACAGGTGAGTTCATTAATACTGTGACTTTCTGAGAATATAAACCCAGTATAGACTGGATGCCATTCATTTTTGCATCAGTATTGTTGCTCTTAAGGTCGTTTTGCCAGTAGACTAACAGGAAATATATATATTTTTTCAAATGTAGGAAAGGAAAATGGGATTTTTACTCTAGTTTTTACTCCATAAAAAAGGGTCCCGACTCCCGACCCAGTGGAATAAAGAACTGACCATCAAGTTTGTCCTATCCTCTTCTGTAGACCGATCATGTCTGGACATCACCTGATGTCAGGACGTCTCCTGACTTCCGCCTTAGCTCTGCTTCTCACCTCCACGACCGTGTCGGCTGCCGTCCAAACGCTCAAATCAATCGTCGGCCTGAAAAAGGTCGACTTCGGAGACTCCGTGCCCAAACGCAGCCTCCTGCTGCTGCACTGGTTTGCCAACACGATCGAGATGGATAACAACGATGACATAGAACTGACCTTTGAGCCAAACGAGGGAGATTATGGCGCTCACCATTATGCAAACTTCGAACAGATTCTGGACCCACTGCCTCTGGGATACCGCTACTACACTGTCGGAAACCTCAACCCGGATGTGAGCAGCTCCGTTACACTGCCTCCTTATGTCACCCGTTCGCCTTATCACTTAATGGGATACGAGGAAACAAACAGAGCCCGGATCATAATGAGTCAGAGAGGACGATAGTGACGACCCGACCATCGACCGGGTTTACATCTCTCAGCACTACGGAGTGTACCGGGACCAGGGTACGAGCTACGACCCGGCACACACCAACCGCATCACCAACAACCTGCTGAGAGAGATCAGACTGTTCACCACGGAAGGAAACCAACGCAGATCGATGCGGGAGATCCGAGACCACTTTGGCAGTAACGTCACAGATTCCCAACTGAGGGACCTGTGGGGCACGTGGGGCGAGCTCGCTCGCGTCGGGTTGCTGCTGTTCATCGTGATCACGGAAAGGCGTTGCCCCGTGAGACAAGAGAAATGTGGAGATACAAGGTTTCTGTCCGACAGCAACGATATGCATTAGGCCACCGTTTCCCACACAGTGGGTCGGGACTCATTTGTGGGTCGCTGGCCGGTTCCTTTGGGTCACGACTTGAGTAAAAATCCCATTTCCTACATAAAGATAAGAAATGTATTATTTAATTAAATAAACAAATCTAAGACATTCCATGAATTAAAAGAATAATTAACTATAAGTAGTGATTGTAGTGATAATATAATTAAGAAGCTCACAGTGTGGCTTTGTTCCGCATTTGTGAGCTTGTAGATCTGCTATTTTCACTAGTTTGGGTCCCAGGCAAACATCTAGTTTCTCTTTTGGGTCAAGAGTTAAAAATGTTTGTGAACCACATCATTAGACCACAGACAGACACTCACATTTGACACATTAAGTTTGTCGTTATTATTTTGTTTTTATAATCTACGCTACTAAATCAACCGTGTTCATTTAACTCTGAAAATGTACAAATGTAACCAAACGTGAACCAAATTGACCTGTATGGCCTATGGACACTTTGGTTCCATTTGTACACTTTAATAGTTGTGACCAGGAGTCATCATCAATAACCCATTCTGAACGGGCACCCATTTTGGTGTCAGCATCATGTTATGCTTTAGCTATTGAAAAATAGCAGATCTACAAGCTCATATCACGCCACCGAGTGGCGCGATACGAGCTTGTAGGTCTGCTATTTTTTTTAAATCGAAGAGCAACTGACATTTCTAGAATCTGATCTCAGGTCAGAATGGGTTAATCAGACCAGTGTGTGTCCAGTGGAAACCTCGTATGAATCTGATCTCAGGTCAGAATGGGATAATGTAGGTACACACGGTGTCTGTGGCAAAGACGTGCTCTTGTCCTGGCACATTTTTTACACACCACTATAATGTTCTTGTTTTGATCAAAATACCCAAAATACTGAAAGTCAAGTCTCCAGGTTTATTCAGAATATGTATGAGTGACACCTATTTACTAGGACACTATACTATGGTACAGGAGTGGTTCTCAAATGTTTTATCTGCAAGGACCCCCATAACTTTGAGAGTGTACAAATGGAACCAAATGGACCCGTAAGGGGTCCATTCTGTACACTCTCAGAGTCACAGACCTGGCCTGGGACGGCCGAGCGGTCCAGGCACCTAGGCTGGTAATCAAGCCTGTTGCGGGCCGATACCGACGACCTTTGCTGCTGGCCCCTGTAAAATCCCCACCCACCCCTTTTCCCCCTAACTACTAGGGCTGTCAAAAAAAATCGATTCGAGCCGATTCTAATGCCGTCCGATTCAGAATCGATACTCATTTTCCAAAAATCGATTTTCTTTTTTTTTATTATTATTTTCTTTTTGCACAAATGTACCTGTACCTGACAGGTACATTTGTGCAAAAAAAATAAAAAATAAAAAAACATGCACAGGTACTACCTGTGCATGCAATGCATTATGGCCTGGGTTTCTGCATAGTGCATTTACTACCAGCTAAGCTAAGCCTGCCAATTGTATTTTTTTTTTTTTTAATACTAATGTATTGTTCTGGTATTGAGTGAGAAGAGATTTTGTAACTTTTGTACTGGTTCAAATTTGTGCAAGCTAAATAAATGAGACATGTTCTTACTCTTGGATTTAACCTTTGTGTGTTTAAATCATTCAGTTGATAAAACCTTTACAATTATACAAGCTTTTTACTAAATGTACTCTGCTTTCATGCCAGAAGACTGGAGTAGATCATGCTAAAATTCTATTTAATTGTTTTTAATAAAAAATTAAAAACAGCTTTAGAATCTGAAAAAAAATCTTTTTTGAATCGACAATCGGAAAAATCGAAAAGATCGTTTTTGAATCGAATCGTCACCCCAAGAATCGGAATCGAATCGAATCGTGGGACACCTAAAGATTCGCAGCCCTACTAACTACTGTATGTTTTTTTCCCCCTTTTTCCCCCTGATTTCCTGTTTTTGGCTATATAGAAGTGTATATTTGTACGTCTCTAAATGTTGTGATGAATTGAACATGGTGGACCCTGTTGGAAAGAAGTGAAATACTTCATGGTGTCATCCACAGTTAACAGTTTTGTATTGAGTTGTGCTTGAAATGTAATTCTCCAATCTGTTAATAAAACTTCCAATCAATCAATCGATACACAACACTGTCCTATAACTGGGCCGCCCGCTGGCCTAACGGTCCAGGTGCATCATGCCACATATAGGCTCTGGCCTGACAGCGCGTCGCGGGTTCGAGTACCGTTCATGACTTTGCTGCATGTCTCCCCCTCTCTCTCTCCCTCTTTCCTGGCAGTCTTCACTTGATACTATCAATTAAGGCAGAAAAGCCAAAAACAAATCTTTAAAAAAAGAGAGAGAAAGAGAGAGAGAGAGAGAGAGAGAGAGAGAGAGAGAGAGAGAGAGAGAGAGAGAGAGAGAGAGAGAGAGAGAGAGAGATCTCATTCAGGTGATTAGGTTGCTTGATATCAATGATTTGCATGATTTGTGCATACCACATACAAAAAAAACAAATAAAAATAATATGTCTGATCTTACGACCAGTGTTTCTCCTGTGTGTGCCGTTTAGATCAGGGATTTCATCATCAGTGAACTAGATTATTGAAGTCAAGCCGTGCCAGTTTCCAACATGCTGCCTTCTAGGGGGTGCACGACATGAAAAGGCTAATGGTGGCGCTATATTTAACATATTACACAAATATATGGCAAGTATATGCAGAATATAGCCTATGCTGCATATATATGCCATATTCAGGTTCATTATGTGCATAAATAGAAAATATATGTCTCTATATAGCTTATGCAATTTATATGTCCTTGTGGGGGGGGGGGGGGGGGGGTGCGTCAGTTAGATCGGAAGGTAACAGGGGGTGCATGACCAAAAAGGTTTGGGGACCGCTGGTATAGACTATAGAGGGTATGTGCATGCTTAAAGTGAATGGCACATCGAGTGGCAAAGCAACATGCAAAGTAAGTGAGTTTAACATTGTTTAACGTTGTTTAATGCAATCAAATATAATAGGACTTTTCTGTGTGTGGATATATGGGCCGTCAAGGCCAGAAAGTAGTTTTTTGCCACTAGGCGTTCCTGCATAACTTCCGGGTTTGATGATGATGTCACGCGCATAACCTCTATAGAGCACCGAAGTCTGACGTCACTTTCAACCTGGGGACAGCGTCTGTCCCCAGGTTCATGTATTTGTTTAGTTGCATTGAAATCCCCATTGAGGCGATTTGAGACCGCCTCATATAACAACTGTGTTTGAAAAATAAACATGTCACCCCGGCCGCTTCACTCGTATGGATATGAAGAATCAACTGACTGAGAGAAAACGCTAATGTTACTGCTGCTGAATTAGTTAGATTTTCGCTAGAAGCAGACTGTATCATATATGAGTGACTGACTGTTGCAAACGATACAGAGACACCTCCCTAACAATAACGCCGAGACAGCTTGTTTATTTTTGGACCACAACGCTTATAGTAGACGATATTAAGATCACCCCATGTTATTCTCCATAGAGAAGTTACTTCCGCGAACCAGGGGAATCGTCGGGATGAGCGAGTTACGTCAGGACTTCGGTGCTCTATACTCCAATGACATTCTACTGACGTAATGTTTTGTGAAACATCTTTACGGCTAAATGGAAGCCAAACAAGTTGGTCCAGTTGGGGGATTTTTCTAGATTCATTTCATACGAAATGTTGCCGATAACTGTCGTGAGTGGCGAACCAGTGACGCCCCAGTGTGGCCCCTAAGATCTCCACCCCAGAGCGTCTCAGTAATGAGGACATATGTTAGGCTCGTGTGACACAATGGACATGACTTTCACCTACTGTAATACTGTTTTAAATGATGTGTTGTGAGCGTGACCCCACATGCATTATACTCATGAAACAGTGTTTTTTGCAAGGCAGCTGATGGGTTAATCTGCCTCTGTCTTCTTCAATATATGCATTCATTACATTATTGCAATCACTGTATATTGTGTTTCTCCTATAGCAGCAGACATCACAGTTTGACCTTGGCTAGTAATGAACTGTAGTAACCCAGAAACAAACTTAAGGAACCCTTTACGTGTTCACGCTGGACAGATGCGTGTTCACGGACGTGTTCGCTCGTACCCCTTGCTATGAGCCCGCCTGGATGGGGCGTAACTCTAAAGATGACGCTTTTGAAAACCGAGGTGTTAAAAGTATGAATGCTTCTTTGTCCAAGCAGAAGATGATTCCTTGCGCACCTAAGCTTTATCTCCCACTCAACTGCTTGTTAATTTTTGCAGGCTGACCGAGAACTCTGTTCCAAGGCCGCTGCCTCCTATCTTTTCACTATTTTGCAAATTTATTTGATTTGACTTGAATAAACCTATTTTTTATACTTCAGTGTAATCTACGATGGCCTCCCGTGTTATTGATTAGCCAATAATACAGTACGTCCGTTGTCTGTGTTTTTCCTGTCACTCCGTGGGGTAAGTTAAGTTAAGTTTGATTGAACAACTTAATTCTTAGTAACAGCCTGCCGGTGTTTATCTTTCCCCGAGCGGAGAGGAAGACGGAAAGGTATGGGGATCCGGGCGCACCCCGATCCGCAAGTACAGGAATGGTTATTTTTGATGATAATTATAGCAGCCCGCCACCTCCCTCAATCCTTCCACGGATGGAGAAAGGGAGGACAGACTGGAGAGGTCAAAGTGGCTATATTTCAACGTCTTAGTGGAGCCGGTTGAAGTACATTGGCCACGCATGTATACTGTATTCTAACATTTAACCCCTTGCGTCCCGGTATTCTATACGGGTTCATGCAGGCGGAACAATGTGATAATTGTATGCTATGACCTGACCAGTCTGAGGCGCGCTATCTCTTCACGAGAGTTCGCGCAGTGCACATACAAGTGGAAAAGCAGCTATAAATCTTTGCCTCATAAAAGCCATAGATTAAAAGTTGCGAGTGTGTTTATATATCTTCCCCTGTATCCCTCAATCCAAGACGCCTCATACGAAGTGAGCTCGGGACGAGCGGACATGTGGGAGGGAGTCTCCCGTGCCGGCTTAGATGCCTGCGCCGGGACTTTACGCACACTGCATAAACTTGTGATTGTGAATGAGATACAGATAGGATGACTTAATTAGTAGCGTTGCTCTTAAGGTCGTTTTGAACATGAACATGAAATAAAGTAAATAAACATGAAATAAAAAACTAAAGCATGGCCTATTGTGAGAGAATAAAGCAGTCAGTGGTTCCCAAACCTTTTCAGGCCGTGATCCAAAAGATCGCACCGCGTTGTGAGCTGGTAGTTCAGCTATTTTCACGACGTATTAGTTTATTTATTTATGGAATTTGTTTGTTTAAAAACGTTTTTACATGTTTCTTTTGTTAATCTTTTGAAATATACATACTGTTTTTCAAATGTAGGAAAAGAAAATTAGTTTTTTACTCCCCGTTTGGGAAACAGTGGAATGCAGCACTGACTATTGCGTCTTGCGGTTTTTATCCTCTACTGTAGATCATGTCTGGACTCCTGACGTACACCGTGGCTCTGCTTCTCACCTCCACAACCGTGTCGGCCGCCGTACAAACGCTCCATTCAATCAACGACCTGAAAAAGGTCGACTTCGGAGACTCCGTGCCCAAACACAGCCTCCTGCTGCTGCACTGGTTTGCCAACACGATCGAGATGGATAACAACGGTGTCATACATCTGACCTTTGAGCCAAACGAGGGAGATTACGGCACTCATTATTATGGCAATTATGAGGGGATGCTGAACCAACTGCCTTGGGGATACCGCTACTACACTATCGGCAACCTCAACCCGGATGTGAGCAGCTCCGTTACACTGCCTCCTTATGTCACCCGTTCGGATCACTTCATGGGATACGAGGAAACAAACAGAGACCGGATCATAGTGAGAGTCAGAGAGTACGACCGGACCATCGACCAGGTTTACATCACTCAGCACGACGGACGAGGTACGAGCTACGACCCGGCACACACCTACCGCATCACCAACAACCTGCTGAGAGAGATCGGTCTGTTCACTGCTACGGGACGATTCTCACACAGACCACTGCGGGAGATCCGAGACCACTTCGGGAGCAACATCGCCGATTCCCAACTGAGGGTTCTTGAAAACACGTGGGGCGAGCTCGCTCGCGTCGGGTTGCTGCTGTTCATCGTGGTCATAGAAAGGCGTTGCGCCGTAAGACCCAGGAAGCAAATATGGGAGATATGCTGTGTCATGTTCGTAATCCTAATTCTAATTGTGTTTGGAATAGTTCTGTCCGTGGGTAACAAGAGGTAACAGTTGAAACGTGGAGATACACGGTTTCTGCCCAACTGCAACAATATGCACAGGGTTGGGAGGGTTACTTTTAAAAAGGAATCCCCTACAGTTACAAGTTACTTGCTAAAAAATTTAGTAATCCCGATTAGTTACTTTCAGTTACTTTTGGATTACTTTGAAGTAAAACTCAATTGAATTAGATAATACAAATTTTACCATTGATAGACAAGAATGTTGAGCCTATGAAATTAAGATATGGACAACTGAAATACGGTTAAGGTCATTTAATTGTTAAGAATTTGACCTCTCTGAACAGTTACATTACTGTAGAGTCATTGTGTCAACAGAATAGATCATAAGAAAAATGCATCTTGACCTACAGAACCATTTTGATTGTTTGATTGACAACAACCAACAACTTTGACAACCAACAACTTTGACAACCAACAACTCCATCCATGTGTGGTCAAAGTGGCAAATAAAAACTCTTTTTGACATTCCTGGCTGACACTCATTTAGATAGACATGGCATGAGTTTAAAACATTGACTAGACAGTAAAGACTCATTTTATAGTCTACAAAGAACTCAGCCCTATACAATTATATTTATACCCCAGCGTAGGCTACTCTTTAAATAAAAAGCCTCATTGTATTTGACCTAAAAGAGAAGACTGCGCTACCCATTATTTATCCCCAATCCAATATATCATATGCTCTCCTATCTAGTATCTCTGCAGTGTTGCCTGGTCTGATTATTATAAGCCACATTGGGCTTATTTTTCTGAAGTTGCTTGTAAATAATGGTAGAACGGTTGTGAGCTTGTAGATCGTCTATTTTCAAATAGCCAACATATATAAATATGCACATTGTTTAATGGACGATATATATAGCTTTGAAGTGCTCGTGTGGCCTTTTATAGTCGCTTCTTTTGGGCTTGTTTTCATAGACCTGGTTGCTTATTTCTCTCGCAAATTGGCAACACCGCCCTGACGCAGCAGCAGCCTCCACACAGAGTCAGAGAGGTGCGCGCTGCGCTCAACTCCAATCCATTCCGTTTGGTGTTATAATAATTTATAACTTGTTTGTAAAATTAATGAGAGGAAGGGGAGAATGTAATCCTCATGTAACCCCCGTTACAACACCCCCGTTACTGTAATCCAGATTACACATTTTAAAATGTACTCAACGCCAGGGCTCCACTGGGCGCGTTGCGTCACGCGTGCGTGCGTCAAAAAACGAACCGGTTCAATTTTATGGTGACGGAGACGCGACGCAACGCGGGCAGTGGAGCCACCCTCCATTGATTAAAAGGGCACATTCCCGACACTGACGGAGACGCGACGCAGACGCGCCGCAGACGCGCCCAGTGGAGCCCTGGCGTAAGACGTTACATTTTTTTTTTACTCTTGATTACAGTAACGGATTACATGTAATCCATGTAACGGATGTAACGGATTACATGTAATCCGTTACTTCCCAACCCTGGATATGCATTTGGCCACCGTTCGGGACTTGGGATCCATTTGTGGATCCCGGGCCAAATTTGTGGGTCACGACTCAAGTAAAACTCCCATTTCCTTTCCTAAATAAAAAAAAATCACACCTGTGTGAACTGAGTGGTGCAATTTGTTCACTCAGAGTTGCAGACCTGTAAGGGTCAATGTGGCTACATTTGTACACTCTCAGAGTTACAGACCCGTAAGGGTCCATTTGGACCTCTGAGTCCTATACAATGCCATTACTGTACATAATTTTAACAAACTGGTGTTTTAGTATTGTACGCTATACCACTCATGGAGTGGTATAGCAGTGGAGGCCCTGCTATAGCCTGCCTTTATGCTTGCTTTATTTTAGTTTATTTCCCGTTGCTGCTACTACTTATTTGTCATCAATAATGTCCATACACAAAGGCAAAGACTTGGTCTTGTCCATGGTGGCCCATTTTGCGGCAATCCAGCCCGTCGTGGGCCTTTGGATGTTTTATTTTAGTTAAAGTAACGGTTTTACCAGTTGTATTGATTTGATTTCTGTTACTGCCGAGATTGTTTTTATTTGCTCCATTGATGAATTGGGTTGTTGTAAATGTATGTGTGGTGTGTGCATATATATATATATATATATATATATATATGAGACACAGAGAGCACGCCGGCATCAAGGGTAGAACAACGTATACGTTGCACCAGGCGTCAATGGGTTAAGTGGGCAGCTTAGCTATTGTAACTAGCCTATTTATTTTTTTGTAAAAATATCAATAATAAAATATAATTTTACTTTGTGTTCTGGATTGGTTTTATATTTGGCAATTTTGGCAGTGCCATTGGTTGATAAGTTGCAGCATTTGATGTGTGTAGTTCTTTATAGATCAAATGATTGTTCGTCATTTTATATTTTATTATTGACATTAAAAAATAATAATAAAAAGTTTTTTGTTTTGTTTTTTCTCAAAAATCTCAATTGCCCCCTCAGTCATTTCATCCTGGCGCCGGGCCTGGTTATATGGGTAAAAGCAAAAGGGGGGTGGGGGTTTAATAAGTTTTATACTTCATCCTACTCCTTTTCGGACAATGTTGGTGTATTTTTTTTTGTTTTAATGCATTTGTTTTCAAATAATGTTCAAAATAAACTCATTCATTCATTTTTATACACCATTATAAAGTTCTTATTTTGAACATTTACTAAATGTCAGTCTCCATGTTTTATTCAGAATAACACTGACTTACTAGGACTCTATGGCACAGTAGGAGTCCAACTAGTACTAGTGGTTCTCAAATGTTTTATATGCAAGGACTCGCATAACTTTGAGAGGAACCAAATGGACCCGTAAGGGGTCCATCTGTACCCTCTCAGAGTTACAGACCTGTTATGGTCATTCAGGGCTACAGTAGCTCTTTACATGTTATGGGTGATATTATTGTCTCCACCAGGCCGAAGGCATGGGGGGAGAGTATGTTTTGCACTCCGTCCGTCCATGTGTCCGTCCGTCCGTGTGTGTGTCCGTGAGCAGCTAATCTCCGGCACCGTTAACCCGGTCGATGCCAAATTTTGCACACACACTCCCTGGATGCCAACGATGAACCTCTGCCCCAAAATTTCCAGAACGGCCTGTTATAGCGCCACCAGGAGGCCGCTTTGTGCAAAACAAGTTTTTGCACAGTACACCTACAGAGTTTGTCCAAACATCGCGCAAATTGGTGTAATTCATGAATTGTGTCACATTTTGTCTTTGTTTTCTGCCTTTTCAGTGCACTGATGTCATTCTGGACAATAACGTTTATTGTTAAAAGTGTAGAATGTGATTAAAGTGTCAAATGTGATTAATCAATTATTTGTGTGACAATGAATCGTCAACTTAAATGTTGTAGTCTTGGCCCAGGCCGTAGCGTAACGGTCTGGGCACCGGACTGGTAATCCAGTCGCAGTGTGCCGCGGGTTCGACTCCCGGACCCGACACGGCCTTTACTGCATGTCATCCCCCCCATCTCTCTCCCGTTTCCTGTCAGCCTACTGTCTGTCCCTTCAAAAATCAATAAAAGGCGTAAGCCGCAAAAAAATCTTAAAAAAAAAAAAAAAAATGTTGTAGTCTTGACAGCCATATGAAGGCTTGATCTCTCACTGCTGTCTCTCTCTCTCTCCTGCTGCCTGGTTGTGGACTTGTTGAGCACAAACTCGAGACCAACAACAAGCCATTGCAACGCACTGTGAGAAGTTGCTCAGTCATCAACTGCCCAGGCTGTCCGACCTTTGGCTAAATAGAAGTGTCTATTCGTACGTCTCTAAATGTTTTGATGAATTGAACAAGGTGGACCCGGCCTCTTGTAAACAAGTGTAATGCTTTATTGGGTCGTCCACTCACGGTTAATAGTTTTTTTGTATTGAGTTGTGCTTGAAACGTACTGTAATTCTGCAATACTTCAATCTATCAAACCCACCTGGGTTAATGCCATTAACATGAAAGACCACAACACAGTTGCTATGGATACAACTTCAATATCGAATACACCTCTGACATACAGTAGTATATACAAATATAATATAATATATTCTAATATAAGATTTGATAGACCACCAAGATACCCATGTACCTAAATATACTTCCTTAACCTATTTTGACCTGAGGACAATTTTACAAATGTCTTCTAAATCATGACAGTTTTCTGAAAAACCCTATGTTTCTATGTCAGTGGTGTTGAAACATTTTCATGTCAAGGACCCCCAAATATATATGACATTGGCCGCCGACCCCCATCTGAAAATATGTTGTTCCAGGGACCCTCCCAGCAGAAAAGATTTGAGTTGAGTGAAAACCCACCTGTTCAGAATAGCCCGTTACATGTACTGTTCTTATTGGTTTTTACTCTTATTTTACTTGTTATCTAATAAAGTTGTAATTTTTTCAAGTCCCCCCCCCCCCCCCCCCCCCCCCCATCTCCCCCGGGCACCACACATGTAAAGCGTCTTTGGGTATTAAAAAAGCGCTATAGAAGTCCCAGGTATTATTATTATTAAGACATGCAAATCCTCATTTGGGATAAGAAACACCCCCGAATAAGGAAGGATTTTTTGCAGAGGCCTAAATCATTACCTAACTTCAAACTCTATTACTGGGCGTGTAATTTACGTGCGCTCTCATTTTGGCTACAAGATCAATTGCCTACATGGGCATTTATTGAAGGTCAATGTTGTCCCCCAACATCGTTGTCAGCTTTAATCTTTTCCCCAGTGGCCTCAAGATATACTAAGTTGCCAAAGAATTCCATAGTCTGGCATTCTCTCAAAATTTGGCTCTCAATACGAAGGCATTTCGGTTGGCACCCGGGTTCTGTGCGCGCACCTCTGGTCGCTAACCATGCTTTTTTACCGTCCCTTTCTGATGCATTGTTTAAAGTGTGGCATAGAAATGGTATTCACTCCTTCAAAGATCTTTATATTGATGGGTTATTTCCGACCTTTGAACAAATACGACGCAAATTCAATTTACCCCAATCACATTTCTTTAGATTTCTACAGATACGACATTCTTTAACACAACACACTGCTTCATTTCCAAACATACCTCCCAACTCATCAATGGAATCTATATTTCTACCTGACCCATTGCTCAAAGGAGGTGTTTCTATTATTTATAATTCTCTCTCATGTTTAGATAATAATGCCTCCTTGGAGTATTTAAAAACTGCTTGGGAAAACGACTTAGGAATATCTATCACTGACGAGCAATGGTCTACATCTCAAAAGTTTGTGCACTCTTCTTCAGTATGTGCCAGGCACGGTCTTATACAGTTTAAAATATTACACAGGTTACATTTGTCAAAGGAAAAACTCAACAGAATGTTTCCAAATGTGAATCCAGCCTGCGACAGATGTGGCCAGTCGCCGGCCACCCTAGCTCATATGTTCTGGCACTGCACTAAACTAACATCATATTGGCAAAGTATATTTAAATCACTGTCAGACATTGTTGGAAGACCTTTTGACCCGGATCCACTGACAGCAGTTCTGGGGGTCGGGGGGCCCGGGGTCAAACTGTCTACTTTCCAATATAACATGGTAAAATATGTGACTCTACTGGCTCGCAGACTGATACTGTTGAATTGGAAACAAGCACAGGTTCCCACTCACACTACACTTATGAAAGATGTTATGCACTACTTGCAATTGGAAAAGATAAAGTTTGAATTGAGAGGGAGTGAAGATAGATTTTACCAGACATGGCAACCCTTCATTGACCATTTCAATAGGTGCACGCTAACCCCTCCTACACAATAGATAACATATTAGAAAATTGGAAAGAAAAGTAAAGAAAAAAAGGAACTGAGTATTTTTCTTTATTTTTTCTCATTTAAAAAGAAATGTCTGTAATTCAGTTAATTTACAGCAACGTGTTGGGAAAGTTTTGAGAGCAAGAGTGTCTGTCCTGTGGTCTTTGTTTTGTTTGTCTGTTCACATTTGTCATTGTTTAACTGTTTTTTTGTTTTTTCGTTTTTATCACATTTATATATCTTTTTTATTATGTATTGCATGTGGAATTTACATTACCTGTCATTATCTTTCATTTTATATAACTGAATAACTCATTATTATTGTCAAAGATATTCTGAAGTTGTCATATACAAAAAATGCCTAATAAAAACAGTATTAAAAAAAAAAAAGACATGCAAATCCCTTGACTCCTTCAAATGCGCTCTCAAAGGGCACCTACGGACGGCCGCAATTTGAAACTGGCCCCCGTAAAATCTGATTCCCTCACCCACCCCTTTTTCCCCTTTTTACCTCCTATGATTATTTCCTGTTTTTGGCTAGAGAGAGAGAGAAAGAGAGAGCCAAACAAGTTGGTCCAGTTAGATTCATTTCAGAAGAAATGCTGCCGATAACACCAACCTCCTCTTTAACAGTTTCATTTTCAGTGAAATCATAACACTGATGTGTCACAGGCTTCATAAGGGTTTACACTACAGGCTCTCTCTTACAACAGCAGACCCACTAGACTAGACAGCATCAGACCTAACAGGTGAGTACATTAATATTCTGTGTGAGTGTATAGACTTTTTTTTTTTTGCATTAGTATCGTTGCTCTTAAGGTCGTTTTGCCAGTAGATGAACATGACAAACTAAAGCATGGCCAATCCTGAGAGAATAAAGCAGTCAGTGGTTCCCAAACCTTTTCAGGTCGTGATCCAAAAGAGAGATTAGAAATGTTTGCCCGCGATCCGAACTAGTGAAAATAGCAGATCTACAAGTGCACAAAGCATCGCTTCGCTTAGTTTATTTATTTATGGAATTTGTTTGTTTAAAAACTTATTTACATGTTTTTTTTAATCTTTTGAAATATACATACTGTTTTTCAAATGTAGGAAAAGAAAATTACTCTAGTTCTGTCCCATAAAAATGGGTCCCCACTCCCCACTCCCTGTTTGGGAAACAGTAGAATGCAGCACTGACTATTGAGTCTTGCGTTTTTTATCCTCTACTGTAGATCGATCATGTCTGGACTCCTGACGTACACCGTGGCTCTGCTTCTCACCTCCACGACCGTGTCGGCCGCCGTACAAACGCTCGATTCAATCAACGACCTGAAAAAGGTCGACTTCGGAGTCTCTGTGCCCAAACACAGCCTCCTGCTGCTGCACTGGTTTGCCAACACGATCGAGATGTACAACAACGATGACATAGAACTGACCTTTGAGCCAAACGCAGGAGATTACGGCACTCATCATTATGGCAATCACGAGCGGATCCTGAACCAACTGCCTCTGGGATACTGCTACTACACTATCGGCAACCTCAACCCGGATGTGAGCAGCTCCGTTACACTGCCTCCTTATGTCACCCGTTCGCCTTATCACTTAATGGGAAACGAGGAAACAAACAGAGACCGGATCATAATTAGAGTCAGAGAGGACGATACTAGTGACGACCGGACCATCGACCAGGTGTACATCTCTCAGCACTACGGAGTGGACCGGGACCAGGGTACGAGCTACGACCCGGCACACACCTACAGCATCACCAACAACCTGGTGAGAGAGATCAGACTGTTCACTACTACGGGAGGAAACCAACACAGCTCACTGCGGGAGATCCAAGACCACATTGGCAGTAACGTTGCCGATTCCCAACTGAGGTACCTTGAAAACACGTGGGGCGACCTCGCTCGCGTCGGGTTGCTGCTGTTCATCGTGATCACGGAAAGGCGTTGCCCTGTGAGACCCAGGAAGCAACCCAGGGAGCAACGCTCCGAGGCTCCTTCGGCCGACTTGGTCGTACACATTCCAGACGACATGCAATATGACTATGAGTGGCCACAAGCCCGGCAAATTACCTCGTCTCAAGACACATGTCCAAGAAACTGTGTGTGTATATGCTGTATCTTTGTAATACTAATGGTAATTGTGATTGTAATAGTTCTGTCTGTGGTTTTCAAGGGGTAACAGTTGAAATGTCGAGATACAAGGTTTCTGTCTGACAGCAACGATACGCATTAGGCCACAGTTACAGACCTGTAAGGATCCATTTGGTTCCATTTGTACACTCTCAGAGTTACAGACTCATAAGGGTCCATTTGGACCTCTGAGCCCTACACAATGCCATTACTGTACATAATTCTTTTTTTTTTTAATTTATATTTTTTATCCCACGATTTTGTAACCCATTTTTCACCCCTGTGTCAATCATCCTGTGATGTGATCCTGGGCTCTACACACCCTCCGCCAACCTAGGGAGAGCAACGGACTTAACTCATGCTTCCTTCATGCTTGAGTGTCCAAGTTGCTCCTTTACACCTGACAGGGGGGAGTTTCCCTGGTTGGACGTAGCGCGTGGAAGGAGCACGTTATTCCAACCAGTTCCTTTCCCCTCCATCAGGCGTCCCGGCTGGCCAGGGGGAGGTAGTTTAGAGACCAGTATTACTGCATGTTTTTGTGAGGGTACCTATCCTAGGGGACACGGGGAGAACATGCAAACTCCACACAGAAAGGCCCTTTCGCCAACCCCGCCTTCGGGTATGGGCACTGATGACGCGGAGGAGGAAACACGCGGCCAGCACCCACAGCGCTACTGTACATACTTTTAACAAACTGGTGTTTTAGTATTGTATGCTATACCACTCGTCCCTGTGGAGGCCCTGCTATAGCCTGCCTTTCTGCTTGCTTTATTTTACTTTATTTCCCATTGTTGCTACTACTTATTTGTGACCAGGAGTCATCAATAATGTCTGTATACATGGTGTCCGTGGCAAACACATGCTCTTGTCCATGGTGGCACATTTTTATACACCATCTTGTTTTGATCATAAGACGCAATTACTGAATGTCAGTCTCCATGTTTTATTCAGAATAATTATGTATGACGTATAATGACATGCAAGGACCCTCATAACTTTGAGAGTGTACACAAATGGAACCAAATGGACCCGTATGTCTGACTGTACACTCTCACAGTTGGTCATTCAGGGCTAGCTCTTTATTTGTTATTTACTGGTGATTTAGGGATGCTCCCATCAGGTTTTTTGGGACCGATTACCCGATTGTTTTTCTCATGACCGGCCGATACCGATAGGTCCGATACTGATCTTGTGAAATTTTGCAAATTTTTAATATTTCCAAAACTCTTCCTATGTGTGGGGGGGGGGGGGGGGGAAGGGGAGAATGTTTAGGCCTGCCACAAAAATGCAAAATTATATTATGCTCCATATCTGATTGACATTTATACCACTTAAATGGTGTTAAAGATCAGTTTCTCCAGATAGGGTAAATGCCGATTACCGATCAGAGTGAATATCGGTCGATATGGCCGATTACCGATCGCTGGCCAACTATCGGAGCATCTCTACTGGTGATTTTATTTTCCACTAATGTTGTATGTACGTGGCAAAAATGGAACTTTGACAAAGATGTCTACCACAAGCAAGGAGTAGGACCCCCATTTGTGACTGATTGATATCGGTCCATATTGGATTATAATATCCAATTTGCACTGATGTAACTTATTTTACACAGATGAACATAATACAGAAAAGGAGATTGGTGTAATTTATGAATATGTTCCATTTGCATTTGCATTCTGCCTTTTCAGTGCACCGATGTCATTCTGGACAATGACGTTTATTGTTAAAGTGTAAAATATCCTGCCTGCATTATTAGTGTGGTTGCCCCAAAAGGGGCAACCAGACTCTAGTAATTGTAACACTTTATTATTCGTAGTATTATTCCACTGGAGTAGTCTTTTTTTTGTCGCTTTATACCTCCCACACTGTACGCTGTACGCACTTGAGCCATATGTCAAATTGACCGGAAAAATCGGGAATCGTGTGCTTGTATTTGTTAAGAGAAATGTTGTATAGTTTAATTGATATGAATTTATTAGTGAATTAAATTTCCCCATTGACATGAATGGGAAAAGGCAAAAAATCACATTCAAGTATTTTTTCCTCGGAGACTGTAATCACTATAGTTACAAAACTTTTAGGGATATTTCTTAATTATGACTAAAATTAATTAAAATTATAATTTTATAGGTCGGCCTCATGGTGGCGCTATAACAGCCCACTTTACCTTTTGGCTTATAACTCTTGAACCGTAGGTCGTAAAATCGCCCATTTCCGCCATGATAGATTTTCCACCATTTGAATTTTGTCCAAAACACACTTTTTGCTTTTCCTCCTACAGATTTTGTCCAAATCTCACAGAGATCGGCACACATGATCTCTGGACCTATCCGATTAAAACACCAACTGCAGAATTTTGGTAGTGCGTATCGTTCGGCCGTAATCGTCTTCCGAAGTTAGTAGGAGGGGCCTGTATCACAAAAATGCCATAAATCACGAACGGAATGTCCAATCCATCCCAAATTTGAATCACATGTCCGGGTGGTTCAATCAACCAAGTTCTAAAAGCAATTCCATTTTTCATCCATAGGGGGCGCCGCAAATGCGAGAATGTAACCGTTTGTCGCAAAAACATGAATTTCGGGGGTTAAATCCCCTCCGAATTACTTACGCATGATCTAAGGCGTGACTTGAAATTGTAATTGGCTGGCAATACTAGTGGGAGGGGCATATGTAAGCCACTGCGGCAACCACACTCTGCAATTTTTTAAAATTGCGAATTTTCTAGTTGTGTTTGTCAAGGTAAGGGTCACTGCAAAACATGTGTGATATAAAGAATATTGGCTGATAGAGTATATTGATATCTGAATTTGTTACTCCCCAATATCCTGAATATTGCAGCCAGGCTCTAGTTATATTATATTTTTTCTACCGAATTATTTTTAGAATAACAGTGAAATAGTGTACACTCTACAGTAT
>NC_139708.1:40558648-40581148 GCF_964188405.1 Protomyctophum parallelum
TTGTAAATAATGGTAGAACGGTTGTGAGCTTGTAGATCGTCTATTTTCAAATAGCCAACATATATAAATATGCACATTGTTTAATGGACGATATATATAGCTTTGAAGTGCTCGTGTGGCCTTTTATAGTCGCTTCTTTTGGGCTTGTTTTCATAGACCTGGTTGCTTATTTCTCTCGCAAATTGGCAACACCGCCCTGACGCAGCAGCAGCCTCCACACAGAGTCAGAGAGGTGCGCGCTGCGCTCAACTCCAATCCATTCCGTTTGGTGTTATAATAATTTATAACTTGTTTGTAAAATTAATGAGAGGAAGGGGAGAATGTAATCCTCATGTAACCCCCGTTACTGTAATCCAGATTACACATTTTAAAATGTACTCTAAGACGTTACTTTTTTTTTTTACTCTTGATTACAGTAACGGATTACATGTAATCCATGTAACGGATGTAACGGATTACATGTAATCCGTTACTTCCCAACCCTGGATAATGTGATATGCATTTGGCCACCGTTCGGGACTCGGGATCCATTTGTGGTTCCCGGGCCAAATTTGTGGGTCACGACTCAAGTAAAACTCCCATTTCCTTTCCTAAATAAAAAAGAATCACACCTGTGTGAACTGAGTGGTGCAATTTGTTCACTCAGAGTTGCAGACCTGTAAGGGTCAATGTGGCTACATTTGTACACTCTCAGAGTTAGACCCGTAAGGGTCCATTTGGACCTCTGAGTCCTATACAATGCCATTACTGTACATAATTTTAACAAACTGGTGTTTTAGTATTGTACGCTATACCACTCATCCCAGTGGAGGCCCTGCTATAGCCTGCCTTTATGCTTGCTTTATTTTACTTTATTTCCCGTTGCTGCTACTACTTATTTGTCATCAATAATGTCCATACACAAAGGCAAAGACTTGGTCTTGTCCATGGTGGCCCATTTTGCGGCAATCCAGCCCGTCGTGGGCCTTTGGATGTTTTATTTTAGTTAAAGTAACGGTTTTACCAGTTGTATTGATTTTATTTCTGTTACTGCCGAGATTGTTTTTATTTGCTCCATTTTCACATCTTCCTTTAAGTAATGATGAATTGGGTTGTTGTAAATGTATGTGTGGTGTGTGCATATATATATATATATATATTTTTTTTTAAGTTACATGCAGGCCCGGCGTCACGGGGGGCAAAGGGGGTGTTTGCCCCCTTAAATCAACCTCTTTGCCCCCTTAGATCAAAAGTGGATTTTTTTTAGTTACAGACAAAACAATGGTACATTTCAGGCATTCAATTAAATTCCATTGCTTGAAAGGAGGGAAGTAAGGATGCATCTTAATACAGGATGCAGCAGCATCTTAATGATCTCCCATCTAGAACTGGTAAAACAACATTTCTCACCTATAGGCCATCCTTGGGGTGGGGAGGGGTGCTAATGTCATTGTTGCAGTGGTCAGGGTGCTTAAGTGGGAAGCTACTGTAACTAGCCTATTTATTTGTTTGTAAAAATGTCAATGATGATGGGGACGGGTGCTAATGTCATTGTCCTGGGTGTGGTCAGGGTGCTTAAGTGGGCAGCTTAGCTATTGTAACTAGCCTATATTTTTTTTTGTAAAAATATCAATAATAAAATATAATTTTACTTTGTGTTCTGGATTGGTTTTATATTTGGCAATTTTGGCAGTGCCATTGATTGATAAGTTGCAGCATTTGATGTGTGTAGTTCTTTATAGATCAAATGATTGTTCGTCATTTTATATTTTATTATTGACATTAAAACAAAATAAGAAAAAAAAGTTTTTTGTGCCCCCTCAAAAATCTCAATTGCCCCCTCAGTAATTTCATCCTGGCGCCGGGCCTGGTTATATGGGTAAAAGCAAAAGGGGGGTGGGGGTTTAATAAGTTTTATACTTCATCCTACTCCTTTTCGGACAATGTTGGTGTATTTCTTTTTGTTTTAATGTATTTGTTTTCAAATAATGTTCAAAATAAACTCATTCATTCATTTTTATACACCATTATAAAGTTCTTATTTTGAACATTTACTAAATGTCAGTCTCCATGTTTTATTCAGAATAACACTGATTTACTTGGACTCTATGGCACAGTAGGAGTCCAACTAGTACTAGTGGTTCTCAAATGTTTTATATGCAAGGACTCGCATAACTTTGAGAGGAACCAAATGGACCCGTAAGGGGTCCATCTGTACCCTCTCAGAGTTACAGACCTGTTATGGTCATTCAGGGCTACAGTAGCTCTTTACATGTTATGGGTGATATTATTTTCCACTATTTTGTATGTACAGTACGTGGCAAAAGTGGAACTTTGACAAAAAATGTCCACCAGAAGGCAAGCCAGCATGGCAAGGAGTAGGACCAATTTGCACCGACATAACTTATTTTACACAGGAGAACATAATAGAGAAAAGTAGCTTGGTGTAATTCATGAATTGTGTCACATTTTGTCTTTGTTTTCTGCCTTTTCAGTGCACTGATGTCATTCTGGACAATAACGTTTATTGTTAAAAGTGTAGAATGTGATTAAAGTTTCAAATGTGATTAATCAATTATTTGTGTGACAATGAATCGTCAACTTAAATGTTGTAGTCTTGACAGCCATATGAAGGCTTGATCTCTCACTGCTGTCTCTCTCTCTCTCTCTCTCTCTCTCTCTCTCTCTTGCTGCCTGGTTGTGGACTTGTTGAGCACAAACTCGAGACCAACAACAAGCCATTGCAACGCACTGTGAGAAGTTGATCATCAACTGCCCAGGCTGTCCGACCTTTGGCTAAATAGAAGTGTCTATTCGTACGTCTCTAAACGTTTTGATGAATTGAACAAGGTGGACCCGGCCTCTTGTAAACAAGTGTAATGCTTTATTGGGTCGTCCACTCACGGTTAATAGTTTTTTGTATTGAGTTGTGCTTGCAATACTTCAATCTATCAAACCCACCTGGGTTAATGCCATTAACATGAAAGACAACAACACAGTTGCTATGGATACAACTTCAATACACCTCTGACATACAGTAGTATATACAAATATAATATAATATATTCTAATATAAGATTTGATAGACCACCAAGATACTAAGGCTGCAACAATGAATCGATTAAATCGATAAAAATCGATAATTAAATTAGTTGCCAACGAATTATCTTATCGATTATTATCGCGGGTGTTTTCCAACATTAAAATGTAACGTAAAGCTGCTTTCTTTTTACCGTTCAGTAACGGCACTAGGCTGAACGAAACAATATGCAACGGGTCGGTATAAACACAACACAAGATTGTCTTGAACGTGACCAGAGCGCTTCGCATCTACCCCTCTCTCTCCCAACTTCAGTCTCCCACACACAGTCACACACACACACACACACACACACACACACACACAGAGAGAGAGAAGGAGAGCGTAGGCTCTATGGCTGCGATGCGCTCAAAACAGCTGATCTGCAAACTCATCAACCGGTTTCAAAATGCCCCAAACAGGTCCCAAAACATGGCATTTGTGAGCACGGCCACTGTCCATATTTGTTTGTCTTATGACAAAAAATGCTCCCCAATGTCTGAATCTGTGAGCTTGCATTCTGGCTACGACGAGCACTATAGCAGTGTAGCTTGCTAACGATCGTTAGCTCCTCAAATTTGTTCCACCTGTGTGTAATCTCAGCAGCGCATTGAAGTGGGCACAAGGCAAAAGCAGAATCTCCGTGAACGTTTTTGCTTAACAATGATTTATTCAGTGCCGTTTAACTTTGGCAATATGTGATACTAGAGCCTAGACCCTAGAGAACGTGTAATATGGCTGCTAAATAAGAACGGTTTCCCCTATCAGCTAGCATGCTACTTGTAACTTGTGTGCATATGTGTGTGTGTGTGCATATGTGTGTGTGTGTGTGTGTGTGTGTGTGTGTGTGTGTGTGTGTGTGTGTGTGTGTGTGTGTGTGTGTGTGTGTGTGTGTGTGTGTGTGTGTGGCTGTGAGCGTGCGTGCGTGCGTGCGTGCGTGTCCACACAGACTGTGTAGGACAGTGGTTATCATAGTGGGAGTTCCAGCTACATTATAGATAGTTAGGAAGTAAACCAAGTGGACCCTAAAGGGTCTGTAACAGAGAGTGCAAAAATGGAACCAAATGGACTCTCAAAATTGATTTTACAATAGAAATAAAAAAATAAAAATTGTGGTCCCAGAGATAGAAATGGAAAGAAAGACAGTCAGCTATACACGGTCAACATTACAGATTACAGTATCATTACAAGTAGGAATGGCAATGAAATCAAATTGGATAAAAAAAGGGGGTAAAATATTAATTTTAAGGAGTATTCATTTTTATTGTCTTTGTTAGTTACAACATGCCTAAAATAACTTGAAGCAATTTTTTTTAATAATTGCAAAAAGGTGCCATAATCCGATTCATCGTTTAAATAATCGGCCGATGAATCGATTATGAAATTAATCGTTAGTTGCAGCCCTACAAGATACCCATGTACCTGTCTAAATATACTTCCTTAATGTCAACAAAGTCCACACCCACAACACCAGAGGAGTTCAACAAACCATGTGCGACGCAGATTCGACGCAAACAAGGGACTAAATAAATGTTGCTCCTTGCCACCAAAATGTGGAACGCCAACTGTTGGAAGTACCAACAGTCATTAAAATCAGGCTCAAAACCTGGGGCGACAGGGCCTTCTCTGTGGCCGCCCCTACCCTCTGGAATGCCCTCCCCAAACACATCCGGGATGCCCCCTCACTCCCCACCTTCAAAACCGCACTGAAAACCCACCTGTTCAGAATAGCCCGTTACATGTACTGTTCTTATTGGTTTTTACTCTTATTTTACTTGTCATCTAATAAAGTTGTCTTTTTTCAAGTCCCCCCCCCCCATCCCCCCCGGGCACCACACATGTAAAGCGTCTTTGGGTATTAAAAAAGCGCTATATAAGTCCCAGGTATTATTATTATTAAGACATGCAAATCCCTTGACTCCTTCAAATGCGCTCTCAAAGGGCACCTACGGACGGCCGCAATTTGAAACTGGCCCCGTAAAATCTGATTCCCTCACCCACCCCTTTTTCCCCTCACTGTTTTTTTCCCCTTTTTAGTGTGGTTGCCCCAAAAGGGGCAACCAGACTCTAGTAATTGTAACACTTTATTATTCGTAGTATTATTCCACTGGAGTAGTCTTTTTTTTGTCGCTTTATACCTCCCACACTGTACGCTGTACGCACTTGAGCCATATGTCAAATTGACCGGAAAAATCGGGAATCGTGTGCTTGTATTTTGTTAAGAGAAATGTTGTATAGTTTAATTGATATGAATTTATTAGTGAATTAAATTTCCCCATTGACATGAATGGGAAAAGGCAAAAAATCACATTCAAGTATTTTTTCCTCGGAGACTGTAATCACTATAGTTACAAAACCTTTAGGGATATTTCTTAATTATGACTAAAATTAATTAAAATTATAATTTTATAGGTCGGCCTCATGGTGGCGCTATAACAGCCCACTTTACCTTTTGGCTTATAACTCTTGAACCGTAGGTCGTAAAATCTAAATTATTTTTTCCCTGGATTCCTTGGGTCATGACGCATCTCCCCATATAGGCCACGCCCATTTCCGCCATGATGGATTTTCCGCCATTTTGAATTTTGTCCAAAACAAACTTTTTGCTTTTCCTCCTACATATTTTGTCCAAATCTCACAGAAATCGGCACACATGATCTCTGGACATATCCGATTAAAACACCAAATGCAGAATTTTGGTAGTGCGTATCGTTCGGCCGTAATCGTCTTCCGAAGTTAGTAGGAGGGGCCTATATCACAAAAATGCCATAAATCACGAACGGAATGTCCAATCCATTCCAAATTTGAATCACATGTCCGGGGTGGTTCAATCAACCAAGTTCTAAAAGCAATTCCATTTTCATCCATAGGGGGCGCCGCAAATGCGAGAAATGTAACCGTTTGTCGCAAAAACATGAATTTCGGGGGTTAAATCCCCTCCGAATTACTTACGCATGATCTAAGGCGTGACTTGAAATTGTAATTGGCTGGCAATACTAGTGGGAGGGGCATATGTAAGCCACTGCGGCAACCACACTCTGCAATTTTTTTAAATTGCGAATTTTCTAGTTACCTCCTATGATTATTTCCTGTTTTTGGCTAGAGAGAGAGAGAGAGAGAGAGAGAGAGCCAAACAAGTTGGTCCAGTTAGATTCATTTCAGAAGAAATGCTGCCGATAACACCGACCTCCTCTTAAACAGTTTCATTTTCAGTGAAATCATAACACTGATGTGTCACAGGCTTCATAAGGGTTTACAGGCTCTCTCTTACAACAGCAGACCCACTAGACTAGACAGCATCAGACCTAACAGGTGAGTACATTAATATTCTGTGTGAGTGTATAGACTTTTTTTTTTTGCATTAGTATCGTTGCTCTTAAGGTCGTTTTGCCAGTAGATGAACATGGCAAACTAAAGCATGACCAATCCTGAGAGAATAAAGCAGTCAGTGGTTCCCAAACCTTTTCAGGTCGTGATCCAAAAGAGAGATTAGAAATGTTTGCCCGCGATCCGAACTAGTGAAAATAGCAGATCTACAAGAGCACAAAGCATCGCTTCGCTTAGTTTATTTATTTATGGAATTTGTTTGTTTAAAAACTTTTTTACATGTTTTTTTTAATCTTTTGAAATATACATACTGTTTTTCAAATGTAGGAAAAGAAAATTACTCTAGTTCTGTCCCATAAAAATGGGTCCCCACTCCCCACTCCCTGTTTGGGAAACAGTGGAATGCAGCACTGACTATTGAGTCTTGCATTTTTTATCCTCTACTGTAGATCGATCATGTCTGGACTCCTGACGTACACCGTGGCTCTGATTCTCACCTCCACGACCGTGTCGGCCGCCGTACAAACGCTCGATTCAATCGACGACCTGAAAAAGGTCGACTTCGGAGACTCCGTGCCCAAACACAGCCTCCTGCTGCTGCACTGGTTTGCCAACACGATCGAGATGTACAACAACGATGACATAAAACTGACCTTTGAGCCAAACGAAGGAGATTACGGCACTCATTATTATGGCAATTATGAGGGGATGCTGAACCAACTGCCTTGGGGATACCGCTACTACACTATCGGCAACCTCAACCCGGATGTGAGCAGCTCCGTTACACTGCCTCCTTATGTCACCCGTTCGCCTTATCACTTAATGGGATACGAGGAAACAAACAGAGACCGGATCATAGTGAGAGTCAGAGAGTACGACCGGTACATCGACCAGGTTTACATCACTCAGCACGACGGACGAGGTACGAGCTACGACCCGGCACACACCTACCGCATCACCAACAACGTGCTGAGAGAGATCGGTCTGTTCACTGCTACGGGACGATTCTCACACAGACCACTGCGGGAGATCCGAGACCACTTCGGGAGCAACATCGCCGATTCCCAACTGAGTGTCCTTGAAAACACGTGGGGGTGGGGCGAGCTCGCTCGCGTCGGGTTGCTGCTGTTCATCGTGGTCACAGAAAGGCGTTGCGCCGTGAGACCCAGGAAGCAAATATGGGAGATATGCTGTGTCATGTTCGTAATCCTAATTCTAATTGTGTTTGGAATAGTTCTGTCCGTGGGTAACAAGGGGTAACAGTTGAAACGTGGAGATACACGGTTTCTGCCCAACTGCAACGATATGCCACCGTTCGGGACTCGGGATCCATTTGTGGTTCCCGGGCCAAATTTGTGGGTCACGACTCAAGTAAAACTCCTTTTAACTCCTAAAATTTCCTTTCCTAAAAAAAAAAAATCACACCTGTGTGAACTGAGTGGTGCAATTTGTTCACTCAGAGTTGCAGACCTGTAAGGGTCAATGTGGCTACATTTGTACACTCTCAGAGTTACAGACCCGTAAGGGTCCATTTGGACCTCTGAGCCTTACACAATGCCATTACTGTACATACTTTTAACAAACTGGTGTTTTAGTATTGTACGCTATACCACTCGTCCCTGTGGAGGCCCTGCTATAGCCTGCCTTTCTGCTTGCTTTATTTTCCATTGTTGCTACTACTTATTTGTGACCAGGAGTCATCAATAATGTCTGTATACATGGTGTCCGTGGCAAACTTTTGTCCATGGTGGCACATTTTTATACACCATCTTGTTTTGATCATAAGACGCAATCACTGAATGTCAGTCTCCATGTTTTATTCAGAATAATTATGTATGACGTATAATGACATGCAAGGACCCTCATAACTTTGAGAGTGTACACAAATGGAACCAAATGGACCCGTATGTCTGTCTGTACACTCTCACAGTTACAGACTTGTTATGGTCATTCAGGGCTAGCTCTTTATTTGTTATTTACTGGTGATTTAGGGATGCTCCCATCAGGTTTTTTGGGACCGATACCCGATTGTTTTTCTCATGACCGGTCGATACCGATAGGTCTGATACCGATACTGATCTTGTGAAATTTTGCAAATTTTTTATATTTCCAAAACTCTTCCTATGTGTGGGGGGGGGGGGGGGGGGGGAGGGGAGAATGTTTTACAAAAATGCAAAATTATATTATGCTCCATATCCGATTGACATTTATACCACTTAAATGGTGTTAAAGATCAGTTTCTCCAGATAGGGTAAATGCCGATTACCGATCGGTCGATATGGCCGATTACCGATCGCTGGCCAACTATCGGAGCATCTCTACTGGTGATTTTATTTTCCACTAATGTTGTATGTACGTGGCAAAAATGGAACTTTGACAAAGATGTCCACAAGGCAAGGAATAGGACCCCCGTTTGTGACTGATTGATATCGGTCCATATTGGATTATAATATCCAATTTGCACTGATGTAACTTATTTTACACAGATGAACATAATACAGAAAAGTAGATTGGTGTAATTTATGAATATGTTCCATTTGCATTTGCATTCTGCCTTTTCAGTGCACTGATGTCATTCTGGACAATGACGTTTATTGTTAAAGTGTAAAATATCCTGCCTGCATTATTGTGTTTGTCAAGGTAAGGGTCAATGTGTGATATAAAGAATATTGGCTGATAGAGTATATTGATATCTGAATTTGTTACTCCCCAATATCCTGAATATTGCAGCCAGGCTCTAGTTTATATTAGTTTTTTTCTACTGAATTATTTTTAGAACAACAATGAAATAGTGTACAGTATACCATACCAGTATACCATAGTGTGAGCGTGTGTGTAAAAAAAGTGTGTGTGTGTGTGTGTATGTATGTATGTATGTATGTACAGTATGCTATAAATAAAACTAATGGCCAAATAAAGAACATTCCATCATTAACTCCTCTCATGTATTTTGTCTTTTGCAAAAACAAAAACAGCAGATGGACAAGCTCAAAAATATAACTTTTCACAAGTCAAAAGGTCAAACGTTGGCCAAAGGGTCAAAGAAAGAAGAAAACAATTGCCACCTTCACTTAATGCGGCCCACAGGTTAATATCATAATACTGATATATTATTGATTTCAGCTGTTACAATTCCAAAAATGCAAACATGACCGGCTTTAATTACTTAATGACTAGTATTAAAATGTTATGGTCTTTTTGTGTCCAATGTATAATTTGTATTTAGTTCATTATAACACATTATGGAGTTCATTTGAGCTTGTAGATCGGCTATTTTTGCCACGACAGTAATAATGCCTCTGGAGTGAGTGTGGAAATATATTGGCCCTCGCCATCGTCAAAGTTGCCCCGCTGCCCCTGGCCTAATGCACACCAAACTGTAGTGATAATCACTGTGCTCCACTACTGTACACACTACACACACAGTCAAACAGCACAAGTACAGTAGACACACCAGGAGCAGCATGCACATTGTGCACCGTCTGCTGCTGCTGCTGCAGGCCTAATGCCTTAATGATGTCATATGGATGAGTCCAACTCTCTGGGAGAGAGAGGCGGGGGGGGGGGGGGGGGGGAAGAGAGAGAGAGAGAGAGAGAGAGAGAGATTCCTCCTGCATGGCGTTGGATGTTTTATAGTAAACAGACAAGTGGAATTATCTAATGAAGCAACACTAACTCAGTACTCAGTACAGTACAGTTCAGTACAGTTCAAAAATAGCAGACCTACAAGATCTGCTATTTTTCAATAGCTAAAGCTTAACATAATGCTAAAAGGGGTCCCCGCCCAAAATGGGTTAAGTAGGTGTAGCATACCATTTGCATCTTCTATTCAAACTAAAACATGTTCATTGACCAGCCCTTAGCACCCTTTGTCCAGACATAATTATATATTTTGATACTCAAGTGTTGCTAACACCATCTGTTCTTTTGTCCAGGAACAGCAGTAGACTACCTGTACGTCAATTTAAATATCAATATGCATGTATGTCTATTGAGACATACATGCCTCCTGGTGAGAGCAGGAGTGGACCTGGTGAGACGTAGGAGGGGCCCGGACAGGAGGCAACCCACAGAGCCTAGTCCCTCCACATGCCAGAATTGTACCTCTCAGTCCCAGCATAGTAGTTCCGGAGTGGTTCCGGAGTGGTTCCAACGGATTGTGCAGCCCTGTCTTTCCCGGATTTTCGTTCTAGAGAGAAAAACTCTACCATACCACTGTCCAGGGGTGGAAAAAAGTACTCAGGTATTTGACTTAAATTAAATCAATACTGTTACTGTTACATGCAAAAGAGTAAAAGTACTAAAGTATTGGTGTCAAAATGTACTTAATGAACTTATGAACAGCACAGTAACGGGAGTCTCCATGTCTCGCCAGCTCTTTAGTAAAACAGAAAATACATTTTCAGGTCGGGATGCCAATTTCATCCAATCAGGACAGAGAACTCAAACAGGATACAAATGTGAAAATCGGATCAGACGACACAGAAATGAGCAGACAAAATTGAGACGGGGACACTGGAACCCCTATGGGTATGGACCCCACCCTACTTATTTCGATGGAAATAAGCGAATTAGCACAAAAAACCCAACCCCCATCGAGGGCTATTAGGGGAAGTAGCCAATAATGCACTTTTGCACAAAATAACAACTGGACCTCTTTGGTGGGGATGTAAAAACTACAAATAAGGTATGAAAGTCTTCTAGCATGGAATCATCCTTTAACCCATTTTGGGCCCCTTTTGGTGTTTTAAACATTATGTTATAATTTAGCCATTGAAAAATAGCAGATCTACAAGCTCATAGCGTGCCACCGAGTGGCGCGCTTACGAGCTTGTAGATCTGCTATTTTTGAAAAATCGTGAAAATGTGTTGCAAATCTTGCAATATATTCTTTCAGAGCGAACGTTTTTAACTCATATCTTTGCTTCTGGGTGAGGTCCCTGGAACAACATATTTTTTAGATGCGGGTCAGCGGCCAATTACAGATAATTCATTCATTGACATGAAAAAGGTTGAGCACCACTGACATAGAAACATAGGTTTTTCAGAAAACTGTCTTTTCAGTTTAGAAGGCTTTTGTAGAATCGAGCTCAGGTCTATGTTAAAAGGCTAAACAAGAAGTCACTGCCACTGCCTTTAACAACCCATCCCAATGCATTGTGCTGCATGACTCATAAACTTGTCTGTCTGTCTGTCGCAACCCATGTGATTACCTGCAGCTGGCATACAGTATACACAACAATGCCCCTGAGACGGGCAGACAGACAGGCAGGCAGGCAGGCAGGCAGACAGGCAGGCAGGCAGGCAGACAGGCAGGCAGGCAGGCAGACAGGCAGGCAGGCAGGCAGGCAGGCAGGCATACAGGCAGGCAGACAGGCAGGCAGGCATACAGACAGGCAGACAGGCAGGCAGGCATACAGGCAGGCAGACAGGCAGGCAGGCAGGCAGGCAGGCAGGCAGGCAGGCAGGCATACAGGCATACAGGCAGGCAGACAGGCAGGCAGGCATACAGACAGGCAGACAGGCAGGCAGGCATACAGGCAGGCAGACAGGCAGGCAGGCAGACAGGCAGGCAGGCAGGCAGGCATACAGGCAGGCAGGCAGGCAGAGAGAGAGAGAGCTTCGGTTGCTAAATAGCAAATATCCCCATTATCAAAATGCATTACTAATTTACATGGCTTGTATGAAGTGCTTGATTCTGATCTGTCAATCACTGAATTCAGCTAGTGTGCTATTTGTTTTAACATAGACCACTGAACTAAATAAAAACCAGACCTCTGTGTAATCAAAAGTCTCAGAGCACCTGGCTCATATATCTACCCCATCCATTGCATAAGAAGGACAGTAAAACTATATAGCCTAAATAAACGCCGGTGGCTTAATAATTAACACATCAACAAACAAGTATGACAAGTATTACCCTCCATTATTGACTGTGTACGTAATGAAAGCAAATAAGTCGGCCTCCGAGTTTCACTTTCAACTCTTTGTCTGTTTTCAATAAGGTACATTTATGCACAGCACACGAGGTGGGGAGTCTGGACTTGTTGTGAAGATGTATGAAAGCCACGGTTTCATTTCAGCGTAAGCACTGTGGACGGTAACTGCAGCAACAAGCCCCTCCTCCTCTCTAACAGTTTCATTTACAGTGAAGTCATAATAACAACAAGCACCTCCTCCTCTCTAACAGTTCCATTTACAGTGAAGTCATAATAACAGGAAGTGTTCCAAAAGCTCCCATCACGCTCCCACAGTGGCACAGACATAGCTGACACACACACACTACTGGAGCAGACCTAAGACAAACACACAGGTGAGTTTTATTATTAATCTGCTGATTCCTATGTGATTATTTGCATCAGTATTTAGCTGTTTAAGCTCGTTTTAACGAGCAGTTTAATCATGATTTTCACCTTCAAAAACATGTTTGGGGTAATTTTAACACCTAGGATTGTGTGAGCACCCGAGACACTTTATAAGTCAAGTCAAGTTTATTTACGTTTCAGCGAGGACTCAATGTTATATATTTGATGGTCTTTTAGCAGAAAAGCACAAATTTTATTCGTTTCTTTTATCAGTGGCCAAAACAAAGCACGGGTGATGTCAATGAATCCAACATGGTTAAAATATAGTTTGAAGTTACAATGGATTTTTTTGTATAGGAAAATATTGGATATCTAAAAATACTGAATCAAGAAACTTAAAAACTGTCGGGTCTCAGTAGCCTGGGTATGTGAAATATTCCTTTGAAATAATCACGTAAAGTAACCCTAATGTGTTTTTGGTTCAGCCTATCTTGTTATGGTTCAGCTTGTCCTTGTAGCTGCTGCAGTGTAACTATGGTCTGAACTCTGAACCCTGTGCTCATTAGCAGAACCACAATAATCTAGTCAGAGTGGCGACACTAGTGTTGACTCCATAGAGTATTAAAAGGATGGAGACTGATCTGGCGTGAAGCTCCGCCCCCTCCGCTATTCATGTCAGTGGAAGTTGCTCAGTGGCGTTTTGAAGCACCCGGAAGGACCGTCTACTTCCGCCTTTTCTCGCCTTCTTCCGCATTGGGCAACAAAATGTTGGTGCCCAAATGCGGAAGTGCAACCGAGCGCTCAATGTTAAAGCCCAGCTGCACGGGGTTTCCTCGGCATGAATCCACGGGTCCGCCTGCAGTCCCTCCTCTTACTGCTAGGGCCCAGTGCTTCAATGTTGTAAAGCCTCACTGGCCCCTTGGTTGACTCCCATTGTAACAATGGAATGCGGAAGCGCTCATTCTATCTCAATGAGATAGTTCCAATGTTTTGGAACTATAGCCCATAGGCACCTGCTTTGCGGCGAGATAAAAGCGTGTCGCCACTCTCTTACTACATTACTCTGGGCACAACTACCATATATACCAGTGGTTTGCAGCCAGTGGTCCGGGGGCCATTAGTGGTTCCAGGTGGTCCCCAGCTAAAAGTGATGGAGAGTAGGTAACCGAATGGACGTAGATATCTTTAACTCTTGAGTGTAAAATGACCCTTACGGGTCTATTTGGTTTCATGTTACGCTCTCAAGAGTTAAACATCTGCATTACTTAATGTACATGGTCTACTGCACCATTAGAGAATGTAGAAGAATTGTCGTTTTGATCGTTTGCCCACAGCATGGAGTTGTGGACAAATATCTTATCCAACAACACCATTCTATGTTTTGGGTCAGAGTCTGAATGTCATCAAATGGTGGTCCATGGCTCAAATGGTGAATAAAGAATGGGCCTTGATGTGAAACAGGTTGAAAACCACTGCCTTATACCATCGGCCTAGAGTGTTACTTCTCATGATATATCATGTACTTTAAAGATTAACCATCACCCACTAGAATATCGTCTCCACTCCCATTGCCTCGTCAATTACAGATTGATCATCCAGAATGCGTTCTATGCACACAGAATAACTCGTCCTACTTCCGGGCCGCTTCCCTACTTCCTTCACAGGTGTTACCGATTATACTAATTAAGGCTTTGTTCCATTTAGTATGCAGTGGTTGTCAAACTTTTTTCAGTTCAAGGACTCCCCATAACTCAAGAGTGTTTGACCAGAATGGAACAGAGCCTTCATTAGTATCATTAACCCTGACTCTGTTTGACGAGAATGGAACAGAGCCTTCATTAGTATCATTAACCCTGACTCTGTTTGACGAGAATGGAACAGAGCCTTCATTAGAATCATTAACCCTGACTCTGTTTGACCAGAATGGAACAGAGCCTTCATTAGTATCATTAACCATGACTCTGAACAGAATGGAACAAGGAAGTAAGGAAGGGGCCCCAAGTTCGTGTGCATAGCACCCATTCCACGACAGCAGTCTGCAATATTTTCAAGCATAAAGGATTGACCTTTGTCTTCCTCTCTCTTTCCTTTGTTTTTGTATCCTCTTCTGTAGATTGACCATCATGTCTGCACATCACCTGATGTCAGGATGTCTCCTGACGTACACCTTAGCTCTGCTTCTCACCTCTGTGTCGGCCGCCGTCCAAACACTCAATTCAATAGACGACCTGAAAAAGGTCGACTTCGGAGACTCCGTGCCCAAACACAGCCTCCTGCTGCTGCACTGGTTTGCCAACACGGTCGAGATGGATAACAACGATGTCATACATCTGACCTTTGAGCCAAACGAGGGAGATTACGGTGCTCATCATTATGGCAATTATGAGCGGATGCTGAACCAACTGCCTCAGGGATACCGCTACTTCACTATCGGCAACCTCAACCCGGATCTGAGCAGCTCTGTTAGACTGCCTCCTTATGTCACCCGTTCGCCTTATCACTTAATGGGAAACGAGGAAACTAACAGAGACCGGATCATAGTGAGAGTCAGAGAGAACATCAACATCATGCCGCAAACCAACCCGACCATCGACCAGGTGTACATCACACAGCACTACGGAGTGAACCGGGACCAGGGTACGAGGTACGACCCGGCACACACCTACCGCATCACCAACAACCTGCTGAGAGACATCAGACTGTTCTCCACTACTACGGGAGGAAACCAACGCAGATCGCTGCGGGAGATCAGAGACCACTTTGGGAGCAACATCGCAGATTCCGACATGATGCAGCTCAACAACACATGGGGCGACCTCGCTTGCGTCGGGTTGCTGCTGTTCATCGTGATCACAGAAAGCCGTTGCCCTGTGAAACCCAGGAAGCAACGCTCCCAGCAGGTTCCTTCGGCCAACAGGGGTTCGAATGCGCCACAGCGCTCCCGCGCACCTTCGGCTAGCAGAGGTTCAGCGACCGTACAAGCGTACCTGGCCGTCGATATGCCAGAATACACACCACAAGCCATGAAACTCGAGGTCGGGACCGGTGAGAAAGGCAAGGCCACGATTCGCTGGAGTAACATCCCCCAGATCCATCTGGACCAAGATGTGATGGTGGTTCTGTTCAAGAACAACAGGGACGGCTCGTCCAGCAAAGTGTTCAAGTGCATTGACGGGGCGTCGGGGAGCTACCAGACCTCGGTTCCCCTGAACCCCGGGCTTCAGGTACGCCTCCACCGCGCCAGGAGGTGGTGTTGTGGGCTGTGGACGAGCGTCGGGGCGGAGCTAGCCAGGGGGCCGGAGTTCAACGCCGCCGCGACACAGCGACGGGTCCAGATACGCGGCTTCGACGCGCAGCTCCAGCTCTTTGTGGCGGACGGCAAGGCCTGCGCCCGCCTGTACGTGGGGAAGACCTTCACCGACTGGAAGAAGCTGTTCCGAAAGTCCTGGGTCGGCTTCTACTCGTCGCCGAGCAAAGCGCTGCGAGACTACGAGAGCTGGCGGTGGCAGTGGGCGACTAAGTTTGTGCGTTGCGCCGAGTTGGACGACACAGCGTACCGCGCCTTCGAGTACCGCTCTGGCATGACGATCGCTCCGGGAGTCCTGGCGAGATTCATACCCCACGGCGTGGAGGAGGTTCTCGCGCACACTTCGCCGTGGAATTAAAACTCTAGTGAAAAAGATCTGGTTTCATTAATTCGCCGCCTAGAACGTCTCTTCACGTCTTCTAGTCCTTTGGCTCTCGTCGCCGAGATGGTCTTTTGATTTTGTTGATTACGTTTTATTTTTTAACACTGTTCTGCACATCACTAGTTCTGAATCACTAGTTGCCATGCGACAGAAGTAAACAAGTCCGCTGTCTTATGATGTCTATGGGAACAGATTTGTTTTAATCCATTTCATTTTTTTGATCAAAACATGCTGGATTTGCGGCTCATGACTAAAGTGTTTATGATCACCGGTTACAAAATCAAAGTTTTGAGTGAGCGGCTTCCAAAATAAAATGGTTCTCCATTGACATGAATTGTGGCAGTTCGAGTATACATTCAGCCACTAGATGGCAGTGATGGTGGCAGGTCAGTTAAACTACAGTGGTATGATATTTCGCCCAGCAACTGGTCAGAGAACTTAGTTTCCACCACTTGTGCAGCTTTAAAGTATGACTGATGACCAGTCTGCCTTTGTTTTCACATGCTGCTTCCAAGCTGGACATGAACTATAGTTAAAAACTTGGGCCCGAGCCTGGCCTGCTTATTCTTGGGGAAGATGAAACGAAAAAGAATGACGACGTCCAAATGTATTTTCACTGGATCATAGTAGCAAATGATCACCAGCACACTGGTGTTCAGATCCGCAAGCTATTATGATGCACAGAAAGGACAAGGCACTGGTGTCCATTTTGATAGCAAATTTAATTTAGTTTTAGTCATACGTTTGTCATCTGGAATGTTTTAGTTTTAGTCGACTAAATGTACAGTTGATTTTGTCGACTCCAATGTATCTTAGCAGGCCTACAAGGTTGTGAGCTTGTAGATCGGCTATTTTTGGGATGAGACACCTGCACACAACCAAACGTAAAATGACTTCTCCACTAGTCCCCCCCTAACATTTATATTTGTTGACAAAATTGTCAATAAATTTAGTGTTAGTTTTAGTCCTCATTATTCCGTTTTCGTCAGTGAAAAAAGGTAGTCGACGAACATTTTTTCAAATGGGGGTCCATGGCCAAATACATATTCTGGGGGTCCTTGACATGGAAACAGTTTGAGAACCGCTGGTATAAGACAGTGGTTTTCAAACTGTGGGTCACAACGACTCAGTGGGCCACAGCAGCCTGGGGTCAGGTACACAGTAAAGCTTTTGTTTTATTTTTTATTTATTTTTATTTTAAAGTAAACTACCGGTATATATATATATATATTATTACAGAGTACTGTTTACAATTGATAATTTTTTAAGCCAAGTTATATCTTCCAATACAATTCTATTTTTACTGTTTGTTCATTTTGTACATTTTATTTTTAATTTTTTAAGAAAGAAAAAGATAACATGATTTATTTTGTACTGGATTCAGACAATCCCATTTTAGACTGCTGTAATTGATGATGATTAAACTGGATTGCTAAAGCTGTGTGTCAAAGTAAGTCCAATGCACGTTGCATGTACACAGTGCCGTATCATGTTGTTGTTCTCTCGGTCGGTGGTGGAAAAACCCGACCGCGAGTAGGCTATGGGTCTGGCATGCTAGACGATTAAATTAATCCTACGGTTACTACGATTCTGGCGGGCTGCGTGTTAAAACGGCATGTTTGCTGTGGAGCCCACTGTTAGTTCTGCATACCTAGTATAGTAGGCTTAAGGCCTATACGATTCCATTGTGAAATGGCCACTCTGCATAATGAGTATATTTTCATGACAATGCTTTTGCACTTGCTATCAATTACACACGGTCCCCATGAAGCCTTGAATGCATACATGGAGATTGTTGCGTCTCAAATGTCTCCACCTATCATTGTCTTAGGAATGTGACGACAACAAAACATTCTCCATGAAATCAAGGCTCCATGACATGGGTTGTGTAATTGTAATTGTAAAGTAATTTTTTGGGGGTGAAAATACTCCTTTAAGGATGGGCACTCCTTTTTGTACTATACTTTTCAAGACGGGAACTCCTTTTGGGGTTGTTGCTATTTACAGTACAACATAATGTTTTGGGTTTTTCTTCTTTTTTTTTAATAAATATGTAGGACGTGCACTTGTATCAAAGTCGTTTTATACCGTGGTATTGTTTTGTTACTTTGACTGAATTCCAAACTGAGTATTTCTTCCACGGCGGCTAAAAACAAGAAGCCCGCTTTGTTCCTCAATAAAGAGTCGTCATCAACAGCCAAGTGTGATCGGCACAGGCTTCAGCTCAAAGCCAGTCCTCCTCGTCAAAGACCATTTAAACGTCCATGCAATCGGTGCTTAATTCTAATGACAAACAGCCATCGTTGGAATTAATTTTCCACATTCGTAACATACACTCGACTCCAGAAATAGCCATCAATGATTTGCATATATTGTCTGCCTTTGATCTTCAATTGATTTTTTTTTCTTTGATGCTTATAGCGTAGGATGTTGAAGAAACAAGACATCCGCTTTGCTCTCCTCTCTAGTCTCCAAAGGAATGCACTCATCCTAACTTAGGCTGACCCCCAAACACACATTGGTCATGGAATTAAGCTAAATTAAATGCTCTACACTTGTACAAACACACGCTCTCTCTCCAAGATCTCCAGAAGGAAATAACAGGGAACAGAAAGTGTGTTTTCTGCTCCCAAGTCACAGAGCATGAACTCCACACAGGCCAGAGGGATTCTGGGTAGTGACAGAGCATGAACTCCACACAGGCCAGAGGGATTCTGGATAGTGACAGAGCATGAACTCCACCAGAGCCATAGAGTAAGTTATGATGAAGTTAGGATGACGGGGCAGAAAACTGAGCGCTCGAGCTGTTGTTCATGCAGCCTGGAGAGAGACAAGCTGGAGTTTGAAATGCATTGTTTTCAACAAGGGCGGCGCAAATATCAGCAATTTTAGGCATGTGTGCAACATGACAACTGTTTTAAAGTACTGTACAGTGACAACTAAAGTCTCTGTAATGTTTATATATTATCTAGAAAATACTAAAATGGATTTAAGATCATTAAAGCTGGGCTGTGGCACGAGTCCAGTGTGTTCTGCCAACTTCCGGTCCAGGACATTGTAACTCTTCACCTGAAGTGAACAGCTCCACAGCTCAGAAAAAGGTGCTTCAGGGCCTGGGTCCAGGCACCTTGGCTGGTAATCCAGTCTGGCAGTGTGCCGCGGGTTCGACTCCCGATCCCGACGGCCTTTACTGCATGTCTTCCCCCTCATCACTCTCCCCATTTCCTGTCAGCCTACTGTTTTTTTTAAACGCCAGGCCAATAGCAGAGCACGGCTCCATTTCAAAAGGAAGGTCAGATAGTTAGGTCATTCTTATTCACATAAAAATAAAAGAAAAAAGCTGCTTCTTTCTGGAACAATAAAAACACACAGGGAAACGGTCCAGTTGAGTTACTTCCCCCGAGGAGGTCAGGATGTGGTCGGGAATGATGAGAGAGTGGAGGAGGTGGGAGGACAGTACTGGTGTTGAAACTGATCTGTGATCTGATCTGAATGATGAGAGAGTGGAGGAGGTGAGAGGACAGTACTGGTGTTGAAACTGATCTGTGATCTGATCTGAATGATGAGAGAGTGGAGGAGGTGGGAGGACAGTACTGGTGTTGAAACTGATCTGTGATCTGATCTGAATGATGAGAGAGTGGAGGAGGTGAGAGGACAGTACTGGTGTTGAAACTGATCTGTGATCTGAATGATGAGAGAGTGGAGGAGGTGGGAGGACAGTACTGGTGTTGAAACTGATCTGTGCGCTCGTTAAAGTGTAAACAGGAAAACAAAAAGGGTCCGCCAACTATAGCAGTGGTTTTAAACCCTTTTTTTGTATCAAGGCCCTTTATTTATTGGGCATTGGAGCCACGGACCACCATTTGATGAGATTTAGCCTCTCAGACCCCAAACTAAAGAGAATATTTTGTTGTCGTTGGATATCGTGTCGCAATTCCATGCTGTGTCGATGTTGGTACGATAGGAGAGATAACAGGAAAAATAACAATTATACTACATTCTCTAACCCATTCTGACCTGAGATCAGATTCATACGAGGTTTCCACTGGACACACACTGGTCTGATTAAGTAATGCAGATGTTGAACAATAATGTGACTCTTGAGAGCGTAACAATGTTACGCTCTCAAGAGTTAAAGATCTAGAAGGGTTCATTTGGTTACCAACTCTCCATCATTTAGCTGGGGGACTACCTGGAACTCCCTCAAACCACTGAACTGTATCATAGGCCAGGGGTTGCCACTAAGGCCTCAGAGGCACTTGCAAGTACAGGTCATGTTCTACTTGCCCAAAGGTCATGTCCAGTTTGTCCACTTGCCCAAGAAAAGTAAATCGGCCAGGTGAAATGTCAACATTAAATGTAACACTTTATGGGGCTGTGCGATAAAAAAAAATACCAACATTTCTATGCCAAATATAAATATGACTGTGGGTACGGTACACACTTAAGTGTAGCAGCACATTATAGGTAAACAACAGTGCTCTTACTTTACATTGGACAGACCAGAAGACAGAGCGCTCTGGCCGCGTCCAGGTGTTTAGACATATCTGGTTTGCTCGGTGGCGCAACCTGAAAGCAAACTCCACCTGCCCCAAAGCTTTATTTAACCGCCAGGGGCAGGTGGGCAACCCTAAGTGTAGGATGAACAGCCAATGACGCGCACACACACACACACACACACACACTCTTTAGTTCTTTGCTTGAATCCGCAAATTACAATTATTTGTTTTACAGGTAAAGGAATATAATGAGGTTGACAGTTCATGGGGCACCTAAGGATACGCATGGAACCTTCTCTTCCACATAGACAAAGTGCTTATGACAGCCGACACAGAGCAGTATTTGGCAAGTTGTTTGGCTTTGCTCTTTGTCATGACAGCTATTGTTACTTAGGCCATTTGTGGTCAGTTTGCGCGTGCGTGTGTGCGAAAACATACTGTATGCCATCATATCCTGTGGCAGCAGCAGGACGACAGCACCATGTCATGCATTATATTTACAACATGGCTTCATATCCGTGTGTACAAACTGTACATCAGCCACCCTGGCCCGGGCTGCAGCTTCTGAACACACAGACTGCATGTACATGCACACATGCATGCACGCACACATGCATGTGTGCACACACACAGCCCATTTCGAGGAGAAATGGAACATGACAAGAAGTCATTCTGACCTTCAGGGCCAGGTCCTTTGAGTAATTGGCCAAACTCCCCTATTTAACACACACACACACACACAGTAAGTTTATGACTTCCCAGCAAACACACACACGCATGCATGCATGCATGCGTGCACACACACAGTCATTTTATGATTTCCCAGCAAACACATATATGCATGCACGTACGCCCACACACACACACACACACACACACACACACACACACACACACACACACACACACACACACACACACACACACACACACACACACACACACACACACACACACACACACACACACACACACACACACACACACACACACACACACACACACACACACACACACACACACACACACACACACACACAACCACCAATCTACAAGCTCAACATGAGTTTGAAGATATTTGTCCTTTTTTTCTTGTATAGTGATTAAGTGTTAAATATTTTGCCTCGACCTGCTTTTCTGAAATAATGACTGCAATCAATCAAGAAATTAAGATTATCCTCTGGTTTTAATTATCAGCCCATCTCTCTCTTTCTCAACAACAATGACACTTCCTTTCCTAGCTGCCTAGCCAGCATCCTTCCACCCTAAAGGAACTTAAAGTGATGTGATTCCAGACAAAAGCTTACTTCTCTGACCCAGCAGTGTGATGCTCTGTGTGACCACACGGTGGAGCTGTTTAGAGCATAATCACACATAATCAACCTGACATCCCTATGTTTCGCCTGATGAGGATTGTAAACATTTCAAAATGTCCCTCCAAGAATAGTTTTAAAAAAAAAGTAATAATTGAAAATATACAAGAGGTGAGCTTGTAGATCATCTATTTTTGCCATTTGTCGAGTAGCGAGAACCAGACCTAAAGATGGACAGCTTGTGGAATTTAAGACCCCCATTTGAAGAGATATACCAGGGCAGGGACCCCCCCATAAGATAATATGTTT
>NC_139708.1:40586148-40611148 GCF_964188405.1 Protomyctophum parallelum
TAAAACTGTATTTAGAGGAAACGGCCCATATATACACCTTTTTTTTTTTAACGGAACTAGCGCAATTAAATTGGCCTGGGCGATGTATCAGACATCACTTGATGTTAGGCCTATCAGCCGACATGTTCCTATTGGGCATGGTATGTCAAAGGTAAACATTAAAAAAAATGAATGAAAAGGCTACAAGCTTGTAGATTGCCTATAGAGGAATTGCGTGCAATCATCATCAAATACGGAAGTTACGGGGGAACGCCTACTGACTGAGTGGCAAAAAAACTACTTTCTGGCCTCGACAGTCCATACATCCACACAGAAAAGTCCTATCTGATTGACAGCCCCATACATCCACACAGAAAAGTCCTATCTGATTGACAGCCCATACATCCACACAGAAAAGTCCTATCTGATTGACAGCCCATACATCCACACAGAAAAGTCCTATCTGATTGACAGCCCATACATCCACACAGAAAAGTCCTATCTGATTGACAGTCCATACATCCACACAGAAAAGTCCTATCTGATTGACAGTCCATACATCCACGATTCCACACAGAAAAGTCCTATCTGATTGACAGCCCATACATCCACACAGAAAAGTCCTATCTGATTGACAGCCCATACATCCACACAGAAAAGTAATATCTGATTGACAGCCCATACATCCACACACTACAGTAAAGTCATATCTGATTGACAGCCCATACATCCACACAGAAAAGTCATATCTGATTGACAGCCCATACATCAACACAGAAAAGTCCTATCTGATTGCATTAAACAATGAACAACATTAAACTCACTTTGCCACTCACTTCATTCATATGCATACCCTCTATTTTTGAAAACTTCTGAATAGAGGCTTGAGTAGTTCAAATCCAGTTGACAGTAGGGCATGTGTATTGTTGTGTGTACAGTATGTGTTTGCTTATTAAAGCAGCACTATGTTACGTCCCTCTTCCACCCCCATTTGAACACGGTTTGGTTTCCTGGAGCAAAAGATGGAATTTTAACCATGGATGATAATCGGGGGATAAATTAGTCCCACGTTGCCAGACTGTTGCCTCTCGCAATTTCCAAATGAAAAAATAAAATTTAAAAATGTTTTTTTATATATTTTCGTGAACGAAAATGGTAGCTTCCTCACTCAGATTTGGGAGGTGTAGTTTCAAACTCTATATAGCATTCGGAGATTGTGGAATGGTTGTCTATGCAAGACTAGGTCAGAATTCTTGTCAGATCCGGTGTCTAGGGGAGACACACATGACCTTTGACACAAGCTAAATGTGTCTATAGAAGAGCAGGGAGACACAATAACAAATCTGTCTCTACCAGACAGACAACATTATTATATTCATTCAAAAGTTACATATGGCTTTAAGTTGAAATGTTGTGACGATAAAAGTTTGATCAAATGGAAGTGTTTCAAATCGATTAAAAACACGTTGACAAAAAAGCATGGGTAAACCGCAGTCGAGGATAACCCTCCAAAATCAGTACTGGCATGGGACCCGAAAACCTACTTCAAAACCTTAAACCCATTTAGGACTGAGACCAGATTCTACAAATTTCTTCTAAAACATTTTTTTTCCGAAAAACCTATGTTTCTATCTATGTCAGTGGTTCTCAACGTTTTTCACGTCAAGGACCCCAAAAAATATATGAAATTAGCCACCAACCCCTATCTGAAAATATGTTGTTCCAGGGACCCCCCACCCCCCAAGCAAATATTTGAGTTAAAAAACGCTCGAAAAGAATATACATTCAAAAGATTTGTGACCTACAAGCTCGTAGCGCGGCACCGAGTGCCGCGCTACGAGCTTGTAGATCTGCTATTTTCTCAAGTTTAACATAATTAAAACACCAAAAGGCGTTCCCGCCCCGGAAGGGTTTAACCGACACGCTCCTCTAATTTTCCAGAGCGCTGCCTGGCTTCTGCGGCGTCTCCCTGGAGGGTGACATCCATGTGAACCGTGACTCCCCGGCCTTGACACCCCACCGTCTAACAGGAGAGGAGGGTTTTAATGTGAACCGTGACTCCCCGGTCTCGACGCCCCACCGTCTAACAGGAGGAGAGAAGGGTTTTTAAATGTGAACCGTGACTCCCCGGTCTCGACGCCCCACCGTCTAACAGGAGAGGAGGGTTTAAACCGTGACTCCCCGGCCTCGACAGCCCACCGTCTAACAGGAGAGGAGGGTTTAAACCGTGACTCCCCGGCCTCGACAGCCCACCGTCTAACAGGAGAGGAGGGTTTTAATCCAAGGAGACCCGACACCAGATTTGACAAAAATCATGAACGTTTGCTGAAAAACATCATGTTTTTGTGTCAGTGGTTCTCAAACTTTTTCATGTCAAGGAGCCCACAGAATTATCTGTATATGTGGCCGCGGAGGCGCGGACCCCACCAACTGAAAATATGTTGTTTCAGGGACCCCCCCCACCACCACCCCCACCCCAGAAGCAAAGATTTGAGTTAAAAACATTCCACTGTGAAAGAATACTGAATATATTCATGCGCCATATTTTCACGAGTTTTCAAAAAAGTAGCAGATCTACAAGCTGGGTGACGCGCTATACGAGCTCGTAGATCTGCTATTTTCCAGCAGCTATATGAAGTTTAAAATAACGTTTTAAAGTGGTTAAAACGCCAAAGCGACACGGATGGCGTTCCCGTCCATAACGGGTTAACCGCCGACCACGGAGCGTTTCTGGAAGTCACGCCTGGGTAAGAAGGCCCAGCGCTTTGGAGTTACAGAGGAAAACATCTGGCCTCAGCGGAGGATGAGGAGGAGGAGGCGCTCAGTGTGAGCTTTGGCGTTCACGCTCCACCGTCCCACACATGTTTGGAACATCACGGCCGCTTGTTTGGTGGCGGGCGGGTTTTCAAAGCCACCTCACGGGCAGCTCAGGTGAAGGAGTACAGTACAGGGTAGCTCTTCAGGTGAAGGAGTACAGTACAGGGTAGCTCTTCAGGTGAAGGAGTACAGTACAGGCCTTGGTGTTTTGGTTTACCTCAGTGCTGCGATACAGTACACGCACCCCTAGGGTAGTTTCTGAAGCAAGACCTCTTTGCTTGCCTCTTGAAGAGGGCGGTCGCTATGATGCAAGAAAGATGTATTTGGCGCTGCACTGCGGCGACATGGACATAAGGGCTACGCTTGCATGCAGGCCCTCCCAAGACAAATTTCTTCCTCGGGAGACAAATAATAAAGAACCTTGAACGTCAAAATAGAACCCGATGGCAGACAATATATATTATTATTCGACCAATATGTTTTGTTTTTTTTCTAAAATAGCAGATCTACAAGCTCACGTTTCACACAATGCTACGCGTTATGGGTTTTTAGATCAGCCATTGTAGAAAAAGTTTTAATCAATAGGGCTTAAGTGGTTAAATAAGGTTAAGTTCAGTTTATTTGATTAAAGTTAATGTTTTGTTTTCAAATTATTGTATTTAATGTTAATTTGTGATTTTATATGCACCGTGTCTTTTTTAGATTTGAATTTTAATGTTCTCAAATGGTAGCGTTAATCAAATCCAACTTTTTACACAATAATTGGTAAAATAAAAATCATCAATGGTAATCTTGGACTCAAATCTAAGTATTCAGCATCTGTCGGGCTCTGCTGAAAACATCCCAGTCTCGTCAACATGACACCACACACACACACACACACACACACACACACACACACACACACACACACACACACACACACACTCTCTCTCCAATGCACCGATATGTGGGTCAACAGGACCACTGAGTGCATTACTACTGTCCATTGACACACAGGTTGGCTCTGATTCAATAACACAACAAACGTATGCTACCACTCAACACACTGCCAACAGCCAGGACAGTATCACAGTAAAGTCACTATCCGTTTGCTTATTTGATTGAAGAGTGATCTGGTCTCATCATGTGTGCTTTTGGGTCCAGTAGCTGCTTCCAGTTATCTGTCCACAACAACGTCCCGACTGTATGTGACGGCTGGCCTGGGACCAGTCAGTCCTGTTGGACTCATCATCGTCCCCGAGTCCCTGACCTACATTCACTGATCACTAGTCAGGTCTGATGAGCTCCCAAGGAGGGAACACTAAAGGCCGCTACGTGTCCTGATAGAGAGCAACGCTGTGAGGTCAGTGGGGTCAGACATCAAGGTGGGAAATGCGTTAAAAAGGAAGCTATGTGCACTACTACTACAGCAGCAGCTGAATGGTTACCACATGGGCTGAAGGAATACATACCAGCACTCACGGTATCCGTTAGGATTCTTGTTTTATTTCAGTTTTCCCCCCAGCAGGTATAACAACAGACAGATGGACGTTTCGGCCGGGTGGCCTTATTCAACTTTAATCTAAGCATCTACCGTACCACATGGGCTCCAATGCCTGACAAGAGCTAGTCTGATTCGATTCCCATTTGCATGTCACACCCAGAGTAATCTAGTAAGAGAGTGGTGACGCTTTGAACTCGCCGCAAAGCGGGTACCTATTGGGCGATAGTTCCAAACATTGCTCCTATGGCTGGAACTATTCCATTGAGATAGAATGAGCACATCCACATTCCACTGTTACAATGAGAGTCAACGGGAGTGTCATTACTCTCTTAATAGATTACTCTGGTCACACCCAAGCTCTCTCCCCATTTCCTATCTCTCTACACTGATTATCAAATAAAGGCAGAAAAGCCCCCAAAAATAACTCTGTTTTAACATAGCAGATATAACTATAATATGATACGTATACTGTACCAGATATGTCCAACTAGTCACTCACTTTGACCATTGTACTATGTTTAACTGTTACCATCTGCATGACGACATCTGAATAGAACTGAATCATCACCACACTGAATTAGGGGAAAACTCCTAGGACCATATTGAGGGTCTACTACATTCACAGCCCGATTCATCAGAATTGTCTTGTATAAAAAATATATTATAGTGAAATGATCACACACACACTCACACACACTCACACAAACGCACAAGAAAAGCAGTGGCATTTCACCCACGAAGCATCCCTTAATGAAAGGCGTATTGGTTTGTATGAACGAGCACAGGATCAGGTACTCACGGTCAGTGGTCCTGGCAGCGGGGGTGGTCTCCGTGACGACGGGGGGAGAGTCCATCCTGTCCAGGTCGGGCAGAGGCCCGCTGGGGGCCGGCGGGGGCGGGGCCACGGCGTGGCCGTTATTCTCCATGGCCCTGCCCGTCGGCGGCGTCCCGTCCGGCTGCCTGAACACGGGCATGTCCGGCTTCCTGGCGGGACCCCCCTCCACGGGGCTGACGCTGGGGGAGGAGGTGTGCTGCTCGCCCCCTGCTCCCAGTCCTCTCCGCTGGGAGGGCTCCGGGATCCTGGAGGAGGTGGTGGAGGAGGAGGCTGTGGAGGAGGAGGAGGAGCTGAGCTGGGAGTCCGTCCTCCGGGGAGGCGCGGGGGGCTCGTGGTGAGAGCGCTGAGACGCCCTGCTTGCGGAGGAGGAGGAGGACGGGGGTCCGTCGTGAGCCGCGGCGGCAGCAGCACCCCCGCCGCCCCCGCGGCCCACCTCGGGACGCTTGAGGCCGAAGCGGGCGATGCCGGCGCTCGGGGAGTTGTCGATCTGCTTGGAGGAGACCTCGATGGACATCTCCGTGCGCCGAGACGAGGACAGGTCCACGTTGCGACCTCCTCCTGCTTCGGGAGAAAACAATACCCATAATCTAATTAATTGTACATTGGGCAAAACAGAAGTATGGTGGTCAGGAGGTGCCATGCACATCCTAAAGATCTCAACGGGTGCTCGAACAAAAGAGATGAGCTTAAAGAGAAGGAGGAAGTCTGCACACCGTTTGGAATGCTCCCAAAATAATGTATTACCAAATAGCGGGCCTTCCTCAGGTATACTCACTGAGTGAGCGCACGCGGGGACATCGCCCCAATTTAGGACTGACCGTTGCAACCTTACAGTTAGCGGTTACTATTTCAGGGTTCAAATGAGCATAAGTAGCAGATCTACAAGCTCAAAGTGTGTTGCTTCGTGCCGCGCTTGTGGATCTGCAACAGTTGATGCTTTTATGCGACTCCGTTGTATACTATTACTGTATGATGGAGATGAGAGGCTTCTGAGATGTTACTGCCCGACAGAGACGATGGAATCATTGTGAATAACTCTATGTAAATAGGTTCTCTATGTAATGGTCCCGGGACTCAGGGGTGGTCTTTTAGACGGGTCCCAGGGACATTGTATGAATCCTACTCTATGTAAATAGGTTTTCTATGTAATGGTCCCGGGACTCAGGGGTGGTCTTTTAGACGGGTCCCAGGGGTGGTCTTTTAGACGGGTCCCAGGGGTGGTCTTTTAGACGGGTCCCAGGGACTCAGGGGTGGTCTTTTAGACGGGTCCCAGGGACTCAGGGGTGGTCTTTTAGACGGGTCCCAGGGACATTGTATGAGTCCTACTTCAACGACGAAGAGTACAGTAAAATGGTAAATGGTGCATTTATATAGCGCCTAAAGGCGCTTTACATAGATTGTGCATTACATTCACTCATTCACACACACATTCATACACCGATGGCAGCGGAAACCATGCAAGGCACCAACCAGCACATCAGGAGCAATTAGGGGTTCAGTGTCTTGCTCAAGGACACTTCGACATCAACTCTGGGAGAGCCCGAGTTCGAACTGGCAACCTTGCGGTTACCATCCAGCCACTCTCTACCCCCTGAGTCACCGCCGTCGCCATGTACCGAGTACAGTATTGCATCCCAGGACCCCCGGAGGGTGAAATCCCTCCACCATGGCCCGTAGCACTTGCCTAGCCCTTTAGATAGCACTTTATGTAGACTTAGATAGTAGACTTAGGTTAGCATTGTTATTTTAGATTTGTAGCTCGTTACGTAGACAGCACTAGAATTGCATTTTATGTAGTCATATGTAGCACTTTATAGTACACATATACGTATATATTGTATAATATATAATATAGTATAGTATGTATAGTTGACATAGATACTCCACTGTTACGTTCTTAGTTTATACATGATTCATGATAACTACTTTTGATTATGTGATGTATGCCATGCTTTTTGTTTTTGCTTAAATGTATGCCATGCTTTTGTTTTTGCTTAAATGTAAGTCGCTCTGGATCAAGAGCGTCTGCTAAATGCCTAAATTGTAAATTGACATGATTGTGTCCTTTCTCAATTTAGTGAGTCTATAAGGATGCAGGCCATTTGCATCACTGATATAAACCGTATAATAAAAGGGCCTACCGTACCTGACAGTTCCATGCGCCTCATGCTGCTCTTGGGGGAGCGGGGGTTGGAGGAGGCGTCCGACATGGGGGAGGTCCTGGAGGAGGAGTAGTCGGAGGAGTTGAAGCTCCTCTGGGAGGTGACGGAGGAGGCCGAGGAGCGCAGCGGGTTGGTGTTCCTCCGGGACAGCGGAGACGGGTGCGAGGCCGAGTCAGACTCCTCCACCTCGAACGACCGCTTCAGCGCTGGAAGGAAGGAAGGAAGGAAGGAAGGAAGGAGCACAGGAAGGGAGGAAAGAGAGAAGAGGGTCAGGCGGGACCAAAAATAAATAAACACATTGGACCACTTTGTCACACACGTCATGAGGCACATTGAATGTGGATTAAACAGTTCCACTATGAAAAGGGGTGACCGCGTGTTTGAAATAATAATAATAATAATGAATTGCATTTTTATAGCGCTTTTCCAAGTGCTCAAAGCGCTTCACAATGGTCCATTCATTCATACATTCGGAGGTGAAGCGGCGAACAGTCGATGCCAGCGTCCTCACTTCCCACATTCACACACCAATGGTTGCGAGCTCACACCGACCGACTCACCTAAATAATAGTTGCACGGCAGATCTAACTAAATGAAGCGCCCTTGCGTACTGTCTGCCGCCAGTACCAACATTTACTAGCTCTGGTGTCACATACTTCAAATGTTTATCTACATCCTATAAGTAGACTTACAAATAAAACAATAAAACTAGTGTTGACTAAGCATTACAAGTGGCTCTTATTGTGAAGAGGAAGTATGTTTTGGTTGTAACCAGGCTGCCATGACAAGTTGTTATATGTCGGATGCCGTTCAAAGTGCTAGTCTAACCAAGTAAACAAGAATCCACGTGGATTAAACACAAGCTTTTAGTTCATATATATATATACACGATTTGAAAAACCATGCATCTGTGACTGAAACAATGTACACACTTTGGAAGTGCATTAAAAATGGAACCTTGCGGCATTAGGCGAGTGCTTCATGTTCTCTGTCTCATGCTGGCTAAAGTAACATTGTGGTAGAATAGAACCGTCCGCCCGCAGTGTGCAGCGCACACATGCAACATCTCCAGGTGCTCCCCTGAGAACTAGCCCAAAACAAGAGATATACACCCCTGAATATGAAGTCACTTTGAGTCCAGAATTGAAGTGACTGAAGTGGGTTTTTGTTTTTTTCCCCCTCAACACTCGACACTCACAGTTCACTCTCCCATCCTGATCGGGGGTGCTGCGGTGCATGGGATGGTCAGAGAGTTCATATTCCTCGGGGTGCACATCACCGAGGACCTCACCTGGGCAGTGAGTGCAGACAGAGCGGCTGGTGAAGAAAGCACAATGACAGACGCCTCTACTCTCTCAGGAAACTGAAGGAAGCTGGCATGGGTCCCACATTCCTAAATAAGCTTTCTACAGAGAGCATCCTGATGGCTGCTTCACTGCCTGGTACGGCAGCTGCACCGACCTCAACCACACAAGGCCATGCAGAGGGTTGTGTGTGACCGCCCACCCCTCCCCTCCCCCATCCAAGCCCTGTATGACGAACGCTGTGTCAGCAAAGCTCGAGGAATCATGAAGGAATCAAGCCATCCCAACCACAGACAGACCGCTTGAGATGCTATACTGCATGGAAAACGGCTACGCAGTGTCACAGTCTCAAAGCTACTGGACATGAACTGGTAAAGAAGCCTCTTTCGCCGAACAATCAGATACTGCACACAGTGTACTTGAACTGATAAGAACCAGAGCGAACAAGGGCAAAGGAAAACGCTAGCAGACTTGTGATGCGTTGATGAGCCAGTAGATCAGCTTTTTTCTTTTTTAGTGGTGCAACCACTCCAAGGAACAGCAATGTCCGTGTTCACCCACCTGTGTGTTGGTCCGCCTATGTGTCCGCCTATGTGACGTTAATGAGCACCAGTATGACTATTAGTACCAGTAGGGGCGCTGTTGTGCCAGAAACAGAGAGAGAGATAGTGCTGCACGTGCTGCACTGTTGCCTGCTAATGAGAGAGAAAGTAGGGGGGGGAGAGGGGAGTTGCACCACTCAGTTCACACGGGTGTGATTTTTTAATATAGGTTTATAAATTAAACTGATGTTGATGTTAAAACATTTTCCAACCTCTCAAGGACCCCCAGGGTCCTTGTTGGACCCCACTTTGAGAACAACTGCATTCTTTTATATTTACTGGATGAGCCAATAAAATAATTGTGAACACCTGGTATAGTAAATTTTGTTCAACACCTGGAAAATAACAGCATGTTTTCTCTAACAAGTTAGCTGGCGGTCAAATAAAATACCACAAAATAGATGCTTAAAGTTGCAAAGCAGCTGCCAATTACACAAGGAAAGGTATTAGCCTATACTGTAGTAGACTGTATGAGCGTTAGGAAATACAGGATAAAAATGGCATACAGTTGATTTAAATCAATAAATATACGTTATGCTTGAAGAAAATACAAGCCGAATCAGTGGTTCTCAATGTGGGTTCCAGATGCTGTCTGAATCTAGCATGAATGGTATCCAAGTTGCTCACATCAGACTGATATATTGTGAGCTGAGCATGTTATGTAGATTAGCTATTTTCAAAAAGGCCAAACGTTTTCTCAATTAAAAATAAATTACATTTTTTACTTGTACATAGCCCTGGTCCATAGCTCTAATCTTAGAGTATACTCTAAGGCTCTAATGCGTTGCACGCATTAAGAGCTATAGAACAGAGCTAATTGTACAGTACTTGAGTAAATGTACTTTACACCACATGATTACCATTCATTATTAGGCTATTAATTTCGGTATAATGGTCATTCGTTATCATTATTTGATAAATGATAAATGAATAAACTTTTTATTTTTGATAATTTGACAATATTATAGTGATTTGACTCCACGCACCCACCTGTGAGCCAGTGTGGAGGCAGCAGTAGCTGTAGCCCTGCTATCCACATGAGAAGCGTCAAGTCACAGAACAGACGCATTAAGTCAACCACCCCCCCACTGCCCCGCGATGCAGCTGCACCGGGGGGCCGCCCAGCATTCACCACCCCAGCCCCAGGCTGTCCCTGTCTGTTATCCACAGCAATGACAGCATCATCCTTACCCTTCTTCACGCGTTTCACAATGGACAACATGTCTCTCATTGAATGAATTCTCTTCCAAAAAAAAACAAACAAACAAACAAACACTCCTGCTGCTGTTGTTCGTTTGGGAGTTAAGGGACGCCAAACTATTCAATAATGTCAACAAGAACAGTCATGGAGTGTCGTCGTGAACGCTGCACAGTGCACACTCGATTAACTATCAAACAAACAACTACTCGGACAAGTTGAGTTCCCTGCTGCAAACTCTCCGAGTTAATTCCACTGTAGGTGTAGTGTAGGGCAAGTGGTATACAAACTCTAAAAGTGCCTGTATTGTTCTATTCAACAAGCCTACACGCCGTCTATCATCCTCCTCCTACACACACGACACTTTCTTCCAGGTATTATTTAAAACCTCGCGTCGTCGCAGAATAGAAAAGAAAGCCGGCTGGTTTCTATTCGCCGCTCAGCGCGCAGATCCGGTCCAGAGCCCCGCCCCTACCTACTGTGTCCGCCGGTTGTTTTACACGCACGGCGCGTGGCACCGTTTCCGTATCCGCTCCAGAGCCAAAACCGGATCTGCAACGTGCAGTATCGATGTCTTATCAATCATCCACACAGAGATATACTTTCTATTGGTCACGTGATGCCAGGCTGCCAGCTGCATACAATTACACAAAATTATGAGGTAATTATAATAATATTATTCTGACTGATCATCTACAGCTGTAATCTGAGTTCCCGGAAGTTTTTATTATTTTATTTATTTTATTTCTTTGCGACTAGGGGGGGCGAGAAAAACTACTACAGCTGTGGCTTTTGAATATTCTTTTGTACCCCAGAGGCAAAATAGCTGTAATGTATCACTCATCACTTATTTATTATTTACTAATGCCAAATTAAATACAGCCAAAATTCCACTTTTTCCACACATTCACCATTTATTAAAAAATAGCAACAAAAAAAACAGTAGGGTCTTTATTTTAAATACATAGTGTGGCCACAACATTTCAGTATTAAATTCCAGTTTTGATGTCAGCACGTTCCATTCGAAACGCCACAATGGCAAATATTTATTCTCATTCGATTACAGTAGGACTAGTTGTGCAAATCATTTTTGGTGTTTAACACATTTTACAGATCAGCAGGTTCACACACAGTTTGCCAATGTTTTATAACTTATCATTAAACATATAATAGTCCTAATATAATAAAAAAATAAAAACATTCTCCAGGCTTTCTGGCTATGAGTGAGCTCTGAACGGGCTGGGGTGGACTGCAGGATATTTCTGTGCATCTGTAATATTGTTTTGTTATGTGTTTGTTTTGTTATGTATTTCTTTGGTTGTGTTTTGTCTATGTCAATGTTTTGTATATAAAAGAAAATTAATAAAGTACAAATCATAAAATAAAAAATAAAAAATAAAAACATTCTCATGGGTGTTCTCATTCTCACAGTCACAACTTATGCACCGTCGTGTTGAAGTTAATGGCACAGAGGTTATTGCCAATTTACTGATGGCATTGTCATGCATGTAGCCTGACCTAAGCAGATACATTTCTGGCCTAGATGGGAGGGTCGCGCCTCAGAAAAACGCGCACCCTGATTGGATCTCATCGATCTGTCCGTCACCCCCGGCCCCTCCTCTCCCCCCTAGTGCAGCGCTACGTCACATCATTTAGAGCGACGCCCACCCGGAAGGGTTGACTCCCACTTTTAGACTGGTTCAGCCCACGGCTTTTTCCAGGCTTTCATCTTTCGCGCAGACGAAATGAAAGCCTGGGTATCGAGGCTATCATGCATGTAATCTGTATTTTTTTACTTGCTCTACTGTCTTTTGCGACTGAACTTCCGTTACGGGATCAGTGAAGGTCTTATGAAACACAAATCTGCATTATCCAGACATCTCACTCTTGGAGCCAGATGCCAGAGGGGGCGATTCATTTACAATTTAGGCATTTAGCAGACGCTCTTAATCCAGAGAGATTTACAGTAAGCAACACATGGCCCCTCTAGACCATGAAGCACGCTGGCTGGGCCAGGTTACATACTGCCTGCCCCTCTAGACCAAAAAGCACGCTGGCTGGGCCAGGTTACATACAAACTGCCAGTGCCTCATTCATTCATTCCACACCACTCGATCCAGTTCACACTTTAACACAAACCACTCCAGTCCAGCAGTCAGCCAGCTGCCTCCACGCTGTCCGTGTTTTATAGTGGTTACTGTTGTCAGAAAGCAGGCCCTCTCTTAAAACTCATTAAGACGCCAGAACGCACCTGTGTCACCTTGAAAAATAGCAGATCTACATTCTACAACCTTGTAGTAGATGCTATTTTAGAAATATGTTTTTTTTTAAACTCATATCTTTGCTTCTGTGGGTTGGTCCCTGGCTGGAACAACATATGTTCACATGGGGGTCGGCGGCCGAGTACATATAACTGTTTGGGGGTCCTTGACATGAAATAGTTTGAAAACCACTGATATACAGTAAAAAAATATATACCGGTAGGTTCTTCAAAGACATTTGTAGAATCAGTCTCAGGTCACTCATGGGTTAACCCTGGCCAGCGGTTTGCTCCGCATCATGTCAGATGACGTGTGTGGGGGGGGGGGGGGGTGAAACCTGGATCACCTCAGCATGCCTGGCAGATAGATCCATGCCTGGCAGATACATCCAAACAGCTCCACAGCAACGAGGCCCCGGTCCCACATAAACACCCCATGCATGCGTGCAGCCATGATAGAGCAGGCAGCAGGCATCTGGGCCTGCTTCCACAATACACATGGGCCAGCAGCCAGCCAGCCAGCCACCCATCAGCCAGGCAGGCCACATGCAGCACGAGGGAAGACCCCAGGCCTCCCTCACTAGAACACAGTGCATGCGTATACGGGTCGTTTCAGCAGCAAATAGCTGCAAATAGCTCGGTATAATCACCACCATGTTGGATCCAGTTAAAGCGATGAAGGATATACCGAGCGAGAAAGCGTGACGGTTACCAGGATTCCATGAGGGTCGTCCTTTAAGGGCATTGTAGTACGAGCTGAAACTGAAACTGTGGAAAACAAATAAGTATAAACTACGTGTAATGTATTCCCTGCGTGTGTGTACGGGCTTGCTTGTGTGTGTGTGTGTGTGTGTGTGTGTGTGTGTGTGTGTGTGTGTGTGTGTGTGTGTGTGTGTGTGTGTGTGTGTGTGTGTGTGTGTGTGTGTGTGTGTGTGTGTGACACTTGGGAATGGTACCCGGGTCTCCAGAAAGCCAACATCATAACCTCTAAGTCAAAGGGATGTCCCTGTGATTCGACTTTCAGGCCATCAGGCTGAGGTTGTGAGTCACTCTCCCTCAATCATATTGAGATTAACAATTTACAATTTAGGCATTTTAGCAGACGCTCTTAATCCAGAGTGACATACAGTAAGCAAGAACAACACATGGTAATGCATCAAATACATAGAAATGGTCATCAATACGCATAAGCAAGCTTAGAACCTAACATCCGTCAAACAGTGGAATATCTAATGAAACTATGTGTATACACTAAAAGGGTGCTATACTGTATGTCTACATAAAATGCTTTAAATTACGTAAATTGAGCCTTTGCATAAGGTCGTTTGCGTGAGGATTTATGCAGCAGTCAGTGATACTTCAGAAGCAATGAAGGGCTGTCATCGGCAGAGCCCCCAAGCCTTCATCAGGCCTTCAAGCAGCCGGACCCTCACGTTTTCTGGACAATGAGGGTCTTTCAGTCAGTCAGAGTTCCCTGGACACTGCAGAGCAGCTGGCAGCGTGTGCTGAGGTGACAGAGAGAGAGAGTTCACTGCTGCTACACATGACTGGAGATGGAGCTTCCTCCCAGTGTGTGCTGAGGTGAGAGAGAGAGTTCACTGCTACACACTGGAGATGGAGTTTCCTCCCAGAGGACTCCACACAGGGTCACGGAGAGACCACTGATGACAAACTGGTGGATTAAGTCTAAAACTATCCATGCAGTAGTTCTACTTTCTTCTCTTTTCCGATCAGTTTTGTGATGATAATACTTTCAGCTTCATACTTTCACCCCATAGCTGAGAGATATAGATGAAACAGGGACCTACACATATATAATTGTATAAAAATTGTGTTGCAGATTAAACTTTTTTCATAAATTTGTATAGATCACAACACTGTCATCAGAGCATGTTGTGATTCATGTCAATGTGTATTTTCAGACCTTTAACCACTTATAAACCCTCAATACATTGTAAACTTGACCATTAGCTGTATAGTTGGTCTGCTCTTTTCCCCTTCTACACCAAACCTCTTTGCAGAAAATAGCCGATATACAAGCTTGCAGCGTGAGATGTTGTGAGCTTGTATATCTGCTATTTTTTGGATAATGTTCCCCTCAGAATAGGGTTGCTATAGGGGTGTCTGACTCTTGTTTTGGCAACGCAAACGTATGTTGGATGGATGGATGAACTTAAATAGAATTTGATCAGCTGCTTGAAACGTCATATTGCAGTACGGCGCATCGACCGTATAGCGCTGCACACGTGTGTGAAAACCTCTCGAGTGTACCTGCCTGAACTAAGCATGCCGGTTAAACATCATTCACGGCAGCCATGTTGCCGTTGCGCATCATACTCGAACAGGGTTGTAAAACCCCAGCTCGGTCTTGCATAACACAATATACCTTTCCTCAACTATGCCTGTAAAGCTCCTAGCATTTATTAGCGTGCATTGTAATGTTTCACAAGCAGGTTCTCACACACGGGTGGACCTGCACGAACCTGTGTGTACTTACTATACTATACAGTGGAAAAACAGCCTTCAGGAATACAGCTGCTCATAGTGTCAATGTATTTATAGTATACTTTTACAGGACTATCATGAAAATAATCCACATACTGCCTATAATTCACGGAGTTTAAGTCCCAATCGAGACGTGCATGGCCACTGTGTCAGGTCAGAGAGTGAAGGAGGATGAGACTGACTGCATGGACACTGTGTCAGGTCAGAGAGTGAAGGAGGATGAGACTGACTGCATGGACACTGTGTCAGGTCAGAGAGTGAAGGAGGATGAGACTGACTTCATGGACACTGTGTCAGGTCAGAGAGTGAAGGAGGATGAGACTGACTGCATGTCCACTGTGTCAGGTCAGAGAGTGAAAGAGGATGAGCCTGCATGGCAGCGCACGCGGACACTGCGGGTGACAATAAACCAAGGCACAGGGCAGAGTGGGAGAAGGCACACGACCTACCCTACAGTACAGTACGTAGACAGTAACACACAATGCACTGACTGCAGTGTGACAGCAGAGCTAACAGTATATTGCAGTAGTTGGTGTCAGCTAGGCTGCACTCTCACTCACAAATCTCGCTGCTGTGTTTGCACATTGTTATGTACTTAACCCAACAAGAGAGTTTTTTTGTCATTAGTCATGTTTTTAAACTCTCCTTGGTGTCTCTCTCTCTCTCTCTCTCTCTCTCTCCCCATAACATCACACAGGTCTATATGCAGAGTAATTTACAACGTGTGCGATCAGGCTAAACAAACAAACGGCAGCGCCCCGACCTTGGTGTCTGTGTACGAGCAGAGATAATAGTACATCCATGTAGGCATTTGACATAGCACAGTGTGAATAAGTATCTATACAGTAAATAGGCAAATAGTGTAAGTAGAAATAAGGAATGCTATAATGACTTGCCTCTAACCAATACAGCGACAGTCTATTTAGGACAAACAAGACCTAATAAAAAACAAAACAATATCCCCTGGATCTGTGCGTATTTATGACTTCCGTTATGAATAGTCCTCTCTCAGGCAGCATGCACGCATGCACGCATGCACGCACGCACGCACGCATGCACGCACGCACGCACGCACGCAGGCACACACACACACACACACACACACACACACACACACCAAACAAATCATATGCGAGAGAGGATGTTACTCACTTTATTTATAATCGTTAAAGACCAAATTCATATTTCCGGGTATGCACATTCGGCACAGCACAGCACAGCACAGCACAGCACAGCATGCTGTGGTATTTATGGTATTAATTAGCAGAGCACGCATGCTGAGCTAACCGTGCTCAACACATCTCCAGACCAGGGTCCGTCAGACATAAAAGCTGCCGGTCAAATTACAGTAGAGCAACTGGCCGTTGATTGACCTTTGACTGAGAAATGTCTGCTGTCTGCGCAGACATGACTATACTGTTGTGTTCCTTCAGTCTGCACAGACATGACTATACTGTTGTGTTCCTTCAGTCTGCACAGACATGACTATACTGTTGTGTTCCTTCAGTCTGCACAGACATGACTATACTGTTGTGTTCAGTCTGCACAGACATGACTATACTGTTGTGTTCAGTCTGCACAGACATGACTATACTGTTGTGTTCCAACTTCCTTCAGTCTGCTCAGACATGACTATACTGTTGTGTTCCTTCAGTCTGCGCAGACATGACTATACTGTTGTGTTCCTTCAGTCTGCACAGACATGACTATACTGTTGTGTTCAGTCTGCGCAGACATGACTATACTGTTGTGTTCCTTCAGTCTGCACAGACATGACTATACTGTTGTGTTCAGTCTGCGCAGACATGACTATACTGTTGTGTTCCTTCAGTCTGCGCAGACATGACTATACTGTTGTGTTCCTTCAGTCTGCGCAGACATGACTATACTGTTGTGTTCCTTCAGTCTGCGCAGACATGACTATACTGTTGTGTTCCTTCAGTCTGCACAGACATGACTATACTGTTGTGTTCAGTCTGCGCAGACATGACTATACTGTTGTGTTCCTTCAGTCTGCACAGACATGACTATACTGTTGTGTTCAGTCTGCGCAGACATGACTATACTGTTGTGTTCCTTCAGTCTGCGCAGACATGACTATACTGTTGTGTTCCTTCAGTCTGCGCAGACATGACTATACTGTTGTGTTCCTTCAGTCTGCGCAGACATGACTATACTGTTGTGTTCCTTCAGTCTGCGCAGACATGACTATACTGTTGTGTTCCTTCAGTCTGCGCAGACATGACTATACTGTTGTGTTCCTTCAGTCTGCGCATACATGACTATACTGTTGTGTTCCTTCAGTCTGCGCAGACATGACTATACTGTTGTGTTCCTTCAGTCTGCGCAGACATGACTATACTGTTGTGTTCCTTCAGTCTGCGCAGACATGACTATACTGTTGTGTTCCTTGACCAACAGGAAACCACCACAGAGATGAGACATGTGCAGTGAGTTTACGTGTGAAATGAGTTTGTATGATTATGAATGAAGTGGTGCTGATGTTATGGTCATATCTTATGACTGACCTTTATCCGTTTGAACCGACTCCCTCTCCTCTGCGTAAGCATACTGATATACTAGAGACCGACCGATGTGGATTCTTGTGACTGATATACCAAACCGATTTCAGAGAGGGGTCAATATTCTATAACCGATATCCATTTTCTTTGTGGATTGTGGAAAGATTTTGCACAGATGCAAAGCTACAGTGATGGTACAGACAGCTGCTTTCAAAACCAATGACTTTATTTAAAACCTGTCTGAGAAAAAGAGTGACACAGACACGATACTGGGAGAGATGGGCCCAAGTAAGTTAAAGTAAGACATCTGCAAGACCTTATAATACAGTATATTTTCAAAAACAAGTACTCCACTAAGCACAAAATGCAACAGAGACACTTTCACTTGACTAGTTGATTAATATTTGACCAGGAGTGTCTGTCTATCTTTACGTCTTGGACTAAATACTTGAGTTGAGTACTTTGTTCGTCGAGCCCTATATTCAAAGTGACTCATCAGTCACCGCCCATAATAACGTCATACTCTCTGGAGTCTGGACCACATTGAGTTGTTTCTGCTGAAGAATAAAGTTATACCCTTTGGGCTACATCGAGTTGTTTCTGCTCAGTAATTCACTGAGAATTGGAACGAGTTGCAGTTGAGCTAATTTGTCACGATTTCCATCCTTGTGAGATTTCCATAAAAGGCACACAGACACACACACAGAGAGAGCGAGAGAGAGAGAGAGAGAGAGAGAGAGAGAGAGAGAGAGAGAGAGAGCGCAGAGATTGACTCCTCCTCGTTCAAATTACACAATCTCTTCTTCGTCAGATTCGTCACTCGGCCTACAGCTTCTCTTTGGGGTGTTAAATGTGGGAAAGAAAACGCTGAAAAGTGCCAAGAGAATAATATAAAGACTCACAGAAGCCTCTGATGATAGCGTGTGTGTGTGTGTGTGCGTGCGTGCGTGCGTGCGTGCGTGCGTGCGTGCGTGCGTGTGTGTGTGTGTGTGCGTGCGTGCGCGCGCGTGCGTGCGTGCGTGCGTGCGTGCGTGCGTGCGTGCGTGCGTGCGTGCGTGCGTGCGTGCGTGTACAGTATGTGTTAGGATGTGAGAGACAGAGAGAGAGAGAGAAGTGCATGTGCACAATGTTTTTACAGTAAAACTTAGCAAGTATCCTATGCTACCAACAGCAAAAGCCCTATTATCGTGGTTTCGTATGCTAAGTAGCAATGTGACATTGTGACGTTAGCATTCCTTTGTGTACACTTGGTTTTATTTCATTTAATTGAGATTTGGTAAAGAGAGAGAGAGAGAGAGAGAGAGAGAGAGAGAGAGAGAGAGAGAGAGAGAGAGAGAGAGAGAGAGAGAGAGAGAGAGACAGAGTATGAGATCTTTGTGAGCTGTTGTGACAGCAGAAGGATGTCTAATGGTACACATACAACCACCTTAAAGACAGACTGACAATCATAAGTGCATTCCTGCACTGTCTACACTGAGGCTGAGTTGACCTCTGACCTCAGTACATACAACCACTGTCTACCAACACTGTCTACACTGAGGCTGAGTTGACCTCTGACCTCTGTACATATATTGTCTACCAACACTGTCTACACTGAGGCTGAGTTGACCTCTGACCTCAGTACATACAACCACTGTCTACCAACACTGTCTACACTGAGGCTGAGTTGACCTCTGACCTCTGTACATATATTGTCTACCAACACTGTCTGCACTGAGGCTGAGTTGACCTCTGACCTCTGTACATACACCCACTGTCTGCACTGAGGCTGAGTTGACCTCTGACCTCTGTACATACACCCACTGTCTGCACTGAGGCTGAGTTGACCTCTGACCTCTGTACATACACCCACTGTCTGCACTGAGGCTGAGTTGACCTCTGACCTCTGTACATACACCCACTGTCTGCACTGAGGCTGAGTTGACCTCTGACCTCTGTACATACACCCACTGTCTGCACTGAGGCTGAGTTGACCTCTGACCTCTGTACATACACCCACTGTCTGCACTGAGGCTGAGTTGACCTCTGACCTCTGTACATACACCCACTGTCTGCACTGAGGCTGAGTTGACCTCTGACCTCTGTACATACACCCACTGTCTACACTGAGGCTGAGTTGACCTCTGTACAGTACAAATACAGCCACTGTACAGCAACAGAGCAGCTTGGAAAAGTGCTGCTATTTGTGCACAAGTTTAAATTATATTTGAAAGACGTGCTGCTATTTGTTTTTAGTGAAAACATTGAAATATCGCCGCCAACTGTTTATCCCAAGCTAACCTCTCCTACGTGTATACTGAACAGTATAACTACATCTGACAGCAAATTCATAATAGCCTGGAAATCTGACGAATCTGCCACAGGAAAATAAAATCCCCCCCATCAGAGCACACCATTCAAAGTGAGTCTTTTTTCTTTTGCTGTGACTTTGAAGTCTGTTTGTAAATTGGAAATAAATCTATCACACCGAATTCCAGACTAATATGTCAATGCCAGGCTAAATCCACAATGCTTGTAGGGTTCTGTAAGTTGTGTAGGCCTACAGCTCTGTTCTATTTCTCTGTTCCCTTTTAAGTGTACAGACATAATTCTGAGAGAGAAAGACGGAGAGGGAGATTGGAAGGGAGGGAGGGGGAGAGAGAGGGAGGGATGAAGGAAGGGAGAGGGAGAGAGAGAGAGAGAGAGAGAGAGAGAGAGAGAGAGAGAGAGAGAGAGAGAGAGAGAGAGAGAGAGAGAGAGAGAGAGAGAGAGAGAGGGACGGAATAAGGGAGGAGGAGAGGGAGGGAGAGAGAGAGTGAGAGAGGGACGGAGGGAGGAAGAGAGGGAGGGATGGAGGGAGAGGTCAGTGGGCCAGAAGTAGTGTTTTCCTCCATGCTGGAAGCAGTCCACGGTATCTCCTCCTGAGAGCAGATAAGTGTGATCACAGCCTGGCCGTACACCACAACAACAACCAATGAGCCAATCCCAAGCCCAGCCCAGATAACAATAATGAGCACCACCAATGTGAACCAAATGTCAGCACGGCATCTCTCTCTCACACACACACACACACACACACACACACACACACACACACACACACACACACACACACACAGCTATCTGCCTTTTAATGGAGCCCTCCTTTTCTCTTTCCCTCCAGCATGTGACCTGGAAATGACACACAAACAATCTGCTTCATACATAACCAAGATACCCCCCCTGCCCCTTTTTCAAAGACCCCACCCCCCAAAACAATCTGCTTCACACATAACCGGGATACCGTCCTCGAAGCCCCCGCCCACACCCCCAGACTTGTGATCCCACTGTGAACAATCTAAAACCATAGTGAGTGTTCTCATCCAGTCATCAAATGAGGGGAAACTCATTCTGTAGAACTCAAGGCTTTCTGAGTCATCCGGGTCTGACTTCATAGTGACTAGTCGTGAGACCATATATCGAATAAGGCTCATTCTTAAGGACCACGGTCCATTCTCTGCTGCATGGCGTGTGTAAGAGGAAAGACATTCTCTCTCTCTGTAAGAGGAAAGGCATTCTCTCTCTCTCTCTGTAAGAGGAAAGACGGAAGCATGAGTTCAATTCCGTTGCTCTCCCCAGGTTGGCGGAGGGTGTGTAGAGCCCAGGATCACATTAGATGATTGACACAGGGGTGAAAAATGGGTTCCAGAAATCGTGGGATTAAAAAAATATATAAAAAGAAAAAAAGAGGAAAGACATTCTCTCTCTCTCTCTGTAAGAGGAATGACGGAAGCATGAGTTCAATTCCGTTGCTCTCCCCAGGTTGGCGGAGGGTGTGTATAGAGCCCAGGATCACATTAGATGATTGACACAGGGGTGAAAAATGGGTTACAAAAATCGTGGGATAAAAAATATATATAAAAAGAAAAAAAGAGGAAAGACATTCTCTCTCTCTCTGTAAGAGGAAATGCATTCTCTCTCTCTGAGCGTGACAGCGCAAAGATAGCGATGATTCACCCGCCACAGGCTTTCACAGACCGCCACTTCCTCACATGAATCCTAAAAGTAATCCTTTGTCGAGCCATGAGGCAGCATGAGGCATGATGCACAGAGGCAGCATGAGGCATGATGCACAGAGGCAGCAGCAGCCATGAGGCAGCATGAGGCATGATGCACAGAGGCAGCAGCAGCCATGAGGCAGCAGGAGCCTCTCTCTCCTGTTCCTGTAGTGTGAGGTATGATGTACTGTACAAGTACACACCCCCAACAGTCATTAAGACACGCGGATCCCTTGACTCCTTCAAAACTGCTCTCAAAGGGCACCTATGCGAACGGCTGCAATTCGAAACTGGCCCCCGTAAAATCTGAATCCGCCGCCCACCCCTTTTTTCCCCTCACTGTATATGTTTCTTTTCTCTTTTGACCTCCTTTATGATGAAGCTCACGACGCATTGTGAGCTTGTAGACCGGCTATTTTCAAATGGCCGATGTGAGTGTGTGACCCAACACTATCACAGAATGACAAGGTTTCCAAAATGTTGGCCGTTGGTTTACTGTCAGAGATATACAGTATGGCGTTAAAGTTGTAAACTGACAACATTTATTGTTGCTGTGAAGTTAAGTTATGAGCCGTGGTCGACACCTCTGACTTTCAGGTGAGAGAGAGGGCACATTGCAGCTTGACCCTTGACCTTTAACCAGCCACGGTGACCTAGCTGTTACATAAGAACAGCCAGCTGAGTGGACTCCTCTCCTGCACGCACACAGCCTCTGGCTGTCTGTCTGACGCTGTGGAGTTCACCACAGCACAGCAGCAGAAACACACTCTGCAAGTCAACATACGTTTAGCTATTATACAGTAGTAGGCTGTATAAATATATAGTAGCATAGTTATTTGTTTATCTGAAAACTCTTAAGAATGTAGAACAGTGGTTCTCGAAAATCACAGCAGTATATCTGCTATTTTAGAACATTTCTTAGGAAACATTTGTTGGTGTTATTTTAGTGGGTTAAATGGTATCAAGTCCTATTAGCTCCCTATGGGCCACCACAGGCCTCCAGGCAGCCATTATGATTGTCAAACACACTTTCCAACCCCAGAGAGACGTTTCTGCCTGAGCTGAACCGACACAAGGAAGTCTTTCATCACAGACATGGAGCCTGCTGACCGCTCTGGGCCGCATGGGGTCCACATATATAAGTAACTCAGTACATTTACTCTGGGACGCAGGGCTCCATTGGACTTGTATTGTATCTTATCGTGTTTCCACGCTGTGATACTGGTAATGCTCATTTGTATACATAAGTAAAAAACATATATTTTCTGTTTGTACTTTGTACTGTTTGATCAGGGCTTGGCTGTTTTTTTGGCCCCGCAGCAGCACGGAGCCTTCTGTGGGATGTCGATGTCGTCTGGGGTTGTCGGCGGTATGGATGTCAGCTAGCGGTATAGCCACATGCTAACACAGAGCCGGTATTGATTTCACCCCATATGTCCGACAGCTAGCGGTATAGCCACATGCTAACACAGAGCCGGTATGGATTTCACCCCTATATGTCCGACAGCTAGCGGTAGCCACATGCTAACAAAGGGCCGACTGTGTCCATGTCTTAGTGGAGGTGACCCTGAGCTAGCTAACATGTGTAGGAAACCTGCGCTGCAGCCTCTCGGGCGGTATCTCCGAGCTGCGGTGATTAGATAGCGCTGATAAGGATGGAGAGAGAGAGACTGCAGCTGCTCTCTGCATGGGAGCTATCAGCACAGCTTCTGTCCTCCGGCTGCATGGTGCCTTGTATCAATGAGGCTACTGTGCTGGCTGTGGATCACAAGATTATGGCTGCGAGGAATATCACTGGGTTGGAGAACTAGTACTCAGAATCTGTTCTTTTTTTACAAACAAGGAGCATTTCACCCATTTACAAACTATCGTCATAATAGAGGGTATGCGGTATGCGCGTGACATCATCATACATGGAATTTATGCGGAAACACCTACTGAGTGGTAAAAAAAAACTTTCTTTATGGCCTTGACAGCTCATACGTACATCCAGGGGCTGGATCCTGGATCATGTTTGGAAAAGTCATATCTGATTGCATTAAATTACATTAAACTCACTTTGCCACTCACTTTGTTACTCGATTTACCGCTCACTTTATGCACGGGCATACTCTCGAAAAAATAATGACGATAGGTTGGTCCTCCTAATGCTCATTATAAGATGGCAGCCATTTCTGTCAAATAATCACAGTGTCTCTCAGAGAATTAAGGGCTGACGGACTGTGGACAGTTCAGAAACTCGCCTACCAGCGTGACATAATCTGTAGGCTTCTGTCGCAGCATGCTAACCTTCCAGGAAGACAACATGGAATCCACGTTGATGATGTCGAAGGTTCATATTGATATGGACAGTGAACAGACAGAAATGCTGTCATGCCTTCTCATATATAGTGAGGACCAATAATATGAAGATTAGGTTGAACATGGGTCAGTGATGGTAACTTTGCGCCGTGAGCATGCAGACTGGCTCGTAGATCTGATATGTTTTGCTATTTGTCTTACGACGAAGTATACAACAGCGTCTTCAGCAATTCCTAACCTAGAAACCTTTCTACCATTCTATAGTTGTGTGCGTGTGTGTGTGTGTGTGTGTGTGTGTGTGTGTGTGTGTGTGTGCACTGTGTGCGTGCGTGTGTGGGTGAAATGCTGATATATACTGCAACACAAAAGGCTGACTCCATATAAACATGGCAAACTGGCCGGCCTATTTAAAAATGGCCCAGTGGTTGTAGGGCTACTGTACGTGCTTTTTTTTTTTTCTCCTCGGGTTCCAAAGAGTGCCCTTTAAGGTGGCTCAGGGCCAAGGCGGGCTCAGGTCTGGAGAGAGAGAGAGAGAGCCAGCTGTGCAGACTGCATCTATTCTATACCCCCACATTTACACCCACCACACACACACACACACACACACACACACACACGCACTTACACCCACCACACAAACACATGCACTCTTTCTGTGGAATTTCCTCTCCCTGCACGCATGGCCCGACCGACCGACGGACGCCCTTGAACATGCAGTGGAGAGAGAGAGAGAGAGAGAGAGAGAGAGAGACATAGGCTACAGTAGAGAGAGACAGAGAAAGAGAGTAATAATAGTATTGCAAAGCGATTCTGACTCAGTGCCAGTTCTTATAATAAAGGGTCAATCCTACAGTTCAAGGGCCTCAAAAAGTAGTTTGTTTCTTGTATGTCTTTATATGCAGTTCCTATTTAAAAAATAAATGTTGGCCTATATACACGGGTGCACACAAGCGGTGCGCCAGCTAGTGCGCATGCGTCGTCAACACGTTTGGTGCGCGGTAGATCAAAGGCAT
>NC_139708.1:40616148-40626148 GCF_964188405.1 Protomyctophum parallelum
GAGACTACTCATTGTGTGTATTCCTGCATCGAGTGATCTCGGTACATAGAAATGGATTTATTGGAGATTCTACATGACTTTCAATTGTACGTAACATTTTGTTTGTATTGAATTGTTCCGACTTTTTGCTTTGGCAATGTAAACGTATGTTTTCTCATGCCAGTAAAGCCCTTTGAATTGAAATGAATTCATTCAAAGCGATTGGTCAATGTTGAGTTGTGGATCCTGAACCCATCTGACCCTGTGTGTGTGGGAGGGTAGGAGGTTCTGCTGGGAACACTACCAATAAATAACCAGGCCTAATGCCGTAATGAGCGTGTGAATGAGACTGTGTGTGTGTGTGTGTGTGTGTGTGTGTGTGTGTGTGTGTGTGTGTGTGTGTGTGTGTGTGCGTGCGTGCGTGCGTGCGTGCGTGCGTGCGTGCGTGCGTGCGTGCGTGCGTGCGTGCGTGCGTGCGTGCGTGCGTGCGTGTGCGTGCGTGCCATTTACATCACATATACTGTGCATGTATACCTATATGGTGTAAAACTTTAAAATGTCAGTGTCCTCTCAGCCAATGCATTAACCATAAAGCAACCATGTGCTCGACGGAGCAAGTAGCCTTGCAGAGCTATGGGACCCACACCCACAGCTTGGTGTACAAGAACACCCTCTGGAAATTACGCTAGTATTTCACAGAGACTTAGCCCAATCCAACCCTTGATGCTGAGTGTCAAGCAGGGAGGCACTGGGTTCCATTTTTAGAGTCTTTGGTATGACCCGGCCGGGGATTGAACCCGACCTCAGAGTCTCAGGGCGGACACTCTAACCACAAGGCCACTGAGCTGGTAGACGTGCTGGTACTGTAGATACAATATGTATAAATAGTAAAAGCTGCTCCTGGATCAATCGGGATAAGACATGGATTGAAAAAAGAGCACTCAAAATATTTAAAAGAGGACAAGAATCTTTGTTAAACCAACATGTTTCGACCTACAGTATACCGGTCTTCATCAGGGATGATCAGCCAATTAGAACCTAGAATGAAAACGACACACGGCTCCGCCGTCCAATAGATGGTGAGACCACACCTTCCGCCATCAACCCCGGGCAGCCAATGGCCTCCTCCTATAGGCACAGAAACAGACGGGGGAACCGGGCCAATAGGAACGTATAGAAACAGACAGGGGTCCATGCAGCCAATAGGAACGCAGCCACGGGCCGCCGCTCGCTGACCCAGAGAGAAATAAAGAGTCATTCATCACCGATGACAGGACCGCCTGTCGCTAACAGTAGCTGGCTCTGTGTGTGTGTGTGTGTGTGTGTGTGTGTGTGTGTGTGTGTGTGTGTGTGTGTGTGTGTGTGTGTGTGTGTGTGTGTGTGTGTGTGTGTGTGTATTGGAGGGGTGGTTGTGAGGAAAAAAGTCACCTGAGGCAAAGAGGAAGAGAGAGTGAGAGAGAGAGAGAGAGAGAGAGAGAGAGAGAGAGAGAGAGATATGGGATGAGAGATGGTTGTCATCGTGACAGATACAGAATGTGAAGAATTGCTACTGAATTACAGTGTAATTATTATTAGTCACATTCCCCAAGAGGACAAACGGATGTAACGTATTATGCAGACATAACGTTGTTTGTTACGCAACCTTTTTACGTTTGAAAATGTTGTGGGGTTTTTTTCCTACTATGAAATTGTTTTTCTAGGCCCAGAATGGGTTAAATGTTCACATGGTCATGTCTCACTCAGCTCTGGTATATAGAGAAACTACACAAGCCTCAACACGTGGTGACTGTACTGTTCACTGTAAGTGTAAGAACTCATTCGGACAGTCTGTCATAGCTCAAGCTAAGAGCTTGTAGGTCTGCTATTTTAGAAAAACCGTGAAAATGTGGCGCAAATTTGGAATATATATTATTTTAGAGCGAATATTTTAAACTCAAATCTCTCGGTTAACTCAACTCATTCAGACAGTGTGTCTTCTCAGTAAAGGGCAGTGTCTTCTCAGTAAAGGACAGTGTGTCTTCTCAGTAAAGGACAGTGTGTCTTCTCAGTAAAGGACAGTGTGTCTTCTCAGTAAAGGACAGTGTGTCTTCTCAGTAAAGGACAGTCTGTCTTCCTAGTAAAGGACAGTCTGTCTTCCTAGTAAAGGACAGTCCGTCTTCTCAGTAAAGGACAGTGTCTTCTCAGTAAAGGACAGTGTCTTCTCAGTAAAGGACAGTCTGTCTTCCTAGTAAAGGACAGTCCGTCTTCTCAGTAAAGGACAGTGTCTTCTCAGTGAAGGACAGTCTGTCTTCTCAGTAAAGGACAGTGTGTCTTCTCAGTAAAGGACAGTGTGTCTTCTCAGTAAAGGACAGTGTGTCTTCTCAGTAAAGGGCAGTGTCTTCTCAGTAAAGGACAGTGTCTTCTCAGTAAAGGACAGTCTGTCTTCCTAGTAAAGGACAGTCTGTCTTCCTAGTAAAGGACAGTCCGTCTTCTCAGTAAAGGACAGTGTCTTCTCAGTAAAGGACAGTGTCTTCTCAGTAAAGGACAGTGTCTTCTCAGTAAAGGACAGTCTGTCTTCTCAGTAAAGGACAGTGTCTTCTCAGTAAAGGACAGTGTCTTCTCAGTAAAGGACAGTGTCTTCTCAGTAAAGGACAGTCTGTCTTAGTTCTCAGTAAAGGACAGGGACAGTGTCTTCTCAGTAAAGGACAGTGTCCTCTCAGTAAAGGACATATATAACATATATATGGGCGACTGATTTCTCTAGGTCGTCCTCAGACGAGCCCTCCATCGTCGTTTCCAGTCATCCCGGTTCTCCATACATCTGGCCAGTTTGTTGGTACTTTGTGCTCCTGCGTCGTTCTTGAGTACATCCATGTCTTTTACCGTGGGACGTCCTCGTGACCGGTGCCCGTGTGTTGGATCCCACAGCGCAAGTTTGCTGGCTGGCAGCTCTTGGTGTCTTTGGCAGTGTCCTGCTAGTCTCATTCTCCTGGCTGCTATTTTCTGGCTCACCCTTGGCATTCCATCATACAGATTTGTGTTGGTAACATGTGTGCTCTTGTTGATGTTGAGTACTGCATGCAACATTCTGGTGTAGCACCCATCGAGAGACTTCTGCAGGGTTGGCTTCAAGGTCCAGCATTGACTGCCGTATAGGAGAACAGACTCTACCGTTGCGTAGAAGAAGCTGAGTTTGGTTTGACAGGGGAGGTTGGAGTTCCATACACTGGCAATGCCGTTTAGGGCCCTCTATGCAAGTGCCTTCCTCACTTTCAGGTCTTGTTCGGTTGAGTTGACCCATGAGCCCAGGTACTTGAAGTCATTGACTTCCTTCAAAGCAGTGCCTTCTGTTGTTGTTAGAGGTGGATGCTCTGATGGGATGTTATAGGTGATAACTTGAGTTTTCTTGGCATTCAGCCGGAGGCCAACCTTGGCACATTCTGATTCCACTCTGGTCAGGAGCTCCTGCGCTTGTTCCACGTGGTCAGAGAGCAGGCTGATGTCGTCCGCGTAGTCCAAGTCTGTCAGGACTATTGTTGGGTGTCGTCTCGCCCTCCTTGGTGTTATGGTGAGGCCAAGGTCCTGCTCTCGTCCATTGATGGCCTTCCTTAACGCGTAGTCCAGGACTATGACGAAGAGGAAGGGAGCTAGGGTGTCCCCTTGCAGTACCCCAGCCACGATGTTAAACTCCTCACTGTTGCCATCTGGAGTCAACACCTTGGCCCTTGTTCCTTTGTACATGGTTTCTATTGCCCGGAGTAAGTTGGGAGGGACACCGTAGGCCTTAAGGATCTTCATCATCGTTCCTCTGTGTATCGAGTCAAATGCTTTTTTGAAGTCGATAAAACACAACACGGCAGTCAGGTTGTTCCTTTTAACCTCCTCAATGATTCTCCGGTTGTAGACCTTTGCGGTGATGCATGTCAGGCTGATTCCTCGGTAGTTGTCTGGCTTCGAGAGGTCCCCAGCCTTAGGCACAGGGATGATGTTGGACAGAGACCAAATGTCAGGCTGCTTGTTGTTTAGCAAGGCGAGGTTACAAAACTGTAGGATGAGGTTGTCAAACCCGCAATTCTTTACCACCTCTGGAGGTATGCCGTCCGGCCCAGCACTTTTGCCCACTCTCAGTGTGGCTTTCGCCCTGGCTAACTCACTGACCGTGAAGTGGCCATCATTGATGTCGAGGTTCTGGAGTAATGGTGGTATGTCTTCCTCCTCTCCCTCAACTGTTGTTCCCAGCAACCTTTGGAAATGGTTGAACCAGGTGTTCACCCTTTCCTCAGGGCTGAGCCCCTCCACCTCCTTGGTCCTCTTCCGTCCAGTCATTTTGTTAATGACCTTCCAGGCCTCACCATACTGCCTCTCACCTTGCGCTTCCTGGACTTTATGCACCCTCTCCATGAGTTCCTCCCCTTTGATCTTGTCGTAGGTTCCGAATAGAAGCAGTTTGGCTTCATTCAGTCGCCCACGTCTCTCCGCAGTTGGCTCTCGCGCAAAGCCAAGCCGTGCTTCCTCCACCCTTCCTCGTGCCGCCACGACCTCCGGGTGCCTGGACTGCAGGGTGGTTCTGGATTTAACCAGAACGGGCACACACAGCCTGGTTGCCTCCTCATTTGCGACAACGAATCGCCTGTATTCATTGTTAGGCTCCTCACCCTCGTCCAGCAGCTGAAAGCGCCTTGTGACCTCCTCTGTGTAGACCCTGGCCTTGCAGGCCAGGGTCTGTTGAGAATGCCTTCCAGTCATAGCGGATTTTAGGGCTTGGCTTGGGGACCCTGAGGCTCAGTCGCACCCTCATGGAGACCACGCGGTGGTCAGAGCCCACAGAGCTGAACGTGCTGTATGACTCAGCGTTCAGGATGGAATTCCTCCACTTTTGCCTCACTAGTATGTAATCCAGTTGTCGTAGCGTACCTGAGGCTCGGTCTTGGAACGTCCATCTCTTGCCTGATCTTTTCCTGAATATGGTGTTCGCTGCCAGTAGCTGGTGTTCCATGAGGAGGGAGGCAAGGTGTGCACCATTGCGGTTGGTAGAGTCATGATATGGGAAGGGCGCGTCCTCTGGTCCGAGCCTTGCGTTGAAGTCCCCCAGGATTGCCAGGAAGTTGTGCGCTGGGACGTCTTGGACCGATGTTGAAAGGTCCTCGTAGAACTTCTCCACCTCCTCCTCAGGTGGTGCAACATTGGTGGGTGAGTACACAACTATGACTGTTGTTACTGGGTTGCCTGAGAACTCTGCGATAAGGATCCTGTCGGTGTGATGGTAAGCCCGACGGAGAGCCTTACGCGCCCGAGAACCCAGCAGTAGCCCTACGCCCCCTGTTGCAGCCTGGGCCTCGTTTCGCCACGCAGATGAAGTGATGAACGTGCATCTCTCCACTCTGCGGTACACGATCCGGTCTTCAGTGTGCACTACTCTGTGTTCCTGGATCCCCAGGATCTCCACTCCCCTTTCCTCAGCACAGTGTGCTAGCTCCACCAGTCTAGCATCTTCTCTTACTGTACATGCGTTGAAGGTTCCCATTAGAAATGGTCTCCGACAACGCAAGAGTGCATTGGACGGGGTGCTGTGATCGGACAGGACCCTCCCTCGCGGGTTTAAGGTCCTGTCGTCATGATGTCCTCCGGGAGGAGGACCAGCACCACCGTCCGCTGCGATGTTCCTGCAGACTCCCGCTGCTGGAAGTATAGGATTTGGGATAACTTTGTACTCCATGGTTGGCTTTACAATGCTAATTAAGGACTGTGGGGCGCAACTCCTCGCAGTCCTGGTTTTACTTCAGAGTGTCCTTCTCCTAGATGGGTTGCCTTGCCTTCCACGGCTATGAGCCCCATCTGCCCATGCTATTTGCCCATAGCTGAGATTTCCCCCACGGGATATAAAGGTATCTATCTATCTATCTATCTATCTATCTATCTATCTATCTATCTATCTATCTATCTATCAGATGCATGCCAGCCTGCCAGGTCATCTGTAGACCTGGCATCCTGTAGTGTTTATAGTTTCAATGTACAGATTATTGAATTTCTTTGGATATTCTACTGTTAGACTGAAGATGTGGGGATATTGGTTTACTTATGAACCTAGACTACTATTTCTACTGTATGTAGCTGTATTATCATGTGGTGTTCTTGCTTATAAATGCCTAAATTGTAAATTGTAATACAGAAGTTGGTCATGTTCTACTTGTACCTAAGGTCATGTTGTACTTGTATGAAAAATAAGTGAGCACTCTGAGCATGCACACACACGCACACACACACACACACACACACACACACACACACACACACACACACACACACACACACACACACACACACACACACACACACACACACACACACACACACACACACACACACAGACATGGTTGTAAGAACACCAAAGTCTTTAATGTAGCAGAGCCATGTGGCCTGGGATCAATCATACACACTATTTACAAACTGCTGAAGCATGCACAATATACAATATGTCCTTGTGTGTGTGTGTGTGTGTGTGTGTGTGTGTGTGTGTGTGTGTGTGTGTGTGTGTGTGTGCGTGGCAATGTGTGCACGTGCACGCCGTGTGTGCGTGCATGCTTTCAGCTGGGTTTGTTTGATCTGATACAATCAATCATTTTCACTATACCTCTTTAAAACTTTTATGGAAATGATTAGTACTTGCATCATTCCCAACTTGCATCGTTCCCGACTCCAGGTGTTATGAAAAACCCTCTATACTCCGAGGGGTATAGAGGGTATATTCCGCCTCCTTTCATGACGACGCCAGGCCCAGGAAATAGTTCCCAATGCATTTTTCCCATAGTGTGGATGTATGGGCTGTCAATCAGATAGGACTTTTCCGTCAAGGCCAGAAAGGTAGAAATGTTTAAGGAAATGTTTGGCCCAGAAGTAAAAGTACAGTACTTACAGTAAGTAAATGTAGTTGTAATTGCTTTACACCACTGCCTGTGTGTACAGTGTGTCACACAGGAATAGCACATGTTTGTGAGCATTTAGTCACGACTACAGCCCTGTATGTCCTTGTCCTTAGTCACCACTACAGCCCTGTATGTCCTTGTCATTAGTCACCACTACAGCCCTGTATGTCCTTGTCTTTAGTCACCACTACAGCCCTGTATGTCCTTGTCTTTAGTCACCACTACAGCCCTGTATGTCCTTGTCCTTTAGACACCACTACAGCCCTGTATGTCCTTGTCTTTAGTCACCACTACAGCCCTGTATGTCCTTGTCCTTTAGTCACCACTACAGCCCTGTATGTCCTTGTCTTTAGTCACCACTACAGCCCTGTATGTCCTTGTCTTTAGTCACCACTACAGCCCTGTATATCCTTGTCCTTTAGTCACCACTACAGCCCTGTATGTCCTTGTCATTAGTCACCACTACAGCCCTGTATGTCCTTGTCCTTTAGACACCACTACAGCCCTGTATGTCCTTGTCTTTAGTCACCACTACAGCCCTGTATGTCCTTGTCCTTTAGACACCACTACAGCCCTGTATGTCCTTGTCCTTAGTCACCACTACAGCCCTGTATGTCCTTGTCCTTTAGACACCACTACAGCCCTGTATGTCCTTGTCTTTAGTCACCACTACAGCCCTGTATGTCCTTGTCCTTAGTCACCACTACAGCCCTGTATGTCCTTGTCCTTTAGACACCACTACAGCCCTGTATGTCCTTGTCCTTAGTCACCACTACAGCCCTGTATGTCCTTGTCCTTAGTCACCACTACAGCCCTGTATGTCCTTGTCCTTTAGACACCACTACAGCCCTGTATGTCCTTGTCCTTAGTCACCACTACAGCCCTGTATGTCCTTGTCCTTTAGTCACCACTACAGCCCTGTATGTCCTTGTCTTTAGTCACCACTACAGCCCTGTATGTCCTTGTCCTTAGTCACCACTACAGCCCTGTATGTCCTTGTCTTTAGTCACCACTACAGCCCTGTATGTCCTTGTCCTTTAGTCACCACTACAGCCCTGTATGTCCTTGTCTTTAGTCACCACTACAGCCCTGTATGTCCTTGTCCTTTAGTCACCACTACAGCCCTGTATGTCCTTGTCCTTAGTCACCACTACAGCCCTGTACGTCCTCGTCCGATGGACAGTGAAAATATCCGCTCCACAAGGAGCAGCATGCAGCTATTGTCGTTCATGTTGAAAATGTTTGTAAATCTTTCGCTCAGGCCAGGATGGAATGTGATTCTGTATCACAATATATGTGTACATATCTGTTCAGTCCCCACTCCCAGACAGCTGCCACTGTGCGTGATCGTCCAGCAGAGGGCGCTGTCGTACCCGCATAGATGAAAGGGTCCATTCAGGACATGCCTGAGTGTAACAGATCTTAACGCAGATACACATGAGGATGGGACACACCCCTCGCCCACACACACACACACACACACACACACACACACACACACACACACACACACACACACACACACACACACACAGCTTCCTCACAGCACTTGCGTCTGGTATTTCTCCACTCCCTGGCACATGTACACATGCACACACACATGCACACACACACACACACACACACACACACACACACACACACAAGTTCATAATCACAGTATTTGCACATGGCATCCATGTGTGCACGTGCACACCTACACAATCGCACGCACACACCCGCACACACGCACACGCACACACACACACACACACACACACACACACACACACACACACACACACACACACACACACACACACACGCTCCCAAGCCCCAGCATGCCCCAGTCTAATCTTATCTCCCATAACAACTGTCACACTGGGAGGCAAGCCATGCTTCTTTATAACATGTATACTGTATATTGAATACTAGTCATGTATTTGTTTTATAACAGCTTCCATTCATTGTTGTAAATATTGTATTTGAAACTGAAGGATGATCAAATAAACTAAACTAAACTAAACTAAACTAAACTAGGTGTATAACGATGTAGTAACTGCATCGAAAAATAGATTTTAATTTCACGAATCGAAGAAATGAAAACAGCAACATGTATCGCATCGTATCGTTTTGCAATGCAAATAATTGGTATTGAATCGTTTTGCTATATGCAAATGACCGATTGTATCAATACTACATTTTTGTTCGTGGTATTTAGCAATTTTTAGAAGAAAAAAGAAAAAGAGGGATTTAACTACTTAGTTTAAAATGCAGGGTCCTCCTCCTCACACTGTACTGTACATGTACAATATAATATGGCTCAGAGGGACAGCTGTGAGCGCTAATGTAGTGGACAGCTGCCTCCAGATCTTGACTCTGAGCCTCTCTCAGAGGAGAGGAGAGGAGAGGAGAGGAGAGGAGAGGAGAGGAGAGGAGAGGAGAGGAGAGGAGAGCAACTCTCCATCATTTAGCTGCATGGGGACCACCTGGAACTCCCTCAAGGGACCACTGGTGGTCCCCGGACCGCTGGTTGAGAGCCCTTGCGTATAAACGTATGCCAGGCGGGCCTGTTGCTATAGGCTATACGGTGCCAGGGAAGCGACAGGTTGTTAATGAATGCCCTGCATGCCTGTTGCTATAGCAGGCTCCTGCCAGGGTAGAGACAGCTTGTGAATGTTGGCAGCGCTTCCACTAGCTCGCCCACCCTGTATGTACGGTACACACTGGACTGTCCTTCCACTAGCTCTCCCACCCTGTACGGTACACACTGGACTGTCCTTCCACTAGCTCTCCCACCCTGTACGGTACACACTGGACTGTCCTTCCACTAGCTCGCCCACCCTGTACGGTACACACTGGACTGTCCTTCCACTAGCTCACTCACCCTGTACCGTACACACAACGAACATCATGGACAACACATACACATAACTTATACACACAACGAACATCATGGACAACACATACACATAACTTATACACACAACGAACATCATGGACAACACATACACATAACTTATACACACAACGAACATCATGGACAACACATACACATAACTTATACACACAACGAACATCATGGACAACACATACACATAACTTATACACACAACGAACATCATGGACAACACATACAC
>NC_139708.1:40628648-40636148 GCF_964188405.1 Protomyctophum parallelum
ATCTAATCAGATAGATAGACCCATGGCATAGTGTGTATAGAGATCTAATCAGATAGATAGACCCATGGCATAGTGTGTTGAGATCTAATCAGATAGACCCATGGCATAGTGTGTAGAGATCTAATCAGATAGACCCATGGCATAGTGTGTAGAGATCTAATCAGATAGATAGACCCATGGCATAGTGTGTAGAGATCTAATCAGATTGACCCATGGCATAGTGTGTAGAGATCTGATTAATCATAGTGTATGTATGTAGTGTGAGGAAAGTGTTTAATTTCGTTTGCTCATGTACAGTATACTTATAACCACACGCCATGATGTCAAATGAGATTTTAATTGTTGCTGTGTGTGTGTGTGTGTGTGTGTGTGTGTACACGTGCACATGCCATAGACACAGCTTAAAGATATTCTACTGTTAGACACATGTTAGGCTCTCAGCTCGCTCGTGTTTCTTGATGACTATATGAATTACCACGTGTTGTTCTTGCTTACTGTAGCTTAAGTCACTCTAAATGCATACACGCACGCACACACACACGCACACACGCACACACACACACACACACACACACACACACACACACACACACACACACACACACACACACACACACACACACACACACACACACACACACACAACACACCCCTCCACCACAGGCCACATGGTAAAGTCCCCTCTGCAGTATAACGTAGATGCACAGCTGCGGTGGGAAACAGCTGGTCTGAACCGGCTGGTTCTCTTCATCTTAATCAAATGCACGCTGGAATTGCACCAACAAAGACATTATAATGGCCAGTTGAGGCCGATGATGTTTGAACACGAGCGACGTGGACTGTGAGATGGTATAATCTCTCTGAGACGACACAACGGGACTCAACGCTATGCAGACTATGGAACTATAGTGCAAACCACTCGATGTGTAAGCACACATGATGACAGGATGGAAGCCAACAGTCCAGGGAATAGAGGCACATCGAGTGGCAAAGCAACATGCAACGTGACTTTAACATTGTTTAATGCAATCAGATAGGACTTTTCTGTTTGGATGCATGGGTTGTCATTAAGGCCCAAGGTATTTTTTTTTGCCACTCATTAGGCATTCCTGCATAACTTACGGTTTTGATGATGATGTCACGCACATATCCTATAGTGTTTTGCTTCATGACCGACATAATGTGTCATAATATACAGAAGAGATACGACAATCACGCAGTCAGGCCAACATTGACATGTTTTTTGCTTTAATATGAAAGACATATTTTTGTCTGCATCCTGCCACTTTACTTGAATTAAGGTGACTTGATTGACTGACATCAAAAAGGACCTTTAGCTCAAACCCACAATGTTCTGGAGAGTGCTGCACAATGACGTCGGTAGCATTTCCCTCCTCTATTTCCCATCCCATGTGTGCCGGCGCTATAGGTACATTTTTCAACACATTTCAGCAATGGGATAATAATGTTTTTGGGCGGGTAATGGGTATAGATCTTGTTGAGCTGGTCATTTTGAAAGTAGCTTGCCAAGTCAGAAAAAGTACGTATGGGCACCCCCTGCAATAGAGCATTCATAGGCCATTTTCTGTCACTGTATAACTCATGTTCAACGTGTTTACAGAACTTTAGATGTGTGTGTCTATGCATGTATATGATGGCATGTCTGTGCTCGAGTCCAGCATGCATGTCCACTGTCATGCACGCACGCACGCACGCACGCACGCACGCACGCACGCACGCACGCTGTTTCGGCCAATCGGCCAGGCTGTATGAATGAGTGTGTGTTCTCTCTCACACATGGGGATGGTGGAATGGTTCGGTCAATAGAGAGAGCAGCTGTCCTTCATCAGAGTTGATTCTCTCCCTCTCTCTCTCTCGCTCTCTCTCTCTCTCTCTCTCTCTCTCTCTCTTCAATTTCAATTCCACTCACACATATTGTTCTACTCAGCGCAGTGTGGTCGTCGCGGCAACCCGCGCCACAACACCAATCACAGTCATCCAGGAAGTAGCAGCAATGCGTGGGCCACCAGTCAGCCCCCCCCCCTCCCCCCCCATCCAATAAAACGTACCGCTTTAAGACGTATATACGGTCGGAGGGACGCTAAAAATAAACGGCCTGCGACAATACGACACACAACACGTTAAAAAAATAGAAAACCAATAAGCCCAGTGAAAGCAGAGCTGCGGGTGTTTTGGCAGCACAGTGTAAGTGCTCACAGCTGGGAGGAATACACATACTGTGTATACTGTACGTCTGTTGGGAAACTAATACCACATATTATTATTTGCTATGGAATCTTGCATTTCCCGTCAGTGTGTTGGTCGGTCACCCCAGGGCAAGCCCCCAGGTCATCGTGACATCACGTGACATCATCAGGGATTGATATCGCTTATGATGTCATTATACTAAATGTGACCTGCTGTCGCAGTTAAGCCCATATATGGAGAACCCCGATGTCATCAATATTGGCCAGCAACTCTACATCTGAACTCAAACCCTTAGATCTCCATATATGGAGCTGACCTTTTCTTGACATTCCATATGTTGATCCTTCCCCATCCATCCTTCCTCTTCGATGTCCCCTTTCTGACTGACACCTGTCCATTCAAACTCTAGACGGGCCCGCCCTAAAGTTATCAGTGCAGCCAGGCAGCCGGCGTTCTCATCAGGCCCACCTGTCCATTCACATGGCTATAACGAATACTGGACTACTCGCCCCGGTGCTTGCCCGTTTTTCCTCCCGGAATTTTCCCCAGTGAGGGGGATAACTTTGTAATATGCTATTGGCTGTTTGTATTCTTTTTGGAAAAATATAAAAAGATACTCCTGTGGAAAGGCTATATTATTTGACTTATATTGAACCTATAAACAATTTAGTATTATTTAGTATATGTAAGGTTTTGCCCCCTCAAATGGTACCTTGTCAGATAATCCCCACATATCCTACAACAACTTCTGTGAACAGACTTCACTGTAGTAGCTTTTCATAAATTATATTTGTACTTAGGCTGTTCTGCTGTCATGAAAGTTTATAGTTAGAGAAATTCAAAGTCCAGCCGTCTGCTGTCCAGCCTCTCCCACCCCTCACTGGGGAAAATTCTGGGAGGAAAACAGAAACGGGGCGAGTAGTCTTGTTACCGCTATAACTACACCAGTGGTCCTAAAACTTTTTCCTGTCAAAATAATGAGGACCCCCAAAATGTCAATATTGATATATATATGTATTTGGTCGTGGACCCCCATCTGAACATAATTTGTGCCAGGGTCCCCCATGAGAGAACATTTGTTAGAAATTCTAAAACGGTTAGTCACAATACTTGATTCTGATTGGCTTGTTGCCATGGTAAATCTCACGATAATCCACAAAGGGTCGGAGACACTCCGCTACGCGTCGTGTCTCACTACGCCTCTCAGCCATTATAAAATACCCGGTAACCTGAGACCTCTTGTGGCTTATTGCTTTATTCTAAATTATTCAAACTTCTTTCCAAGATTTCTCAACATCCTATATTAAAATTGCCTAGAGCACTGGTTCCCAAATGTGGGTCGCAGAGCTATTTGTATGGGTCGTGAGTAAATACACACTATAGCCCTCAATATTGTATTCGTAGGAGGCGAAGACATCAGGGAGCGCTTGTTTTGCCCCACCCACAGGGCCCGACCTACTAGTAGAAGTAGCGCAACCACGAGGTCGGGGCATTCTCACAGCATTCTAATACAGCCAGAAAACCCTATTATGGTAGCTAGCTCCCCTATAGTCTAAGCAATTTACAATTTACCATTTAGGCATTTCGCAGACGCTCTTAATCCAGAGCGATTTACATTAAGCAAGAACAAAAAAGCATGGGAATACATCACATAAAAACATTTATCATGAAACATGCGTAAGCTAAGAAAGTAACAGTGGAATATCTATATAATGAAACTATACATATAAACTATACATCTATACTACTATGCTATACATATGTACTATGACGTGCTATGACTACATACAATGCAATTATAGTGCTGTCTACATAACATGCTATAAGTCTGTATCAAATGCTAAAGTCTACAGAAATGCTATCTAAGGGGTTAGGGTAAGTGCTATGGGCCATGATGGAGTCTGAAAAGGTGGGTTTTCAGACTACGGCAGAAGATTGGGAGTGATGCTGCAGTTCTGACTGCAATGGGAAGTGCATTCCACAGTTTTGGAGCCAGAAGGGAGAAGAGTTTGGGACGTGTGGAGCGTTGTCCCGGCGTTTTTAGTGAGGGTACTTCCAGCTTCCCTGCGTTGGCTGATCTGAGTGCGCGGGAGGGTTTGTAGGGTTCGATCATACTTGCAAGATATGGGGGAGCCATACCTGGTTGCTTTGAATGCCAGCATCAGAGCAACCAAAGGTAAGCAACATGCAATAGTCATCAATGAGACAAATGCGGCTAGCTGACAGGCTAGGCTAGCTGCTAGCCGCGAGGGCTGCTCCATTAGTCATCAATGAGAGGCTAACTGACAGGCTATGCTAGCTGCTAGCCGCGAGGGCTGCTCCATTAGACATCAATGAGAGGCTAGCTGGCAGGCTAGCTGCTAGCGAGGGCTGCTCCATCAGACATCAATTACAGGCTAGCTGACAGGCTATAGGCTAATTGCTATAGTGAGGGCTGCTCCATTAGTCATCAATTACAGGCTAGCTGGCAGGCTAGCTGCTATAGCGAGGGCTGCTGCATTAATCAGGAGCCAGAGTGAGTGTGTTTATTGTCACTATGGCGGCTTGTCGTCAGTCAGCTGACCTGACTGGAATGAATGGAGAGCACCAGTGAGTCACTGCAGGTCTAAGGAGACAGACGGTGTCCATTCATTCACAGTCAGGACAGATTAGATAGATAGATCTAACATCTGGTGTGCAGCAGCTACTGAAAAGCACTTAACCACTTTGGAGCACTGACGCTGAGTGGGTAGAGAGCTAGAGAGAGAGAGAGAGACCCTGCATGGTATGTGTGCATGTTGAAGTGTCCCTGTACAACACACTTTATTAAGCCATTTAGACCTGAGGCTGATTCTTTAAAAAATAAGTCTTCTAAATCCTAAATGTTTTCTGAAAAACCTATTATCTGAAAATATGTGGTTCCAGGCACCCCCCCCCCCCCCCCCCCCCAGAAGCAAATATCTGAAATATATATTATATATGAATATATATCCAAAGATTTGCGCCGCGTTGCCGGCTGCCGCGCGGCATTGCCGCACCGCGTTGCGACGCATTGTGAGCTTGTAGATCTGCTAGTTTCAAATGGCCGAAATGTATAGGGTTGATTGTAATCAAAATTAAAATTGCCAAAGTAACTATAGTAACTAAAGTTTTCAAATTATTGTAGTGAAGTAAAGTACACATTTTGGAACCGAAATGTAGTAGAGTAGAAGTAAAAGTACTGGAAATTGTACAGTACAGTACAAATACCTCAAAGTACTTAAGTAAAAGTACTGTGTTACTTTACACCACCGGCTGAGTCTGACCTCAAGCACGAAGCAATAATGCAAAGTGTTGTACTGTACTGTACTGTACTGTACTGTACTGTACTGTACTGTACTGTACTGTACTGTACTGTACTGTACTGTACTGTACTGTACTGTACTGTACTGTTGTACTGTGGACAGACAGCCAAGATCACCAGACCGTGGAAGATTATCATTAATTTTAGGCATTTATTTGGCAGACACTCCTAGAGAGACTTACAGTACAACTGTGATATCGGAAATAAGCAGAAGAAAATCATGAACTCATAATAATAAACAACCAAAGGTAAATAGTACAAGTAGAGAACAAGTAAACAATGAACATCTGTCTGTTTATAACTCTAAACAACTGAATGCTATGCTTGACTCTCCATCCAAGACGTTGTGTCAGCAGTGCTTGCAGGATCGTCAGAGAGCGACCCCAGCAGAGCCAAACGCAGACGACAGGATCGTCATAGAGCGACCCCAGCAGAGCCAAACGCAGACGACAGGATCGTCATAGAGCGACCCCAGCAGAGCCAAACGCAGACGACAGGATCGTCAGAGAGCGTCCGCAGCAGAGCCAAACGCAGACGACAGGATCGTCAGAGAGCGACCCCAGCAGAGCCAAACGCAGACGACAGGATCGTCAGAGAGCGACCCCAGCAGAGCCAAACGCAGACGACAGGATCGTCAGAGAGCGTCCGCAGCAGAGCCAAACGCAGACGACAAGATCGTCAGAGGAACCATCTGGGCAGTCAGACACACTGTATGAACCATCTGGGCAGTCAGACATACTGTATGAACCATCTGGGCAGTCAGACATACAGTCAGACATACTGTATGAACCATCTGGGCAGTCAGACATACTGTATGAACCATCTGGGCAGTCAGACATACTGTATGAACCATCTGGGCAGTCAGACATACTGTATGAACCATCTGGGCAGTCAGACATACAGTCAGACACACTGTATGAACCATCTGGGCAGTCAGACATACAGTCAGACATACTGTATGAACCATCTGGGCAGTCAGACATACAGTCAGACACACTGTATGAACCATCTGGGCAGAGAAAATAAGGTATAAAAGAAGGTTTCTGTAAAACAGGTGCGAGAGGCCAGCATGAAAGTCCATATATAGACCAGTAGTTTTCAACCAGTGGTCCAGATCTACAAACTTGTGGCGTGGCACCAAGGGCTGCGCTATGAGCTTGTAGATCTGCTATTTTTGAAAAATCTTGAAAATGTGGCGAGAAACATTGAATATATATATATTTTTTTAACAAAAATCTTTGCTTGTAGTTGTGTGTGGGGGGGGGGGGGTCCCTAGAACTACATATTTTCAGATGGGGGTCCGCAGCCAAATACAGATGCTTCTGGCGGTCCTTGACATGAAAAAGTTTGAGAACATACATAGAAAACTGTCATGATTTTAGAAGACATTAGAATCTGGTCTCAGTCCTAAATGGGTTAAGCCCGTTCTACAAGCTCAAAGCGCATAGTTTCCATATTTTAGAAAATGCTTGAATTACGCTTTTTGTTTTTGGACAAAAAATGTCATATCAACGTTTCAGTTTCTCTGAGTCATCCAACCACAACATCCACGTATAGTCAAACGGGATCCATTTAGCCAATGAGAAGCCACGTGGGAGATATGGAGCCGTGTGGTTGGCTGTACTGCATGTGAACTGTTTTCACTGCTGTTGTGAATGCAAATGCACAATACATAACGTCAACATGATGACAGTTTGGAAGAGAGAGAGAGAGAAACCTTTTTTCAGTTTGTCCGTCCCAAAATCTGCACAGAGTCTCTGATCTGTACTGAGTGTCTCTGAGGACTCTGATCTGTACTGAGTGTCTCTGATCTGTACTGAGTGTCTCTGATCTGTACTGAGTGTCTCTGCCGACTCTGATCTGTACTGAGTGTCTCTGACCTCACACTGTACACTGTACACTGTACTGTTACCGGCCTGAGGGGTCCCCCAGGGGTGTGTGCTCGCCCCCCGCTCCTTTTCTGTCACTCT
>NC_139708.1:40638648-40662813 GCF_964188405.1 Protomyctophum parallelum
CGGATCGTGACAAATCATGACAATGAACACAATATTTTGGGCCGATCAAATCATTAGAAAGAAGAAAATAAAGGCAGGAGACAACACTATTTGTTTTGTTTTTCTTCTTATAAATTATTTGATCGGCCCAAAACATAGTGTTCATTGTCATGATTTGTCACGATCCGAGTTGGCTTTGTCCGCGGCGTAACCGTCTTTAAATAAATACTTTAAGAAAAGCCTATGGGCAAAATGCATTGCGATTCATTTCCTGGGCCCCTCGTCGTTCTGAAAGGGGGAGGGACTGCGACGCTCTATAGTGCCTACATGCACAATGAGCGCATTTGAATACACGCAAGCCATCCATGAGTGAGTGAGTGAGTGAGTGAGTTAGTTAGTTAAGTGAGTGAGTCATTGAGTGAGTCATTGACAATAAAAAAGAAGAAATCGCTGTTTTACGAGAGTCCAAAATAGATCGCTGCAGTATTTTATTGTAATCACAATATTAGTCTATAGAAAGTCTGGATTAGATCATGTTTAGCCAGTCGTTCAGCCGTTTGCAGACATCTATAGAGACAGCTGGTCAGGGCACTAAATATCAATGCAGGACGTCATTTAGACAAGTGTGACGTCTTTTATATAAGTGTAAAGCAGTGGATTACTTTTTTTTTTACACAGTGAGTACGGCATAATGTCTCTCTCTCTATGCGAGAGAGAGAGAGAGATTCTCGTGGAATCCGTGTGAACAGTAGTTATCATACCGACCGACACCTCACAGCTCTTTTTCCCCGTGTGTGTGAGCGACATGCATTGAGAACGAACACAGGGGACACAGTCCTGCCTCTGTGAGCCTGGGGGGAGAGAGAGAGAGAGACAGAGAGAGAGAGAGAGAGAGAGAGAGAGAGGCTCTTGAAATAATACGCTAAAGTACAAAGACAATAGTGGACGGAAGAGACAGCCATCTCTATTATCCACAACTGCACTTCCACCAAAATGTTTTTTAAGGCTCGACCAGTCCACCCGGACAGATTGTGGCTGGCCAGTGTGTGTGTGACTGTGTGTGTGTGTGTGTGTCTGTGTGTGTGTGTGTGTGTGTGTGTGTGTGTGTGTGTGTGGGTGTGCGTGTGTACGTGCGTGTGACAGGCACACAATGGACAGTTGGTACAGCGCAAGGCAGCAGTGCACGGTGCACTAAGTACTCGATCCACTCCAGTCTGTATACGTGAGTCAAAGTATAAATACTGTGTGAAGTAGTTCAAATATTACTCAACTAACTACAAGTGAAACTGCTCTGTCCAAAACCAAGTTAAATTGCTGGAGAACTTGCTTTAAATTAGAGATGTCCCGATATTCGGTATCGGAAAAGTATTAGTATCGGCCCATATGTGTCATATCGGGTCATATCGGTATCGGTGAATCGGGACATCCCTATACTATATGAACACATTCATACACACATTATGGACCCCTTCCTTCCAAACAATTTCAAATAAATAGTGAGTAAAAAAGTAAAAAGTGAGTTTTTTTTATTTTTTTATTTTATATAATAAAATTAATATATTCATGTTATTCATATTATTCAAAAAAATATATCTTTTTTTTTCAATTACTTGGGGGACCACTTGCAATATCACCACGGCCACCAGTGGGCCCCGCTCCACAGGTTGAAGGACACTGAGACAGAGGGAGGGACGACCCACAGATAGACTGACAGAGACACACTGAGAGGGCGTGAGAGGATCACAGATAATGGAGAGAGAGAGAGAGAGAGAGAGAGGGAGAGAGAGACAAAGTGGGACAGATAGTGCCTGTTATGACTATCAGTGAAAGCCTCGGCTGACCGACGCGTGTGTGACTGTGTGTGAGAGAGAGAGAGAGAGAGAGAGAGAGAGAGAGAGAGAGAGAGAGAGAGAGAGAGAGAGAGAGAGAGAGAGAGAGAGAGAGAGAGAGACGGCTCGGTGTCTAGGAGGTGTCTGTGGCAGCGCTCAGGAAACCGGGTTTGACCTTTTGACCTTTGCCCCCCCTCGTGCCTCGCCAGGGGAGCGGGGCAGAGGTCAAAAGTCAAGCTGGCCCAGCGTTTGAGCCCTGATAGAGAGATCACACACACCCAGAGCTGTCAGCAGGCATGTACACACACACACACACACACACTCACACACACAGCTGTCAGCATGCACGCAGACAGACAGACACGCACACACACACACACACACACACACACACACACACACACACACACACACACACACACACACACACACACACACACGCTGTGTCAACAGTGGCGCTGTGAGAAATCTTGAGAAGACGTGACAAATCTGGAATACTTTTGAAACAATTTGACAACGCAAACCGGTGTCCGTGGTCCACAAATTATTTTCAAATGGTGGTCCACCACAGAGAGGGTCCTTGGGATACATCACTGAGGATACGTCCCAGGGGATGACCTTGGGATACCTCACTGAGGATACGTCCCAGGTGATGACCTTGAGATACATCACTGAGGATACGTCCCAGGTGATGACCTTGAGATACATCACTGAGGATACGTCCCAGGTGATGACCTTGGGATACCTCACTGAGGATACGTCCCAGGTGATGACCTTGGGATACCTCATTGAGGATACGTCCCAGGTGCTGACCTTGGGATACATCACTGAGGATACGTCCCAGGTGATGACCTTGGGATACATCACTGAGGATACGTCCCAGGTGATGACCTTGAGATACCTCACTGAGGATACGTCCCAGGTGCATCTGTGCGATGTATTTTCATATAGTACAGAGTTTCCCAACCACCGGTCCACGGACCGGGACATGTGCCGCTGGTACGCGAGAAGGGAATCCCAAGTTTTCCCGTTGTATCAAATCCATTTGAAAACACGACTGAGAAGAACGAGAGGACATGCTTTAGACCTTGAGAACTAGTGTGCAGCGGAGTTGCCGTTGTGCATAGAGTGCGACGCTGCGACCCTCAATCACCCGGCCATTGGAATACAAATGCATGCCTTTCAGCCTTTGTATTGTTCGCTAGTCGTCTGGCAGGTATAATGTGTTTCTGCGCGGGGGGGACCTTAACAAGGATTTTCCAAACAGCAGATGAAAGGTTGACTCTGTCCGTTCGAATGAAAATACCAAGGGATTCGTCAGCGGACGTGTCACTGACTGTGATTTATAAATGGCTTCGAGTCTGTGTTACTTCCGTGTTGCATAGCACAACAGTGACATCACTGTCCAATCCTTGGTATCTTTACCGTGTGCTCAGCGGGCAGCAGCAGCGGATCATCAAGAGATCAACAGCTGCAGCCTCTATTTATTACGACCGCGCTAATGAAACAAAACACCACGCGGTGACGGTACCGGATTATTATTTCATGTCAAAACATTCAAGTATCAGAAGATGATGTTGCCCAGGTAAATTAATGGGTCACTCTGCATGTTTAACCCATTCTGACCTGAGATCAGATTAAAAAAAATGTCTATTTTTATCCTGACAGTTTCATTATTAACCCATTCTGACCTGAGATCAGATTAAAAAAAATGTCAGTCGTTCTTCGATTTTTCAAAAATAGCAGACCTACAAGCTCGTAGCGCGCCACTCGGTGGCGCGATATGAGCTTGTAGATCTGCTATTTTTCAATAGCTAAAGCATAATATGATGCCAACACCAAAATGGGTGCCCGTTCAAAATGGGTTAACTTTTCCACATGTCCAAAATCATTTCTGAGAAAGTATATATATATATTTTTAACATACTATCATTGCCGATATAACGCCATTTAGGTCAATGATATAACATTATGTTGTGATATAATAATAATAATATATCAGTGGGTAGCCTATTTTGTGTGTGTGTGTGTGTGTGTGCGTGCGTGCGTGCGTGCGTGCGTGTGCACATGCCTTACATTTCCTGGTGACCTCATAAATAACCTCGTTATCACTGACCACAGGATGGAGTTTGACTCAGCGCTACCAATCTACACCGTCATCACACGCGCACACACACACACACACACACACGCACGCATCCACGCGGGCATGCACGTGCACACACACACACACACACACACACACACACACACACACACACACACACACACACACTCACGCACGGATGATTCATGCTTTTGTGTCTGTCTGTATGTGTGTCAAAGTATTACATTTCCCTGGTCCTCAACAGACACGTACAGTAAAAGGATGTTGGATATGGTTTATCGATTACATTTTCCCATGCTTTACAGATTTATGGATTACAGAAGTTAAGCCTTTGCATCCAACTGTAAAGTCTTTACAGGTGTGTATGCAAAGGCTCAACTTCTGTCATTTAGACGCTATAGTCCCTCCTATGTCCAGCTTTGAGTTTGTGTAAACACAAACGTTGAAGACAAAAGGGACGCAGATTGTGATTGACAAAAGATGTAGTGTAATATCTTTGTATTTTTCCCCCCTGCTGCTTATTATATTTTGTTGTCTATGTAAATGTCTTCTGCTGTATATTTAGCTGTTTGTCTATTATGTAAAGGCGTTTGTAATGCAAATTTGAAAGGTGCTATATAAATAAAGTTGTATTAGTAAGAGTACAATATTTGACTCTGAGAGTGAGATGTAGTGGAGTAGAAGTAAAAGTATACAACATTGGAAATACTTCAGTAAAGTAAAACTACCAAACATTAATACTTAAGTACAGTACTTGAGTACACTGTGCGTGTGTGCGTGTGCGTGTGCGTGTGCGTGTGCGTGTGTGTGTGTGTGTGTGTGTGTGTGTGTGTGTGTGTGTGCGTGTGTTTGAGGAGAGAGAAATGCACACCCTGTGGGGACAGCATGTGTGTCAGGGGAGGTCTGCTGATAAGCTGTGCCTTATCCTCAGCCCTGAGCACTTCCCATAGACCTGTGTGTGTGTGTGTGTGTGTGTGTGTGTGTGTGTGTGTGTGTGTGTGTGTGTGTGTGTGTGTGTGTGTGTGTGTGTGTGTGTGTCTGTGTGTGTGTGTGTGTGTGTGTGTGTGTGTGTGTGTGTGCGTGCGTGCGTGCGTGCGTGCGTGCGTGCGTGTGTGTGTATGTGAACCTGTTAACCCCTACAGCACAGTGTACGTGATAACAACTCATCCAGATCTACTAGGCTATATTTTCATTACTTTAGGACAGCGATTTCAATTCTTTTCATATCAAGGTCCATTATTTATTGGGGCGTTTGAGCCACGGACCACCATTGGACAGGACGCACACGCAGTTTAGACACACCAACGGACCGACATGTGGAAACTGCGGTGGAACATGCGCTGCTCCGTGCTTGAGGTAAGGGTTAGGTTAGGGTTTAAAAATGACCAGCTCAACAAGATCTAATGACCAAAATAACTATTATCCCTTTGCTGGAAATAGTTACATAATGCACTTGGAACAGGAACTATAGAGAGGAGAAATGGAAGCGGTAGGTTTTCTTGTATATAATTTGGAATCTGTAGGTTCTCTTTTATATAACTTGACGTTTGTGTGCAACACTCTTGTGGGTTTGAGCTGACAGGCCCTTTTTTATCAATCAATAATATCAATCAAGGCCCAGGCCGTAGCGTAACGGTCTGGGCACCGGACTGGTAATCCAGTCGCAGTGTGCCGCGGGTTCGACTCCCGGACCCGACACGGCCTTTACTGCATGTCATCCCCCATCTCTCTCCCGTTTCCTGTCAGCCTACTGTCTGTCCCTTCAAAAATCAATAAAAGGCGAAAGCCGCAAAAAACATATCTTAAAAAAAATAAAAATAATAATAATATCAATCAATCAAGTCACCTTAATTCAAGTGATAGCTATATTTTAGGGAGATGTCATGTGATCTACCTGCACAGCCTTTGTGATCTACTGGTAGATCACGATCTACCTATCGGTCACCCCTGGTCCAAACTTAAGCCTGTACCCCCATGTGATGATATTTAGCCTGGTCCAAACTAAAGCCTGTACCCCCATGTGATGATATTTAGCCTGGTCCAAACTAAAGCCTGTACCCCCATGTGATGATATTTAGCCTGGTCCAAACTAAAGCCTGTACCCCCATGTGATGATATTTAGCCTGGTCCAAACTAAAGCCTGTACCCCCATGTGATGATATTTAGCCTGGTCCAAACTAAAGCCTGTACCCCCATGTGATGATATTTAGCCTGGTCCAAACTAAAGCCTGTACCCCCATGTGATGATATTTAGCCTGGTCCAAACTAAAGCCTGTACCCCCATGTGATGATATTTAGCCTTGCAGAACCAAAACGTACAATATGTTGTTATCGTTGGATAAGATGATGTCCACAATTCCATTCTGCAAGTTGGTACCATTAGGAGAGATAACAGGCAAACATCAAAATAACAATTATTTGTGTGTAGACTTTTTGTAAATGTTGCAGATGCTTAACGATCATTTAAGTCTAGCCAGCGTAAAATGAACATTTTCCAAAAATGAGCAGAAATAGCAGATCTGTAAGAATGTAGAGCTCTGCTATTTATAAGCTATTTTCGTTTTTTGTAACAGTACTTTCTTTGTAAGCTTAAGTTATTTGTCATATTTGCCCTGTGCAATTTGTGATTACGAAGCCTAAAAACAAACAAACAGAAATGAAAGTAGTGTGCAGATACAGTATGTTCCAATGTTCAACGTAATAATGTAAGTGTAGTGTGCAGATACAGTATGTTCCAATGTTCAGTGTAGTGTGCAGATATGTTCCAATGTTCAGTGTAGTGTGCAGATATGTTCCAATGTTCAGTGTAGTGTGCAGATATGTTCCAACGCCAAAAACACCATTCAGTCGTTAATCGCAATTATATTGTGTGACAGTTAATGGTCAACTTAAATGTGAAATAGAGGGTATGCGTGTGACATCATCATCATGCAGGAACGCCTGCTGAGTGACAAAAAACTACTTTCTGGCCTTGACAACCAATACATCCACACAGAAAAGTCCTATCTGATTGCATTAAACAACGTTAAACGACATTAAACTCACTTTACCACTCGGTTTTCCACTGGATTTCCCATTCACTTTATGCATGTGCAAACCCTCTATTGAGAAAGCTCTCTTTGTGTGTGTGTGTGTGTGTGTGTGTGTGTGTGTGTGTGTGTGTGTGTGTGTGTGTGTGTGTGTGTGTGTGTGTGTGTGTGCACGGGCCTGCCTGGCTTGTTTCGTATCAGCCGGTCTCATCGCCTGTCAGATTCCTGCTGCATGACTGAACATCCTGCAATGACACTCTGTGTGTGTGTGTGTGTGTGTGTGTGTGTGTGTGCGCGTGCGTGCGTGCATGCGTGCATGCGTGTGTGCGTGCGTGTGCGTGCTGATGCTGCAGAAGGCGTTTACTCTTCCCAGTGTGAGGAGATGCTTTAGTGGTGACACACGGTACAGAAATACTCAAGTACACACACACACACACACGCGCACGCGCGTGCGAACACACACGGACACACACATAATAATTAGCTCGTTGCCTGTTGTGTTCCCTATTTTATGCGAGGGGTAATTGACGGGTCGGCGGTCATTATGGAGAGATAAATCCCGACAGGATGATTAGACACCGAGTCGACGACGCGGAGCGGAGACGCCTCAGGCCGTCCGCACGCCGCAACACGAGGTCACCTCGGGGGAGAAAAGTGTCGATCAAACAGAAACAATTTTCGTTCACTACGAAAACATTCTCGAGAGCAATGTTTAGTTAAATGACATGGTGTGTTTGATTACATCATGGCTGTCTTGTCATGTTGGATACGGCATAACATTCAAGCAGTGCAGCCAGGTGCTCTGAGGCTTTGATTAGGCGGCGGTCTGTATATACTGTATGTCAACGTTTTAACCCATTCTGACCTGAGATCAGATTCTAAAAGTGTCTTCGATTTTTCAAAAATAGCAGACCTACAAGCTCGTATCGCGCCACTCGGTGGCGCGATATGAGCTTGTAGATCTGCTATTTTTAAATAGCTAAAGCATAACATGATGCTAACACCAAAATGGGTGCCCGGTCAGAATGGGTTAAAACAGATCTTCTGCTACTTTTGATACTTTTGACACTTGTGTGAGATGTGATGTGTGATCAAGTAGGTATTCATTTAATTCATTCATAGATGACGTCTTATGTTGTCACCTAGTGCCCTAAACCAGTGGTTCCCAAAGTGGGTCCATTTGACGGGTCCATTTGGTTCCATCTGTACACTCTCTGAGTTAAATTAAGTTTGATATTACAAGAGCCACGGATTGTGTGGCCTTGGTCTTGCCCTAATGGGTCTGATCGAGGGTAGCTACTGGGACGTAAGTCTGGACTTGATCACCCCGGCTGGGTCACCCGAGTGAGGGGTATGATGTTCGAGAAACCCGAAACCCGATGACCTTGGGATACATCACTGAGGATACGTCCCAGGTGATGACCTCGGGATACATCACTGAGGATACGTCCCAGGTGATGACCTTGGGATACATCACTGAGGATACGTCCCAGGTGATGACCTCGGGATACATCACTGAGGATACGTCCCAGGTGATGACCTCGGGATACATCACTGAGGATACGTCCCAGGTGATGACCTCGGGATACATCACTGAGGATACGTCCCAGGTGATGACCTCGGGATACATCACTGAGGATACGTCCCAGGTGATGACCTCGGGATACATCACTGAGGATACGTCCCAGGTGATGACCTCGGGATACATCACTGAGGATACGTCCCAGGTGATGACCTCGGGATACATCACTGAGGATACATCCCAGGTGATGACCTCGGGATACATCACTGAGGATACGTCCCAGGTGATGACCTCAGGATACATCACTGAGGATACGTCCCAGGTGATGACCTCAGGATACATCACTGAGGATACGTCCCAGGTGATGACCTCAGGATACATCACTGAGGATACGTCCCAGGTGATGACCTCGGGATACATCACTGAGGATACATCCCAGGTGATGACCTCGGGATACATCACTGAGGATACGTCCCAGGTGATGACCTCAGGATACATCACTGAGGATACGTCCCAGGTGATGACCTCAGGATACATCACTGAGGATACGTCCCAGGTGATGACCTCAGGATACATCACTGAGGATACGTCCCAGGTGATGACCTCAGGATACATCACTGATGATACGTCCCAGGTGATGACCTCGGGATACATCACTGAGGATACGTCCCAGGTGATGACCTCGGGATACATCACTGAGGATACGTCCCAGGTGATGACCTTGGGATACCTCACTGAGGATACGTCCCAGGTGATGACCTTGGGATACCTCACTGAGGATACGTCCCAGGTGATGACCTTGGGATACATCACTGAGGATACGTCCCAGGTGATGACCTTGGGATACATCACTGAGGATACGTCCCAGGTGCATCCATGCCATGTTTTTGAGTTATAGTATTGGGGTCCCAGAGATAGAAATAGGGGGCCGTAGTCTAATTCAGGTCAAACCGGGGGGCCCTAGAGCCGTAACAATCTTCTTAATTTTTTTTAATGATTTATACTTTATTCATTTTCTTGTTTTTTTATGTAAAGACATTGACACAGACCCAATTCCAGACATCGAGTTCTCCAAGTGTCTTGGCATGTATTTTCAAATGGGCGGTCCGCAGGCTAATGAGTATCATTTTGGGGGGTCCCTGAAGTGAAACAAAATATTTACTTCATAAGTGCTCTAAACGAACACTAAAGTCCACAGACTTGGCTGACTATGAAGTGCTCTCTAAAGTACTATATCCTCAAAGTCCATAGACTTGGCTGGCAAACGATTCAAATATCCCATAGACTTGGATGCCTTATGACATGACTTTCAAAAGCCAAGCATTCCTCAAAAACACAAAGGGTTCGAATATTGATATGAGAGGTCTGTGCCCGACAGCACAAGGATATACATTTAAAAGTGTTAAAGTTGTGTATCAAAGTGCACACAGTCTCCACAACCACAACCACAACAACATAAGTGTGGATGTTCACATAATTATCGTCATGAAGTTATAGTGCTTGATGTGGGTTTAGCATTTTGGCCTCCAGTATACTCCACTCCCTGTCTGGACGTGTTGGAGGTTTTGATTTGATTCGGACCGGTGCCTTTTGATCTCGTTTGTTTTGATACTCTGGGTTAAGGGGGATTTTCGGGGCAACTCTCCTCTCCGCCTGCCTGCCTGGTTGGCAGGTTGGCTTTGATTGGGACTGATGTGTCGGTACGACTGCGTGGCTTTCCAGTAAAGACTTGCCTTTCTCTAACTTCACACCTTGCTGTCCTCCTGAATCCTCCCTCTGTGCTCGTGTCTCTGATCTGAGTCTGAACATCCATCCATACATCCATCTTCAACCGCTTATCCGTAGTCAGGTCGCGGGGGGCAGCAGCTCCACCAGAGTGCTCCAGACTTCCCTCTCCAGAGCAACATTAGTGACTTCCTCCTGGGGGATTCCGAGACGTTCCAAGGCCAGTGAGTCGATGTGTTTCCTCCAACTGCGCCTTGGTCTGCCCCTGGGTCTCCTCCCAGTGGGACGTGGCTCGAGGACCTCCCTAGGGAGACGCCCGAGAGGCATCCTAACCAGATGCCCGAATCACCTAAGCTGGCTCCTTGCCTCCTTTCCAGGCGAAGGAGCAGCGGTTCTACTCTGAGTCTCTCTCGTGTGACTGAACTTCTCACCCTATCTCTAAGGGAGATGCCAGCCACCTGTCGAAGAAAACTCATTTCGGCCGCTTGTATTCTTTCAGTCATGACCCACACTTCATGACCAGTAGGAACGAAGATTGCTCGGTAGACAGAGAGCTTTGCCTTCTAGCTCAACCCAGATGGGTGGCAGTGACACTGGAGTGTTTAAATCTGAAAAGAGTCACACAAACCCATGCGTTGCGCACACACACGTTTGTATTAGTATACTCGCGAGGACATCAACATGAATGACCATGAAACTCCGTCCAACCGTTTGGACCCAAGGAGTGGCATGGTGACCCTTTGGACCCAAGGAGTGGCATGGTGACCCTTTGGACCCAAGGAGTGGCATGGTGACCCTTTGGTGTGATTAGGGCTTAAGGCTATATTAGAAAAGCATGTGATATCCGATAATGTTGTTGCATACCACGCAATAACGATATGATTGACATACAAAAGAATAAAATACAATAAACATCCAGTATATAGTTTAATGTCTTCTTGCTTCAGGTTAAGTTTAGCAAACAAAACACATATTAACCCACTAATGGCCAAGTTGCCAACCTTAATAACATCTTATTGTGCCTTAGGCCAGCTTTGGCTGACTTTTTGAATGACAATAGAATAATGTGCGATATGACCACAATGTCACGAAATATCTCATTTTAAAGCTGCACATCTCTAGTTTACACCGAAAAACTAAATATGTTCCTAGCATGTTCCTTCGTTTACTTATAAGCACTTTAGTACACCTTGGTTTGACTTATCACTGAAACCAAGGTCTACTAAAAAGCTTATAAGTAAACGATGGAACAAGCTATAATCATAATTATTTTTTCATTGTAAAGTAGTGACTTGGAGCTATAAAATGAGACATTTCGTGACATTGTGGTCATATCTCACATTTTTCGATTGCCATTCAAAAAGTCGCCAAATCTGGCCAATGCTGGCCAATGCCCCATTTCTTAATTCGTCATTTTAATGCAATAAGAGGGATCAGCGATCTAAATACAATACATTAAGTTTTACTTTCGATTTCAAAGTAATACCCAAAAGTTCCACTTGATGGCAGGAACGTTCCATTATTCTGATTTTGACAAAAGTGTTAAATCTGGCTAAATCACTTCCTGTCAAACGAGGTAAACAAAGGAAGCTAATTTGACCCCTAGCTTATAGCTTGTCCGTCCGGATTGCTAAACTAACATTAGCTTTGTCATAACTTAGTCAGATTAAGCTTAAAAACGGCCAGGAACATCCCAAAATATCACATTTTTTGCCGCGGATCACATAGAGACGGCGCGCGTGCACGATAGTGCACGATCGCGCGGGTTTCGGCCGGTTTTTGGTAGATTACATCAAAATAATTTAAAAAATGTCAAACAATTGCAATATTTTGTTATAAAAAGACGTACTGACAGGGCAGTACGTCTACTACGCAGATAACGTCATTGGCTTGGAGGGATTTGTTGATTTACTACGTCAATTAACATGGCAGTCTATGGGCTTGACGTAGCCTTGGCCATCAAGGAGTTAATCCACTATGAAAAACAAATATCTAGCGGCCTAACAAAAGGATTCTGAACATGGTGGGCCCTATTGTAAACAAGTGTAATACTTTATAGAGTTGTCCACAGTTAACAGTTTTGTTTTGAGTTGTGCTTGAAATGTACTGTAATTCTCCAATCTGTTAATACATTTCATCAATCAATCAACTCATTATTGCACATAGCCTAAATGCAATAATAATATCAGGCCTGCTGACATTCAGGATTTGGGGAAAATCCAGTATATAGTTTGAATGTCTTCTTGCTTCAGGTTACGTTTAGCAAACTAACGTCTATCTATCTATATCTAGCCTGAACAAAGGCAATATAATGCCTCTGAACTTTGACTTTTAGTTGCATTATTGCACACATGCCTATGAATGCAATAATAATATCAGACCAGCTGCCATTCAGGATGGAAAATAAAACCGTCCTTTTGGATTTGGGGAGCAGTATACATAAACAGAAAACATTCAGTTGAGAGAGTAGGAGGATGAGGAGGAGGAGGAGGAGGAGCTGTGCTCAACGTGATTTATAACTTGGATCTCCACTCCACAGTGCTTTGCCGACAGGATTGCTCAATTGGCAAATAGACATAATATTATGGCAGTTATTTACCTTGATGAACGGCTCTTGATACAGTATGTACAGTACACCTCGCATGATGATACCTCAATGAAGGTATACAGATATATTCCTTATGTCTTTTCATCCCACAATTTTGCAACCCATTTTTTTCACCCAGTGACAATTATCTAATGTAATCCTGGGCGCTACAACACTTCCTCTGCCAACCTGAGGAGAGCAACAGACTCACCTCATGCTTCCTTCTATGCATGAGGAGTCCAAGCCGCTTCTTTTCACTTGAAAGGGGAGATTTCCCCCCCCCGGCCGGACGTAGCGCGTGGAAGGAACACGTTATTCCAGCCAGTTCCTTTCCCCTCCATCAGCGACATTCAATATATCTTGCATATTGCAGGTAGCTGCTGCAACGCAATGCCAGTTTGTAGATCGTCAATTCTCCGGTGTGCGTCAACACACCTGCACGCATCCAGCCATAAATCAGACATAACTCTAACCTCTAAAGCACCAAACAACCATGTTTCTCTTGTAAGGACAGGGAACATATTCCTCAATAATGTGTGTATTTCTCAAATTATTACTATACTTGCGGGGACGATAAGGCCCTACCATTATAGTCATATAAGCAGTAAGCACACACGCACACACGCACGAACACGCACGCGCGCGCACACACACACACACACACACACACACACACACACACACACACACACACACACATCACACACTGTACATAAACACAGAGCCCAGACATGGAGGACGTACTGTATAGTCATTCACAAACACGCACGGCTCAGTGTACACAGAAACACCGCCGCTCTCTCATTTAATTCTGTCAAAAACACACACACACACACACACACACACATGCCTCCATTTCTCTTCCCCTGTCATTATATCTGTGTGTGCGTGTGTGTGTGTGTGTGTGTGTGTGTGTGTGTGTGTGTGTGTGTGTGTGTGTGTGTGTGTGTGTGTGTGTGTGTGTGTGTGTGTGTGTGTGTGTGTGTGTGTGTGTCATCTGTTATCAGCTGTTATCTGCACAGCACAGGAAACGTCTCTGGCCTGGCCATGATTGGAGGTCAGTGACTCATGCCTTACGTAACACCTCTACAGGTACGGCGTACAGAGGTTCATTCAACCCAACCCCGGAGGCTGATTCTACAAAACGTCTTCTAAATCTACGATCAGTGGTGCTCAGACAGACCTTTTCAGGTCAAGAACCACTCAAATTATATTGTATCTGGTCGCCGACCCGCATCGCAAAATATAGCCTCGGCCCCAGCCTTACTCATCTGCCAAGAAGAGAAAAGCCCATCACAACACTTGTTTCATTCACGGAGAATGTAAACTGATTTGTAAAGCGTCAACGTCATTTCCTTGAGCGGTACTTCCGCCAAAATAATGGTTGAAAGTGGTTAAATGCTAATGGTCACAGATAATGGTTAAAAGTGGTTAAATGCTAATGGGTACATAATGGTTAAAAGTGGTTAAATGCTAATGGACACACATAATGGTTAAAAGTAGTTAAATGCTAATGGACACACATAATGGTTAAAAGTAGTTAAATGCTAATGGTCACAGATAATGGTTAAAAGTGGTTAAATGCTAATGGGTACATAATGGTTAAAAGTGGTTAAATGCTAATGGACACATAATGGTTAAAAGTGGTTAAATGCTAATGGACACATAATGGTTAAAAGTGGTTAAATGCTAATAGCCACATAATGGTTAAAAGTGGTTAAATGCTAATAGGAACAGATAATGGTTAAAAGTGGTTAAATGCTAATGGATACATAATGGTTAAAAGTGGTTAAATGCTAATAGCCACATAATGGTTAAAAGTGGTTAAATGCTAATAGGAACAGATAATGGTTAAAAGTGGTTAAATGCTAATGGATACATAATGGTTAAAAGTGGTTAAATGCTAATAGCCACATAATGGTTAAAAGTGGTTAAATGCTAATAGGAACAGATAATGGTTAAAAGTGGTTAAATGCTAATGGATACATAATGGTTAAAAGTGGTTAAATGCTAATAGCCACATAATGGTTAAAAGTGGTTAAATGCTAATAGGAACAGATAATGGTTAAAAGTGGTTAAATGCTAATGGGTACATAATGGTTAAAAGTGGTTAAATGCTAATGAAAACAGATAATGGTTAAAAGTGGTTAAATGCTAATGGACACATAATGGTTAAAAGTGGTTAAATGCTAATGGACACACATAATGGTTAAAAGTGGTTAAATGCTAATGGACACATAATGGTTAAAAGTGGTTAAATGCTAATGGATACATAATGGTTAAAAGTGGTTAAATGCTAATGGACACATAATGGTTAAAAGTGGTTAAATGCTAATGGTCACAGATGGACAGGACAGGCTTCATCACACAAGCCTCGTCCTGCACGATACTACACAGTAATGGATGGATGGTAGGCGGAGAGATGGAGTGTACAGGTACTTATGGAGGGATGGAGTGTACAGGTACGTATGGATGGATGTATGGATGGATGTACAGGTACTTACTAGGACTGGTGACACTAGAAGCCTCTCTCTCTGCTCTCCTCAGACGCCCACTGGTGGACCTGGCTATACCTGGAGAGAGAGAGAGAGAGAGAGAGAGAGAGAGAGAGAGAGAGAGAGAGAGAGAGAGAATAGCATTAACACCTGCTTGGCTAAACCTAGTAAGTAGAATGCAGTGCCTCAAAGACAAACAATACAATTTGCAATTTAGGCATTCAGCAGACGCTCTTAATCCGACTTGCATTAAGCAAGAACAGATAGAAAGCATGGCGATACATCACATACATAAAATACAATGCTATCTAAGTCTACAAAAAGTGCTATCTATGTTACATAAGTTGATAGTAATAAGTTGTTAGATGTCACATGTATACAGGTGTAAAGAAGCGGTTGAATACATCTTTTGCTGTTTTCAGAAGGGGATCATTCGAAGAAAGAAAGAGATCCCACACATCACACTGTCTGGAACTTTATTTAACTTAATTTAGCGCTAATATCCGAAAATAATCTATAATAGATTGTATATTGAAAAGAAACACCAATATGTGATGCCAGGTCGATAATGACTTGGCATCTGTCTACATAACATGCTATCTAAATTACATTTCAAAAGTTGTGTATAGCAGTGGCTCTCAGTCTCAGCCCGATGGCCTCAAAAGTCTAATATCTCTCCCAGTCTATAGGGATATCCCTTTGGTCTAGTGGTTAAGATGTTGGACTTTCACGCTGGAAACCTGAGTTCGAATCCCGGGCGTTACATTTGCATAAGAGTGCTAAACGGGCCGAGGAGGAGTCTGAAAAGGTCAGTCTTCACTGACTATGGCAGAAGATTAGGAGTGAGTCTGAAGTTGTAACTGCAACAGAGAGTGTGTGTGTGTGTGTGTGTGTGTGTGTGTGTGTGTGTGTGTGTGTGTGTGTGTGTGTGTGTGTGTGTGTGTGTGTGTGTGTGTGTGTGTGTGTGTGTGGCTTTGTGGTCAGCACTGCAGTATTAATTTCTAGAAGGGGTCAACTTACTCACTGACCACAAGATGGACTCACTGCATCAGGAACAACACACAGAGAATCAGTGACATTAAGAGAGAACGAAAATAAGTTTGTGTGTGTGCGAGACAACGTGACTTTGTCACTTCATTCACATAAGAGAGGAGACAGACAGACAGACAGACAGACAGAGATATGAATCAGCCCTAGATGTTAACTCCACCTACAATACTATATAAACTGCCTGCTACTGCTTACTATGTAGGCATTTAGCAGACAAGAGTGAGATCAGAATTGGCTACTATAGTCACACAAAGTAGAGTGCAAAGAAAAGAGTGCCTTTATTAGACTTATAGAATGTAGTTTAGCCTTGGAGCAAAGCTGACGTTTTGGCCTAAGGGTGGCGCCAGAGGGGTCTGGGGTCACTCAAATGTTACGTGTTTATCCTCCGAATAGGAATGAATATTCATGACTGAATGAATGAATGAATGAACGAATGAATGCATTTTGTAAAACATATTTTTTTATATTACTCCTCCATATTTGTACAAAAATCCCACAAATTGTTACACACTATCTCTATAGTCATGTGTTCAAGACGGATCTGTCCAATATTTCATAGTCCATCCTAATTGGGTAACATTGGCTTTCAAAGTTTGCAGGATTGGCCCGTTTTGAACAAAAAGCCTCAAATCATGAACGCAGCATGCAATGTACGTGAAATCTTTCACAGACTTTCCTACTAGGCTGAGGAATATATCCCACCCTTTTCACATTGTCCTATTATAGCGCCACCAGGAGGCCAAAATCTAACCTGCCCTGGTGGAGACCTGTGCCCGAGGGGCACTTTTTCTAGTTATTTTTCTGGCCATCTACTACAAATAGGCTACTATTAACATTGATTGAGTGACTGCAGTGGTTTCTTCCAGCTGTGAAATGTCCCTTTAACCCATTTTGGACTGAGGTTGATTAAAAACAATGTTTCTATGTCAGTGGTGCTCAACCTTTTTCATGTCAAGGACTCCCAGAATGATCTGCATTTGGCCGCGGGAATCAAAGATCTGAGTTAAAAACGTTCGCTCTGAAAGAATATATATTCAAAGATTTGCACCACATTTTCACGATTTTTCAAAAATAGCAGACCTACAAGATCATGAGCTTGTAGATCTGCTATTTTTCAACAGCTAAAGTATAACATAATGCTTAAAACACCAAAAGGGGTTCCCGCCCCAAAGCGGGTTAAGGGTGGCGCTATAGAGGAAAGGCCACAGTGACGCGGTGCACCAATCCAGACGTCACCAGTTTAATCCAGTTTAATCAGTTCAATAGTTACTATACTGAGCCACATTTAAAGGTATATTCAGTGATTTCACTAAAAAAACCTTAGGTTTCGTTTTTGGCTGTGGGACCCAGCCTTTCGTCCAATCAGGATAGAGAGTCAAAAACGAAACCTAAGGTTTTTTGACCCCCAGGGGTTAACTGGGGACAGGGAGGAACTCCTCATATGGCCAGCACACTCTATAGTAGGGAGGATTATCACAACTAAACAAAAAAATAAGTGATATTTGAATTAAGTGAAATCACTGAATATACCTTTAAGGACATTAAAAGGGTACAGAGAGACTTAGTTATTTGCACATCACTGTTTGCCTTTCAACGTGTCACTGTCCTCCGTTTCATTTGACTTGACCCAGAACAGATATTCTCTCTCCATGTCCGAGCCAGCCAGTACAATCCAACCTCATTTAGTTTATATATATATACAGCACATTTAATAACAAACAGAGTGCAAACCACAGCCAGAATGAAGTAGTCCTGACCTCCGTACTGTGTTGTTTCCTGGCCATAGAAGTGATTCTGGGTTCTGGGTTCCCCGGGTCTAACATGGACGTAAAATTAAGCCTCTAATTCCTTGCACTGTAAGTCGCCATATTTCTAGATCCGTTTGGGGCCAGCTGGCCATTAGCCTCGGTACCAGGCTTTCATTTTTGTTGGTGCAAAAATGTAAAGCCTGGAGGAACGCATTGGCCGCTCTGGTCTAAAAGTGGGAGTCAACCCTTCCGGGTGGGCGTCGCTCCAAATGATGTGACGTAGCGCTGCACTAGGGGGGAGAGGAGGGGCCAGGGGTGACGGACAGATCGATGAGATCCAATCAGGGCGCGCGCAAATCTGAGCCGCGACCCGCCCCACTAGACCAGAAACCTAACACGTTAGCTCAGGCTAGCTGGCCATTGGCTGGCTCCGTTTGGGCCCAGCTGGCCATTGGCTGGCCCAGACAACGAGCCCTTACTCTTCGTTGGTTTTTATTTTGACTGAACGGGGGGTGGCTCCCGTTCATAGACTGTACTTCAGGTGTGTCATCAGGTGAATGTTGTGTTGCGGACGTTCACTTGTAACAGAGTGTTTCTACACTGCAGTGTTGTTTTTGGCAGAATTTCTTTATTTTAGTTTTAGTCATTAGTCTCTTGAATAGTTTTAATTTAGTTTCATGCATTTTGGCGGGCCTTGATGCCATCGTAATGACTGATTTTTCACTTGCTGAAAATAGCCTACAAGCTCACAACGCGACTCGTTGTGAGCTTGTAGATCTGCTATTTTCAGCATGCAACCAAGTGCAGAATGACTTATACTGACTAACATTTTAGTCTAGTTTTTATTTGTTGACGAAATTGTCAGTATATTTAGTCTTAGTCATCATAGCTTATTAGTTTTCATTTAATTTCCATTTAGTTTTCGTTAGTGGAAAAAGGTAGTCGACGAACATTTTTCGTCTTAGTTTTAGTCGACGAAATCAACACTGCTGTATTGAAGTATTGATACAGCAGGTTGCAGGTCCTCGAAATGACACAAATACATGTGCGGGGAGGAACTAACTAATCCTAGCCTGATTGTCAGACTCTGAGCGAGTGGGCGGGGTCTATGGGCTGGAAACCAGGCTAAACTAATCCCCCATTAGCACTTACCCTTAGATAGCACTTTTTCTTAGACTTAGATAGCATTTGATACAGAATTATAGCATGTTATGTAGAGTAGACAACACTAGAATTGAATTGTACATAGCACTTCATAGTACATAAGTTGCAGCATAGTATAGTATATGTATAGTTTGTGTGTGTGTGTGTGTGTGTGTGTGTGTGTGTGTGTGTGTGTGTGTGTGTGTGTGTGTGTGTGTGTGTGTGTGTGTGTGTGTGTGTGTGTGTGTGTGTGTGTGTGTGTGTGTGTGTGTGTGTGTGTGTGTGTGTGTGCGCGCGTGCGTGCGTGCGTGCGTGTAGTACAGTATATGGAAAAGGAGTTAACATGATGGATGGTTGCCAGGTCTGTCACCCCTGGGCAGCCAAAGCGAGCATGTCTGAGCCTCTACGGTAGGATATATAATAAAAGCATAATAAAAACAGTGAAATAAGGACAAAGAGAGTTGGAACATAAAATGTCCATGCAGTAAATCAGCTGTGTCTTTTTCACACACCGTTAATCATGGTTAATGAGTGGCAGGCGTTATAAGAACAAAAACAGAACAACAAAGCTATAGCGTTGATAAGGTGACTGAGCAGTGGGTTAGGGTTAGGGTTAGGGTTAGCGTTGATAAGGTGACTGAGCAGTGGGTTAGGGTTAGCGTTGATAAGGTGACTGAGCAGTGGGTTAGGGTTAGCGTTGATAAGGTGACTGAGCAGTGGTTTAGGGTTAGCGTTGATAAGGTGACTGAGCAGTGGTTTAGGGTTAGGGTTGATACGGTGACTGAGCAGTGGGTTAGGGTTAGGGTTGATAAGGTGACTGAGCAGTGGGTTAGGGTTAGGGTTGATAAGGTGACTGAGCAGTGGGTTAGGGTTAGGGTTGATAAGGTGACTGAGCAGTGGTACGCCTGCCAAGTACTCCAGTAAGCCTACATGTACAGTAACTACAGTATAGCCTACATGTACAGTAACTACAGTATAGCCTACATGTACAGTAACTACAGTATAGCCTACATGTACAGTAAGTATAGCCTACATGTACAGTAACTACAGTATAGCCTACATGTACAGTAAGTATAGCCTACATGTACAGTAAGTATAGCCTACATGTACAGTAAGTAGCCTACATGTACAGTAAGTATAGCCTACATGTACAGTAAGTATAGCCTACATGTACAGTAAGTATAGCCTACATGTACAGTAAGTATAGCCTACATGTACAGTAACTACAGTATAGCCTACATGTACAGTAAGTAGCCTACATGTACAGTAAGTATAGCCTACATGTACAGTAAGTAGCCTACATGTACAGTAAGTAGCCTACATGTACAGTAAGTAGCCTACATGTACAGTAAGTAGCCTACATGTACAGTAAGTAGACTACATGTACAGTAGGTATAGCCTACATGTACAGTAAGTAGCCTACATGTACAGTAAGTAGCCTACATGTACAGTAAGTAGCCTACATGTACAGTAGGTATAGCCTACATGTACAGTAAGTAGCCTACATGTACAGTAAGTAGCCTACATGTAGAGTAAGTATAGCCTACATGTACAGTAAGTAGCCTACATGTACAGTAAGTATAGCCTACATGTACAGTAAGTATAGCCTACATGTACAGTAAGTAGCCTACATGTACAGTAAGTATAGCCTACATGTACAGTAAGTAGCCTACATGTACAGTAAGTAGCCTACATGTACAGTAATAGCCTACATGTACAGTAAGTCTAGCCTACATGTACAGTAATAGCCTACATGTACAGTAAGTAGCCTACATGTACTTTGAGTAGATTCACTCAGTTAGTGTTTGGCAGCAGAGTGATATGATTCAACGTTTCCACTGACTGGTAGATGAGAGGTTAGGACGAGGGAGAGAGAGAGAGAGAGAGAGAGATAATTAGACAGAGAGAGAGAGAGAGAGAGAGAGAGAGAGAGAGAGAGAGAATTAGAGATAGAGAGAATTAGAGAGAGAGAGAGAGAGAGAGAGAGAGAGAGAGAGAGAGAGAGAGAGAGAGAGATAAAGAGAGAGAGAGAATTATAGAATTAGACAGAGAGAGAGAGAGAGAGAGAGAGAGAGAGAGAGAGATAGAGAGAGAGAGAAGGTAAATAACACATGACAAACACTTTGGCACAATGCTGCTATATGGAAACTGAACGCGCCGCTAACAAAAGATGAACTCCCTGTGTTATTGGAAAAGAGAGAAGAAAAATGGTGTGTGTGTGTGTGTGTGTGTGTGTGTGTGTGTGTGTGTGTGTGTGTGTGTGTCTGTATGTGTGTGTGCGTGTCCCCAAACAAGAGCGAACAAGTGAGTGTTGTCAAAGGTTCTGCACAACACACGCACACGCACACGCACACACACACACACACACACACACACACACACACACACACACACACACACACACACACACACACACACTGTGGTAGTTCAGAAACATCGTTTTTTTCATCGCACTCTTTTCTTTTTTAAACAAGATTTTGAAAAAATATATATATTTAGATTTTAGATTTGTATTATCGTGACAATGATGGCTTCCATTATCGCATTGCAACTTTTCAGGAATAGAAAGCCTGCAGCCTGCAACTTTCTATTAGCTTGGATTCCCCATCGATGATGTCACTGGTGGACGGGTTTCTGAACTGCAGACATCCCCCCTATGAGACATTAAAGAAAATGGTGGTATTTTTTATCATGAACATTATTGTGGAAAAGCGGTGGTCCCTAAATTCATGAAAAGTTTTGCTCTTTTGTTTAAATGTTTTGAAATAACGGTAATGATTAAAAAGCAAATTGGGGTAACAAAATAACCCTAACGTGTCTGTGACCCACGAATGGATCCCGACCCATAGTTTGTGAACCAATTGTGACAGTTTCAAACCGAGTCATTGATTTATTTTATTTTATTTTATCATGTCATATAAAACCAATCATAGCTTCAAATTGACATATTGGTTGTTCCGTTTGACCCACCAGTTTTGGAGATTTATATGTCTTGCAGAAAACAGGCTTGAAAGGTTCACTTCTGTGGACTCTAACATTACACCTATACCTACATGTTTAAGCATTTATCTCATATTTACATGTCGATTTCAGCTCTGACATTTATTTCAGACAAGCCCTAGTAAAATGTGAAGAGTCTGCCTGTGCTATTAACTCATTTTGGAATTAAAAAAAGACAGATTTTCTAATCTAAACTTTTAAACAGTTAGTCTTGCCGCCATGACTGTAGACCTCATCCATCCATCATAATAATAATAATAATAAAACTTTATTTGTATAGCACCTTTCATGACATGAAATGCAGCTCAAAGTGCTTTACAGAACAATGGAGAATAAAAGAAAAGCAAGGCAACGACATTAAAAAACAAGCAGTAATGCAATACAATGAGGACATGAATAACAAAAAAAATAATAAATAAAAAATAAAAGATCAATTAAAGCAATGTTGTAGAAGTGGGTCTTGAGCTGAGCTTTAAAAATGTCTACAGAGGCTGCCTGACGAAGGTACAGTGGGAGCTTGTTCCATGCCGAGGGCCCGTAGAAGCAAAAAGCTGCTTCCCCGTATTTAGTTGCCATTTTTTTTTAGGCAAAGCGAGCAGGCCAGCAGTGGAAGACCTTAGAGACATATTTAGGCAGGCAGTCATGTAGGTAGGAAGGTGCGAGACCATTGAGAGCTTTATAGACAAGTAAAATAATTTTAAAATCAATCCTAAAAACAACCGGAAGCCAGTATGTTCTCTCATCTTAGTTCTAGTTAAAACTCTGGCTGCTGCATTTTGGACAAGTTGTAATCTGTCAGTTGTTTTCTTAGGCAGTCCTGAAAAAAGTGCATTGCAGTAATCAAGCCGAGAAAAAACAAAGGCGTGGATTAGCGTTTTTGCATCGTCCAAGGACACATAGGCTCTGATTCGTGCAATATTTCTAAGGTGAAAAAAGGCAATCTTGGTAACATGATTAATGTGTGAATTAAAATTCAATTCAGAATCAATAATAACCCCCAGGTTCTTTACTGTACTGTTACTTTCTACAGTCAGGTTGCCAAGTCTGCTTAATATTGATTATTTCTGTTCACTAGAACCGATCATAGAGCATCATCGCTGCTCGTACAGACAGGCGTCGCTACAAATCTCCTGACTTCCACCTGTCTGTTTGTAGCTTCCAGGCGATATGTGATCTCTGCTTCACTCGTGTTCTCAACTCCATGTCATGTATACCACACACAGGTCATTAAAAAGAAGAAGAATGGAGTCATTGTCTGCACTAATAGTACGTTATTAACATTTCAGAAGATTTTTAACAAACGGTGTCGTGCGTTGGGTGCACGCGTGCATGGCGTGCGTGTGTGAGTACACTTGTATTTGATCAGTCCTTTCCACTGCCCGCCAGGATTAATTAATCTACAGTATATCTATCACGCTTTCAACCCGTATTTTGAAGAGCCAAATATCCGTACGATGACATAATACGGTGTGTGGTGTCTTGTCCGGTTGTTGTTCTCTCGCTCGGTGCAGAGATAACCCGACCGCGAGTATCACAGCGCCTCCTGCTGTCGGCCGTTGAAAGAAAACGTTTGTTTTCACCAGAAACGACTTTCTTTGCGCCGATTTGGAGATACAGGCCTTTGAAAGCAGCACATAGAGTGCGAGCGGATGCGCGCACATCTTCAGAATGGCCACAGCCACTGTCCCACTTTACATGGATTAAAGAATATAAAGCCTAGTTAATCTACGCTTTCTACACTTCTGGAAGGCCCCGTGTTAAATCTCTACTAAAGTGCCCACTTTTTCGTCCTGGCTTTCGATGCTGCCCGACCATGTACAGTACATGTACAGTATACCTCACTATGTACATGTATACCTTGATGCTGTATAATATGCACTTATGGGTGTGGGAGTGGGGCAACCACTCCTATAGACATCTGTGTGTGGCTGTGCCCCTGTGACACAGACAC